>NC_064872.1:46123800-46485467 GCF_943734695.1 Anopheles maculipalpis | reverse complement strand
GCACCAGGCGTCATCCGAGTAAAGCAGGTGGCTGTCAGGAGGAAGCACACATGTGACGTCGTTCAAGAATATCACGAAGAGAAGCGGACCAAGGTTGCTCCCTTGTGGCACTTCTGAAGACCCGTTGATACGTCGAGAGGTTTAGTCCCCCATCTTCACAAGATACGAACGGTCGGTGAGCTAGGACCGCATCCAGTTCAGCATTTGTCCCGGAAGACCAAGAACCTGAGGCTTGGCGAGCAGCAACGAATGCGAAACTCAACCAGATAGGTGGAAGTCGAACGCTTGGGGACAAACCCTGTGCTGAGCGGTGCTGAGGTAGTTCGCAGCAAGAAGTAGCCTGTACATGAGCAGCTCGATTTTTTTTGCGTTGGCTCTAAGTGATCTGATGCCGCGATAGTTAGATGCGTTAGATTTGTCGCCTTTTTTGTGTACCAGAAATAACCATTAGGTTTTCCAACAGGCTGGGTAAAAACCCAATCTCAAAAATTCCCGAAAAGAGCGTAGGCGGATGCGGCAACACTGTACTCAAAAACGAATTCCAAAACTCGTCCCAGGGAGTTTTAAAAGCAATTCTGCTGAAGGGACGCGCTTTGATGCATCCTGTCAGCAAACTGTACAGAAAGCGCGGAGCGCGTTCGCGGCTCATAAGACAAAAACGGCAAGTCCGGATCAGGCTGAACAGCCGAGCAGGATGTGTCTGGCTGGTTAAGCCTCCGAGCAGCAGGATGCCATCACCGTGGTTAACAGCCGAGCATAACGAACTGATGCATTCTTCAAGTTCAGGTAGCGTTTATGCATTCGAGTATGGGAGGAATATATGCTTCTCAAAACAATAATTATTTAATTACTATAGTGTGTCATGCAGAAGCAATTTTGGGCGTAAGCGTTAAAAGCCGATCGACTTCCATGTTTTTCATAAAAGTGATTTAGCTATGAAATTAAGTTTTTTTTATTCCTTTTTGTTTAAATTTACCATCAACAAATTGAAACTATTTTCGACTAAATCAGGAGCATGTTCTAGATTGCACTCGTGCTACATTGCTTACAAATATTAAATACTTAAACATCTTTGCTTTAAAACATTCTTTGCACATGAGATTCTGTCTAGTTATAGAGATGTGAAAAATGTTATGTCCAATTATGGTTATGTATGGAGATTATACATTTTATAAATTTATCATGATCGAAATTAACATCTCTACACGAGTCTCTCATCAATCATAGCTTCAAAAGAATCTTGTCGAGTTTATTCATCTTATGTCATATTTTAACTGAATATGAGTCGAAATAATCTACAACTACAACTGTCCCAACAATAAAAAAAAAAGTTACGACGATATGATACCCTGCACCAATGAAGGAAGGTGGCATGTGTTTAACGAATATTTCTAATTCTATTGAGCTCAATTTCGATACAGTTTTTTTTTTATTTTCAATAACTTTGCTTTTGTGAAATACTTTAATGGTTGGAATTTTTCATAACCATTGCTGATTTGTCCTGTGTTTGATTTGATTTTTGTTGGCCATGCTTGCTTTATAAACAACTATTCTGCTAAATATAACGCTTGCCTTTGTATGGCAGTATTTATTTAAAGAATATGTAAACCGCCTAACACTACCATCGAAATATGTTATGTGTATATAATGCATTTTAATGTCTATAATGGAGTACATGTTTAGCGGACCAACATATATTGAACATATCTTTATTATCGAACGCAACGAGCAACGGATCGCTTAACGGCATCCAAGATTTATACAACACACACCACCTGCATGATAAATTTTACGGGATTTTACAGTTCAAGCCACAATGCCATACACCATTTTCTAGCTTTTTAAGCAATTGCAACGTCCTATGCTTGGTGCTTTGACGCATCGTATGCACCAAAAAAAGACCAAGTTTACCGATTTTTCATACAATCCTGTTTTCCAGCGATCCAATAACAATGCGTCGTCTTTAACTTGATATCAGTGATGCGTAGACAAAATTGTGCATATTTACAACATTGATTTGGAGCAGATATGCCCAATTGTCGAAGAATGCACAAAGGCTCTAATTATCGATCATAGAAGTAGATTAATTTTGGTGGATCGCTTACAAATCATGGCTATGATATATATGGTTCGGATTTTACAAAAAGATTCTTCGTTCTGTAAGAGTACATTGGAGACTCGGTATAATGTAAAACTACATTGGAGATAGAAATTGTCAAAACAAAGATGGCATAATATCCATGGGTTGGTTAAAAATATGCAAACATTTATGTCTACGGCAGCCATGGACCACCACCTTTAGAAGACCTACATAGAAGAACTTTTTTTCTAGAATGTTTCCTAAAGTATAGAATTTTAACAAAATTGAAATGAATGGGTTAATTTTCCGTTATCAGGGAAGCACACATTGTGAAGTGAACTGTGAAGCCTCGTATTGGCAAACTCTTTTGTATTAGTATCAATCCTAATTATCGTCTGTGTACGATGGAGCGAGTCGTGGATAAAGCTAGAAATACATTTGAAACAAAACCTTAGATAAGTGACAACTCCAATAACAATAGCCCGGCAGCAAATACTTACCCCAAGTAAGTTCCTTGGAACGTAACCTTCCTTTCCTAAGGTATTGCGTGCCCACCACCATTCTCGCTCGGCTTCATCTCCTTTCCGGATGATAGTGAGCTTATCGTTTACAAAAAAGCTTAATTCATCAGGCTGTTGTGATTCGTACGCGAAAACTGCATGTACTTCTCCATTGTTCAATATACCCAACTTTTCTTGTATACCTGTGGATATAGATAAAAAAAAACCTTATTAAGAAGTATAACAATGTTATGTAGGTGTTCTTTAAGTTGCAGTCGTCGCATCGGATCATCGACCCGAAACCGATCAACGGTGTCTCGATCGCAGAAATAAAATGTCTCGGGTCATTTATCGAACGACTAGGATAAGAGCAGATTTTTTTAAAGCACTAACGACAATTGTCAATGAAAATGAGCCAAAATAAATGGAAAATTTTACGCACTACAAATTGTGTGGAAATGATGTTTGTCTAATAATACAAGAAGCTGTTCTGTGTCGAAATGGAATTCCACAGTACAATTTTGATGAAATGAAATGACGATGAAATTAAACAACACAAAAAATTACGTACTGTAAAGATACTCTGAACAGCCGTCAAATCCTTCCTCGTCTTCCTCACACTTCTCGGCAGGTGTTTCATGATCGGATAGCGTTGCTGCAAATAAACACGCACCAGACTCGACAAGAAATTTAACCATCGGTAAATTATTGCAACTTGCTGCACAGTGCAACGGTGTCCAGCCGTCGGAATCCTGTGCATTGACATCGCATCCAAAGTTTACCAAAAATCTGTTGTAAAAAAAAAAGAATAGTTAGCGTCAGTACAACAGTAGGTGGTAGCACTCCTACATGAGGCTTCCATCACTTACTTGACTATTTCAAAGTGACCAGCACATATAGCATTATGCAACGCAGTAATGCCTTCATCATTGGCAGCACTTGGATTAGTTACCTACATTGTTGATGGAAAACAGAAACAAATTATTATACATACATAGCAATTTATTTTGAAATTTTCATTCCCATATAACGTACCTGCATGGCCGTTTTCTCAACCAACTCAAGTTCACCTTCTAAACTGGCGTCCAAGAGAAGCGCTAACGGATCAAAGCTAACACGACGAGACAGCTTATGTTTGCTTCCTTCGCTTAACGCTCCAGCTGCACCGTTCATAACCCCAACAGTGCCAGAATTGCCCTGACTGTCTGGAGCTATCGCAATGAAATTACGCTTCCGTCTCGTGACTTCGTTATCAGCGTTCCCGGTTCCATCGCTACCACTAGCACTTCCACCTTTAAGTTTCTTTAAGCGCTCAATTGGATGATCTCTTCCCGTGTGGTTCTCACTAACATCCGGTGTGGATTTTTTATCATGCATACCATCGTTTTCATAGCTACCGTACTGGGTAGTATCATTTCCCCCATCGCCAGTTCCAGCACTAGCTCCCTCTTTTCTTTTGTTTGTTACCTGCTGTTGTTGCATTGCAGAAGGATTTGCTGTTTTATTGAGTCCCGTGGTTAGAACAGTCCCACTGTTGGAATTGAACGAACTTGTAAAATTCTTTAACTTCGGTTGCTCCAAAAATGGATGTTTTCTGATAGTCAAGGGTTTAGCTTTGATAGGAAGTTTATCATTTGTTGTCGATTGTTTACTACTTGTCGCCGGCAGGCTTAAATCCGGAATATCAAATGACGTGCCCGATGAAGAATCATTCTCGCTACTCGTTAACGGTCCCGCCAAAGTGGCATTTGTTGTGTCGTTACTATTCTCATCACTTCCAGTACCATGAACCGAAACAGGCACCGTACCGGCTCCATTTCCGAGCCCTGACGCTTTACTAGGTTTTGGAGGCAGAGCCGGACGGCTGTTATTGTTTGGGCTGGTAGGACTTGATGTTTGTTGAGCTTCATTTATCGTTGCACCACCGTTATTATCCATTCCTGCTGGAACCTTTCGCGTGACACTCGTTATTTTTGCACTTGTGGTTTCACTTGCGGTGTTCGTGGAGACTGTCGTAGACGGAACGGGTTTCATGGCAAGCGTTGGTGCCACACTGTTGATTGGTTTCCTTGGAGGCACCACCAAGTTTCCCAACGGAATGTTTTGTAGAAAATTGTAGCTGGCTTTCGGGTGGTTTGAGTTGGTTAGTTGATGTTTTTCATGGTTATTGCCAATTGTCTTGGTTGCTCCAATGCTTTTATCTCTCGACTGTCCTTTATCGTTGGTCATACCGGTCGCAGAATCTAAATCCCCTTCACTTGTCGAACTGTTGTTGTTGAAATATTCGAACCCGCCTTTTTCGTTTTCATAGATGGACGTTGGATTGGAAGTGTTTTTCATCTCAAAATCGTTCATATTTGGTTGCGATTCTGAAAAGCTTATTTTTCCAGTAGCAGAATCATCCTCCGTGGCCGCTTCAGTGGATGCAATCATACCAACATTTTCTACGTAACGTGTACGATACTGCTGCTGCTGCTGCTGCTGTTGTTGTTGCTGCTGCTGCTGCTGTCGGACAGCTAGCTTCTTTTCATCGCTTTCCGGGGCCAATAACATAGCCTCATCGCCGCCCATCATTATTCCATGCTTGTCGTGTTCCCATTGATAATTTTGTAACTGAAGTTGTTGCTGTTGATGTTGCATAAAGTCAGACGAACCGGCAATTGGCTGCGGAATTTTTTCATTCGCGTTCACCAACGGAGACGGAGATGAGGACTGGTTAGATCCATTCCCTAAAGGTGATGATTTGACAGGAACGTGATTAAAAGGTTCCACCGCTACCACATTGCCACGGCTCAAAGTTCGCGAGTGTGATGGAATGATATGCGTCGAAGAGGATCTGTGAATAAGACGGTATAGTTTCGAGTTAACAGGACAAGTCAATAAGACAGTACAGTTTCACATTACCTTGCGTGCAATGCATGATTCGCGTTGGATGGTATAGTTTTACCATGGTTTTGTCCCGTTCCCTGGCTATTGTTGGACGTGTTTAGTTTGTAGTTCTGCACATTGAGTATTCTTTTTTTGTTAATGCGGCTTTGCAATTCGACTATACGCTTGTCCACCGAGTGCAGTTCTATCTGGCGCTGCTGCAATACTTCCCTCTGCATATTCAGCCGAGCATTCTGTTGCATTGATAACTGATTCCGATACTGTAAAATAAATAGAACTTTATGCATACCGAACACTAGAACGATTGATAGTAATCTTACAATAAGCTCCAAACGCAGTTTTTCCAACTCCTTGCCGGCGGGCGATCCATTGTTGTTCAAAGAATTCGTGTTTAGGTTGTATGAAATGCCGTTCGTACCGACGCCCCGCCTATCGCGCCGTAGCTCTTCCAGTTGGCGTGTTAGTGCTTCAACTTTTGCTACTGCTAGCGTAAGTTCCTTTTCCTTCTCACTAAATAACGCCCTTATCGAATCCAAATCGTTGCCCAGCGTAACATTATAGGTCTTCTGCAAATCTACCTGTCCACGCAAAGCTCGCAGACGCCGCAGCTTGGACTCCTGGGCTTCTACGCGCTCGCGTAGTCGGCGAAGACGCTCTGCTTCGGCTACGGAAACAATATTACGTGTTTCCTGGGACTTGAGGAACCGTAAGCGTTGTTCCTTCGCTGCCAGCATTTGGTGTTGTGTGTCGATTTGTTGCTGTTGTCTCATTGCCATTGAACGTAGCTCTGCAGCGCTCGGTCGGTCAGCTCGGTCGTGCAGCTGAAATTAGGACAACACAGCGATCAGCAAATATACAGCGTACAGCGTATTCATTGCACACTTACATTATCTTCACTATAACTCGACTGCTTCATTCCATGATATACATTCAACAATTAACGCAAAAGAGATGAATGATTCCCTATTTAATGCTGCAGTCAATCGAAAAACAATCGAATCCGACCAGTATTCAACGACATGCACACACAAACTTTACGAAACATATATAGTTTAACGTGGCTCACAAGGAGTTAATTATCGCATCCACTTCGAACATTTCATCTAACAGACTTATCCAATTTGCAGGCAACAAAAACAATATGCTGCTTTACACTTTATTCGGTGGGTTGGAAAACAAGCCCTAAGCTGTTTAGAGATACACCACAATCACACGAATTTCACCCCTTAAATACTATGCTTTGCTTCACACAATTCAGCAGCTTATTAACCAACAGATCGTATAGTGAGATTTACTGCATAGTATTATTTCGAGAACGGTCGTACGAAATTGTTAATTTCGTTGGTGCACTACGTGACTTCCAAAAGCTATGGTAAATATACTTTATTTAAATAACAGAGTTTTATAATCGATGACGACTGCACGCCATTTTGTATGTATTTCACATTGATATTCGATGCATGCCTGAGCTCACCCAAAACAAATTGACAAATGATTCCTTGACATGTTTCACTTTGACAAATCGGGTGCAAGCACTTTTGCTGTATCGCATAAGGTTGATACACGCGCTGAGCTCCCTATTGACAAATTGCCTTAATAACCACTATTAAGGGTTTAAAAAATGCTTAGTTTCCTATTAACTAAATTGTTTTTATAACTACTAGTAAGGGCTTTTCCAACACAAATTTATCTTAGTAGTGAATTAGTTGACAGATTTACATAGATTTTGTCAAAAGGATAGTGCCTTAGTTTGCAGATTTTCAATAGATGTTGTCAATAGGAATGCCCCTACCCTATTGACAAAATCGATGTAAATACACCAACTAAGGCAAATTTGTATTAAACTTGCAACATAATCAATCAATTTGAACAAAATTGCCCTTTTCAATACAAATTTGCCTTAGCAGTGCCTTAGTCTGCAGATTTAGATAAATTTTGTCAAAAGAGATGGCGTTGATGCGAATCATGAATAGCTGAATTCAGTACAGATAACGGCATAGTTCAATATGTTTTTTGCTGAATGCATTTTTACATCCTGTTTGACAATCGACCGTTTGTTTCAATGTTTGTTTACAAACGTAAACCACACAAGCGCAAAGAAGCCCAAAATGTTCAAATTTTGGAAGATGTTTGGCGAATGGTGCATTTGATGGAATGCTTAAATATTGTAATCCGTAAAATTGGCCACAACACGTTCAGAACATGAAGAAAAAAGAAGAAAAAAGATCTTATGCGTGAACGAATCTTGGTTGCTTTCAGAACCTACCTAGCCATGTAGATGGAATTTTAGCCATGTAGATGGAATTCGAGTCTCGGTCGTACCGTGGAAAAACGACCGGTCTTCGGCCATCGGACCACCCCTAATGTAACAGACTACACGAGATGTATGGCCGGTAGAAAAAGGCAGATGGAAAAATCATTAGTGAAGAAGAAATAGCGTTTTTTCAAATTTTCTTGCATTACAAGTAAGTTAATTACTCATTTGACAACAACATCGAAGCTGCTGTATTGTTACCGCCTTGCAAGAGCACGAGAAATGTGCGCAAACCATTGAGTATTTCCATCGGGCCATATCTACCTTATGCAAACAGAATACATGGAATAAACCGAAGCGATGTTATATTTTTGTTTGTTTATTTTAATATTTTTCGTATCAGAAAATTCCAATCCATATGCCTTCTTCCAAACCGAAACGCATTCTTGGTGCTGGTTGCAAACAATTATTATTCTACTGCAATGAAGAAGCGTTAGTGTTTTAATGCGTTAATGAAGTATTGTGCTCCATGTGTTACATCGCCAAAGAGCTTTGAGGATTTTTTTTGCTAGCAAGGGAGATTCTCAACAAGGACAGCAAGAGAAATTGCAGTAACGTACGTATTGCGTCTGCGCAATAGAACGTGCAACCCGTTTTCCAGTCGAGATGACGGTGACAGGGAAACGACATAATAGGCTCACCGTCGCATAAAATAAAAGAACCTGGTCAAAGCATAGCGTATGCGGTTTTAAGATCCTTGCATTCTCGCTCTGTTGTCGGCGTTTCGGTGTTGCGGTCATTCTTTAGGATATTTCGGGTTTAAATCGGATTTTCTGTCTACCTGGGTATAAAGGCGTGCCACAGGGCACCCCGCTGGATGTGTGAATTTCTTGAGTTCACGTTCCTAACTTTGGAAGCGCAACGCAAAATTTAACCTGTGAAGCAAAGCCCAGGTTTGTTCAGCGTCTGGACGTAATGAGCTACGGTCTCATGGTTCATTAAAGAAAAACGCGAATCAGTTATTTGGTATCAGGATAAAAGTGCTCTGAAGGACAGCTGAACCTCCTATAGCATGAAATCATAGGTGTGTAAGATAACATAAAAGTGATAGGATATTCATCCAAAGTGTGCAAGTGTGTGAAATTTGTTCTTCGTCTATCGCATGCTCCGAGATGGAGCGCTAGGCTTCGCGTGTTTTCGTAGGAACTTTATGCCGCGAGGAAAATACATACACTGGGCGATATAATTGATGGTTGTTCGATGCAAATCTCGGCTACGTGTTTCTACAAACTGGACTATATGTATTAACTGTGATTGAGGTAGAACATTTTCGGTGCGTTATTGGTTAGCATGCGTATGTTTTGGCCTCACTAGACCATTTTAAAACTACATTTAACAATATACCCTTTGGACTCTGCTGTAACTAGGTAAGTTAAAGGTTAAACAAACATTTGAACACCTAAAAGTTCACAAAAATTGTATAGTCCACATACCAGAGCACACAAGTAATTATATCATGTATATCGTATTTCTTGTATTTGTATTGTTATATTTATTTTTAATTTGTTATAATTTATATTCTATGCTCTACATAGTGTATTATATTTTACATTCCGTTTTCACTGAACAATGCCTACTATGAATAAAAAAAAACTTCAACGTTAAATGAAAACCAGTATGCTGGTTTGCCATTGCTACTGATGTTGGTATGCCATTGCTTGATTTATGCTATGTTTGTTAGCTTTGATGAATTTATCACAGTTGCTATGACATTTTTTATTTAAAAAAAGACCTTGATTTAAATTATTACATTTGTTTGTTGTTGTATTCCTTTCTGAATATTTGTTATATTTGTGTTTCGTAGGATGGAGTTGCGTACAACAGTATTTGTGTTTAGTGACCTACGTCATTTAAAACACGATGATGTCATTTTATTGCGGTGGAATCGTGCCTTGTCATGAGAGAGTTCAATCACAAGTTCAAATTAAAAAAAAATCTACTACTGGAGCACGCAAAACAAATTATGCAGATTAAAGCATTAAGCACAACGTGTCTTGTACAAGCTTAAGATTTTCATTTTAATTATTTCTTTATGAACACTTGCTCGCTGCATATATTGTACGATATGGGTGCGATTTGTGATAAATAACGCGGCTAGTAAAAGTTCATACTTTTCGCTTACAGAAATACATTTCAACTGAACCATAACATCTGATGAAGGATGGACATCGTACCAGAAGGAAACAATTTCGTGATCGTTAAGGAATGCGAACTACCAGCAATGATGGAGGAACTAGAAAAATATTTTCCTCATTCTTTAAAAGTATGTCTTGCAGTCTTCTTGTCCACCATAAAAAAAACGTTACAACTAAAAATCAAATCTTTTATTTTCCTACTTTACATTACAGTTCCATCAAACTATTAAAACGTACCTGAATGATAGAGTATGGCGATTTCAATTTTACAGAGCAAAGACTTGGCCAGAAGATCCCGTCTGTTTGCATTTTCCAGGCTGCACATATACGGTATTTATTATTTGTTGTGTACTGTTTTACAATTTATGCTTCGAGAGCAAGCAATCAAAGAACAGTTTTAGTGTGATGGTTAAACTTTTTTTGTTTGTTTTGTTTTGTTTTGTTTTGCCTTTCTTGTACACTCTTCCAGCCGGATAATAGGACAAATGAAAGCGTAGGTATTTTTTGTCCGCCAGATAAACTAGAGCGAATGGATCTGATTAAAGACGAGGACGTTCTTTTTGAATGGCATAGTCCACTGTACATGAACTTTACCCATGTAGGCATCATGTTCAAGATGGAAGAGATATATCGGGAAAAAGTGAATGGCAAGTTAGATGGGCATATCTACGGTGACATTTACGTACACGAATGTCCGTCTGAGTTGGATTTAGCACTGGAACCGTTAGCAGCGAACGAAGTGATCATGAAACCACTGTGCATCGACGATGTGAAGGACATTCACGATTTGTACCCCGCTGGTGATATCGAAAGTCTTGAGCTGTTTGAAAAATTAGTCCGCCAGCTTCCAGGGTTTGGCGTGTTCAATCAATCGGACAATGAATTAGCAGCATGGAGTTTGCAGTCCTACTACGGCGGAATGTTTTCTATGCAAACTAAGCCGAAATTCCGAAGAAAAGGGTACGTACGTTACATACAATTTGTAACAACTGCAATGAATAGAGGAAACTTTTCTACCAATAATAACCACTAATATTGCATTTAACCACACATTGTTGGTTTATTTTCTTAATTTTAGGTACGGTATTCAACTTGCACAATCTCTGACAAAGTTGGTAATCCAAAGGGGATACATACCATTTGTTGTCATCAGGCCTGAAAACGATGCTTCCCGTGGGCTTTATACGAAACTGGGATTTCGAAAAGCGTTCGAGAGCGTACGTGGCACTTTTGTGCCATTTGCTGACGCAAACGATTCGCGAATTGGCTTGCCAACTGACGTACAAAGTGAAACATCAACTACTGATGAGTTATCTCGAGACCAGCATTGCACAATGGAAGCGTCTGAAAGAACAAACGGGATCGTTGCGGATAAGGGAAAGGATATATGCTGAATTTTAACACACGTTATCAAACGCGGAAACGAATCGTGCAGATTATATTGATAAAATGATCTTTGAAAACGTTTTAAAGTAAGATTTAAAAAAAAAAACCAGGTTCAATATTTATCATAATATCAAGTACATCCTGCAGCCGAAAGTATAGGAGAAGGATTAATTGCTAATGCAACCAAAGCTAAAGCAGCATTGGCAGATGCGCAGCAGCAGCCGCCGCCGTCGCCGCCGCCGCAGCAGCAGCAGCAGCAGCAAAAGCAACAACAGCGGCAACAGAAACAGCGGCAATAGCCAGCAGCAGTAAAAGCAGCAATAACAAGAAAACAGAAATAGCAGAAAAAAATGCAGCAAAAAAGTCGCAAACACATCAGCACCAGCAACACTTAAAATAACACTGGCAATGTGTTTTTGCTGCTGATTCGCTGCCATTATAGCCGCACCCGCAACAGCCTATGCAGTCACAAATAATAGATAGTTTTCTTATATGAATTTCGAAACAATATATAACTTTGCTTTACCTTAAACAAGGTGCCAGCGGATTAAAGTATTCGTTATCTGAAAGAAACTAATTATAAAAGGCAAGCGCAAGAACTGGTTTTTTGTTTGTTTGCGCCATTCATTTTGTTGGTTGATGAAAGAAATGTTTACAGATTTTTGGTAAATAATTCAAAACGAAATCTTTTTCAATCATTGTACCAAAGCAAGGATAAAACATAGAGAAAAAAAATGCATACTAAGAGATGTCTGCTGCTTGTCTCCTTCTTGGGCGCTACCAGTGTTGGTGCGCTAAGCATTCTAGAGCAACATGACGCATTGGATTGTGTCTTGCCGCTGGAGTAAGTTGGAGGAAAAGCGATAGCGATGTTGGTCGTAATACGGCTGGACCGGTGATCGAATCCCATCCGGACAGTGATCCGGAAAGGGAGGAGGTATATGCCTTCTGCAGCTAACGAAAAGTCATGCCGACAAGTTCAACCACTAGGAACTATTCCCTTCATCCTTGATATAGTCTATATCATGATATAGTCCAGGGGCGGCCCGGTGGAGTAGACGACAGCGGCGCCGGTCTTCAAACGGCAGGACCGGGGTTCAAATCACATCCAGACCATCCCCCCGTAGTGAGGACTGACTAACCAACTTTCGATGGCCGGCATGACCTTAGAGGCCGTTAAGCCAAGACGAAGAAGAAGTCCAAATCATATGTCCTTTCCCCGTTTTGGACGAATTTATCTCCACTCCATTTTTACGTGTACGTGAACTCCATTATTTTACACATAAAGGCCGCGAGTCACGGGAAGCTTTTTTATCGTTGCCTCGTATAGATAGATTGTGTATGTGCCAGGTTATCAAAAATGATCTCAAAGTGAGAAAATGATACCAACATTCACGAAAACTATAACATTTCATGGGAGAAAATACAGATGGAAAGACCAATGCAACTTCAATATTGCTGTAGATACTGCCAAATCCAACCAATATCGCATTATGCTGGATATCTTTTGTTAGCAACAGTAAATAGTGATCATACTGCAGAGGCGGGGACCCTTGATGAAGATCCTTATAATCCTAAACCCATTGCCCGGGAGGGATGTGGCGATTCAAACTTCATGAGGGTGTTGGTGGACCAATTCGTTTTGGACTTCTACGCGGCCGCTCGCATGTCGCCGCTCAGTCCGCTTATAGGAAGAGTCGCCTCTGTCAGGATGTTATTTTCATATTTGTGTATTTGCTAACTTACTGAGCCAAGATGCCTAAGTCCTTAAAAAAATTCATAGTCAAAAGTTATTGTCTACCAATGAAATTTTCCAATGGCCATCACTCTTTATCAATTTGGAGTTTCTACCACAACTCGTCTGTTCATATAAATCGTCCATGATTGTCATAGAAAGGGTTGCCGGATGGTGTAGGAGACAGCAGCGCCGGTCTTGAAACGGCAGGACTGGGGTTTAAATCGGAATCATCCCCCCGTAATGAGGACTGACTATCTCAGCCTTCTACAGAATCAATCAACTTTTTCTAAAATAATTTTACGTACATTAACCATGTTTGAATTACACAAAGGTAATCTCGTGCTCTTCTTCTTCTTATTGGCCTGCTCAGGATTGAGCACGTCGTAGGGCTGCAGTCCTCCATCTATGACTGCATCCGATCTCCGACAGGTTAGCCTCCACTTGATCTCCTCTACGTCTCGTGCCGAACGGGTCGCTGACGAGCACCTTCGTGGTGGGGCATGAGTCCGGCATCCTCATCACGTGTCCCAGCCAACGTATCCTTCCGGCTTTGACTACCGTCAGGATATCAGCACCGCCAAACAGCTCAGCTAGCTCATGGTTTATGCTCCTTCGCCACACGCCCTGCTCGCACACACCGCCAAAGATAGTCCTTAGCACCCGCCGTTCGAAAATGGCGAGTGCATTGGCGTCCTCCGTCATAATAGTCCATGACTCGTACCCGTAGAGGACTACCGGACGTATCAAGGTGCGGTAAATCGTGCATTTCATGTGTTGTTGGAGTCTTCTGGATCGCAGGAATTTGTGGAGTCCGTAGTAGACGCGATTCCCCTGAACAATGCGCCTTCGGATTTCGCTGCTTACGTTGTTGTCCGAAGTTACGATCGTACTAAGGTAGCAGAACTCCTCTACCACCTCGAGATCGTCGCCGTCAATTGATACTCTGCTTCCGAGTCGGGCTCTATCACGGTCAGAGCCTCCGGCAAGCAGGTATTTTGTCTTCGTCGCATTGATGCTCAATCCAATTCTATTGGCCTCGCGTTTCAGTCTGGTGTACGCCTCGTTCTGTAGTCAGTGTATGTAGCAATACCACACTGATACGGGTATGGTCCGACACCTCCTGAAGGTTAATATAGGACTTCCATACCCTACTCCGACTTACATGCGAGGTATTGCTTAATGAGTGTATTATATTTCTAGCATTTCAATTTGTTCATTTTGCGAAATAAGCTTCAAAAGCAATACTCTTAATTAGTGAATTGACAGTTTTTTCCAGGTTTTTTTTTGAAGATGCCGAAAATGATTGTTTGTTTCGAATAAAGTAATTTTAAAATAGGTTAATTTATTTAACGGATATGCACTTTTTGCACATTTTAAGTTTAACACATTTTTTTTTACCGTGGCTTCTAATCAATTATTACATCGTCGTCTTCATTTGCTTCATTTCTGTCGTCCAAAGCCAACATTTCTGGCACTTCAGCATTGACGCAGGACGGCGACGTTATCGGAGATTGTTCAACCTCTGTATGGTGAGGAATTGAAAGTAACGAAGTGTTTTTTACCATATGTCGCCACTTCATGCGACGATTTTGAAACCACACCTTTACCTAAAATAAATAAAAGAGAAAAACATTCAATTTGTGATCGATGTAACGGTAATGTAAACTACTTTCTAACTATTTTTACTTCTATTAGAATAATGCAGTCATATAGATAACATCTAAACATGCAGCGAATAGTAAAGGAAATATATATTTATAAAAAGCTTTAAACTTGTTTTATGAATAAGTTCAGGTGGAATTAGAATATGCTCATGCAATACTGGTGCACACTCATTTGGCGGGAAAGTATAGCGGGTGTTACATCCGGACGGTTCGGTGGTCGAGCAGGTAGCCCTGCCGTGCCGTACCGGCCGGTCGACAGCAGCATCTGATGTCGAATCCCGTAATAACTATTTCCCAACACGCAGCACTGACTATCTAGTTACGAGTAAAGGCAAGCCAGAACTCGACTCAAAGAAAAATACTAGAAAATGTTGCTAAGCCATACACAGTTTCAGTAAGATATCTTTTGGTTTTAGATAAGTTTGAGATTAGTAGCAGATGTTGTACAAAAACAAGTTTAACTACACGGTGTAACACATTGCACACAATAGCAGCAAATAGGAATGATGCCGTAGTTACCTGCGCATCATGCAGGCCTAGGGTAGCGGCGAGGCGCTTTCTGTCGGGTTTAGTGATATATTTTTGTTCTTGAAATGTCTTTTCGAGTCCTTTGCGTTGTAAACTGCTGAATACTGCTCGTGACCACGATCGCTTACGTCGCGAAATGATTGCTTGAGTACTTGATTTGTTATAGGTCGCAGACACACCGCAGCTGTTTGTTCGTAAACTGTTTATGTCCACTGCAGGCGATTGGGCTTTATATAAAGCACAGTCATTGTATTTATCAGTGAATGGTGCTGCTGTATCACAATGCCACGAGTCTACAAAACGAGGTGTTGTCGGCGTCGTGTGTGAAAATGTGATCGAATCAGCTGTTTGGAGGGATGTGTAATTGCCTTGTCCTGTAGCAAATATAAAAGTTTTAAAACAAAAACGAATATAATCTTCCGCTTATAAATTATCCTGTATTATAAATTCAAATAAAGCAATAACGGCAACGTGCCGTCATACTTAATAATAAATAAATAAATTCAAATATGTAACGATTTTGTGTAAAAACATTGCTTTGGTTTGGGGGTTGGTTTGGTTTAATCACTCTAAGACTAACAGCTGGGCCCCTGGCGACCAACAGGTCCGCCCATAGACTAATCCACCACGTGTGATGTTACGGATTACTTACTTTTTCTTTTTTGGCTAACTGTGCACCCTACTACTAAGTCATTTATACCACGCAGTTCAATCACTCACTGCTCAAGAACCATATAACAGTACAGTTTGAAACAAGTTCTTCACTCATGTCTACTTTCGGCCCATATATGTAGGTGTAAAGATAATGATGGAATTAGTGACCGATTTAGTTGTTACAACTGTTAGTATTACAATTAGTTTACTTCAACGTCCTAAATGTGTTAGAGACTCAGGGGTTTTTCTAGACAAGCAGCTAAGCTTTAGACCTCACATGACAAATCTAATCAATCGTGGTAATCAGATGCTAGGCATTGTATTTCGTATGACAAAGGAGTTTCCCTAGTCCGATCAGGCTTAGAGTACGCAAGTGTTGTTTGGTGCCCCTCAGCACACCGCTGGAGCGCTAGCGCATAGAAACAATACAACGAAAAGCTACGCGATTTGCCATTAGACTCCTCCCATGGAGACCCTACGATCGACGCCCAGACTAACCAGATGCTCCAGCCAGAAACAGATGCTCCAGCTCTCCTTAGCTTCGTTAACATTTTTGCGCCCTCTAGGAGTCTAAGGTAGCGAGACATAATCTGGGCTGCTCGCTTCAGGACTACATTTGGTTAATCGGACCCAGTGAACGCAATGTGTACCGTATTTAATGTAAACTTCAACATGTATGAATTTGGTATGGTATGTTACTTATCTGCGTTTTGTGAGGGACTACGTATGCGTCCAACATCGTTCAATTCGTCTCGTTAGGTTATCACTTTGTTAGTTAATAAGACGCTTTTCATTAAGAAACTTGTATGTTCGATGAAATAAATAAATAAATAAATTACGAGCTTCCCATTACAGCGTTGATCACACCATAGCGCAAACTCGCCAGGCTCTGTTGGCTTGTTCATGTTATGGGAATGACACCGTACGACCAGACCCTTAGTATTAACACATTAACCCTTAATCTTAGGACGAAGCGCAAAAACAGCAAAGAAGCTACCGTCAGGATGTCTCGTTCTCCGTACAGCTCAGCAAGCTCGTGGTTCATCCTTATCCTCCACACTCCATGCTCGAACACACCGCCAAAGATGGTACGGAGGATGCGACGCTCAAACACTCCAAGCGCGTTTGCATCCTTCGCTCGGATGGTCCAAGACTCGTGGCCATATAGGACCATCGGGCTAATCTATGTGCGTACATTTCGTGCGGTCTCGAAGTCTTCTGGATCTCAGCAGAGGCACGATTCTCCTGCACAATGCGTCACCGACGTTTCGGTGCTGACATCGTTATTTGAAGTTACAGACAGTCTCAAGATAGCAGAACTCCTCTACTGCCTCGAGGTTGTCGCCGTCGGCTAACACGCTTCTTCCCACTCGGACTCGGGCTCACGATCAGAGCCTCCGGCAAGCAGGTATTTCGTCTTCGTCGCATTGATCATCAATCCAATTCTTGCTGCTTCACTTGCTGCAGACAAACTGGCATTGATTTTAAATCTTGGTTGGTAGCCTACTTCCGAATAAATTTTCTTGAGAATTTTCTTAGATCTGGTTTCCACTTATCGAGCTCCATTAATGGGTACGGAACCTGCGGGGTGTTGAACTCTGATTTTATTTTCTACTTTTTTGGTTACAGTTTGCAATTTACAATTTATTTATTTACATTTTACAATCGTAAGCTCGAAGGCTTGTACGCTCGATAACTCAGTTTGCCAGCAGTTGCGAAAAACAAACAGAGTTCGACACCCAAGTGCTCGCTAAGTGGAAGCCCGACCTGACAGGATGTTCATGTGATTTGGAACAAACGAGGATTCTGCTATGGACCGACAAGTTCAAGGGATTAACAAGGGATTGCGTTATGGTGACTTTATCTTCACGCTCAGGCGTGTAAAAGTGATTTTTAAACTATAAAAAAAAACATTTCTTGAAACGTCAGCCCCTGATATGATAACAGCATCGGTTAATTTTACCACGTTGACAAGACCAAATACAGGTTTTAAAAAAAATCACCAAATAGCAAAAACAAACATTCGATCAAAAATACATTCGATTGGCTTTCCTTGTAAGACACTTCAAATCTTGTTTGTAATCAACATGTAATCAACATGTCAAACAACGTGCCCTTAACGAATGAGATTGTTGACCTCTCATTAAGGTATACACTTGTTTTGTGGGAAACTCATAAACATAACCGCAAGCAGCAAGCGTTGTTCGAAACAAGTATGATTATTATGTACAGTTTGACATCTTTCCTACCAAGTGCAGTTTGTTATCGTCAGCTAGTTGTTTGTTTTTTTTGTTTTGTTTTCATGTTAAATTTGTAAACATCATAATCAAACATGTCCGATTATTTAGACTTGAATAACAATCTATACTCATCCACTTTTGGAGATGGCACTAGATGGCACAGTCTAATGAACGATATCCAACCCCCTCCTAGGTGAGAATGACCCAGTAGAACGATATCAATCGACACCATAACTGGAAGGGGAGGAAAAATAAATACAAAAAAAAAAAGAACAACATTGCCGAAAATGTGGTTGGTGTTGTTAATAGAATTATAGGGGTTTTTGACTTCATGGGTCTCTACCCGTTTAACCAATTATCCGATAGGAAAAAGGGAGCAAAAGTGCTAGAACGGCGCACTGGATCTAGTAAACAAAACAAACGATAATTTTAGAAAGGCTTCCCCAGCATACCGAATGGGAATGTTTATTGGGATATAATTAATTATGTTTCACAGCAATAACGAAAAAACAGTGACTAAAAATGATTGGTTCAAACACAACACTGCACAAGTGTTTTCGATAGAACGCTGTTCGAATAAAGGTCGTAGAGAAACATATGAAGTGAAGGTGCTCAAACAGAGCTATAATACAATGACGAACCGTGCATCTCCATAGTATCGGTCGGCTGTAGGAAAATGAGCGCGAACATAATGAAAAATAAAATATTTCTTTCCATACCTGAAAGCAACGTAACAACTCGGCAGGTGTGCGCTTAAGGTCGGCTTAGCCAATCGACTATGCGTAAATCAATAAGTCACAGATAGCCAGTCAGATGGAATAGAAGACAGACTAAACCGACTCCCACCGGCCCACCAGCTAGAAAGTAAGAGGCACAAGTGCTTTGCATCACGGTCGTTACGCTGGAATCTAAATATTCAAAATTGAACAAACAAACAGTAACTCATGTCGTAAACAGTATTCGTTCGGAAGATGTAAACTATGCGTGTGCTTCTGCGGAATAACAATTGATTTATGGCATATGCTATGCGCGCTCGTTGTATAGTTACAGCTTGATGTAAAACGGAAAACATAAACGTGATACACTCAGTACAGTAAATTATATTGTAACTGCTGTAGTTTTTTGTTTCCCCCCTATTTCGTATTTAATGCGAATCGTTATCAAAACTGATACAATTCTCACTTCCCAGAAAACATAGAAATGTGTAGGTAGAGCATAATTTCAACATATTACAAAACGATTAGGTCACACACGAAGCAAAAAACAGAAAATAGTTCCGAGTAAATAAATGCTAAGAGTTTTAATTCTGTAATGAGTGCCAGTTTTAGCGTCATTTGTGTTTCTTCGTATATAAAGTCAGAAAACGTACCATCGTAATAAGTATCACCAAGGATTCGGGATGAACATGTTGCTTTATAGGGCATTGACGCATACGTCCATACATATCATTATTTAAAACGTATTATTACACGCTTTTTGATAGTTTGCATTTTTGTAACTAGAGATAACTTCATCGGTTAATTCATTGCGAAAAGCGAGTGCAAAGAAAAGTGAGGAAAACTTCTAAGGTAAGGGAGATCAGGAATGAAATGTATTAGAATATGAAGAGAGCATAACACAAGGCTAGGCATAAACTTTTATATATTTTTATTATTATTTTTTCTTAAAAACGGCCTGGTCCGTATTACTTGCTTGACTTATGAATATCACGTTGTGAGGTTAGTCAGTCCTCACTACGGGGGGACGCGGTCCGGATGGCAATTGAACCCCGGTCCTGCCGTTTGAAGACCGACGCATATGAGCATGAGGATTTTAAAAGAACTACGCTTCGAACTGTATAAGTTTCGTAATGTATTATTTTTAAATGTCCAATTTGGCAAGCAGTTAACAATTCAACTAAAAAAAAGAAGATCATTACCAACGAAAATACTGATTTGTCAATGCTCAGGACAATGCAAGTAGTCGAGCCAAATGCTTGTTAACGCTCTTTTTAAGTTTCCAGTTTTTTTAATCTTTATTTTATTTTTTAATTATTTGCTTGGAGTTTTCGATTCATATACCGTTTGTTTAAGGCTTCAGCATTTTTTACGTGGCAAAAAAAAAAATAGTTTTTCTTTTTCTAACTTTTATTCGTTACATGTTCCTGCCGTGAGAAAAACTGATAAAAAAGAACTAAAAAACGGCGATACCACTTGGCCGTTAGACCGTCCTCTTTACTTTTTTATACCGTAGTTGTGTTAAGATTAAGCATATTTTTTTTGTGTGTTTGTTTTAGCCGTATTGCTTTTTTTGGGTTGCTAATTTTTCCTTCCTTCGATCTATTAACATCAACTTGATGTACCGTTTCCTGCTTCAACAACTTCTTATTCAATGGCATCCAAGTAGTCTATCCTACGTCCATCAGTGGCTCAGTAAGAAATTGACACTGGTTCTGTCGTGTGATAAACTATTTAAATTATATTCTACATTTCATACTTTACGAAGTAGTTCTAAATTCATCTTTAAACATTAATTTAAGGCATTTAAACTGTAATCCTTCATAGAACTTCCGATAATACATCCATTTTTTTTAATATTAAAAAAACAGTAAAACAGTAAAATATTAAAACACATACCTAATTGTGCATTTCCAATTCGCAATGGTAGAGGTTTACGTATTACTTTGGAATAGTTTGTATCGTTTTCACATGGTAATCCGAGTGTCACACAATCCCGTGTTTCGCTATATTCCGGCACATTAGTTTCACACACACTGTCACCGTATTTCGCTCTTCCCATGCTCTTATCACTGTCACTGATGAAAAACTTAGATAAGTTAGACAAAAGCTCATTGCCTTTGTATTCGTCACAACATTCACATTTACTTTGAATTTGTGCATCTTCATTGCAGGAAGTGGACAGGAAGGTTTCGCATCGTTTAATTTCGCGCTGTGCAGATGTGGGCATGCTTAACAAACGCTCGATGCCGAAAGTCAATTTTCGATTTGTAGATTCATCTACTTCCAACGATCTGTCACACACTGCCCGATATCCAATGCATTCACTTTCGAAAAACCTATCACGTTGTACCATGTCGTTGTTGGTATCCCACATGGTTTCTACTAACTAACAGCTATGTACGATCGCATCACTGCGTTGGCACAGTTTGTCGTACTTGATCGTGTGCCGAGTGCTGGTAAGTACAGTATGCTTGTGTTTCCCTGATCATTTCCATGCAGTAGGCGGGGCCGAAGCAAACGTAAACAATGCGTTTGTTATGTGTTGAGCAGTGCTATATTCCATGCAGAATAAGTATTACGATTGTTAGATACAAATTACTAAAACACATTTTATAGCTTCCTAGGGTAAACATTTGTGGGTAATTAGTAAAATTTTGTTAAATATCTGAAATTAATAAACACATATTAGAAACTAAAAATACTGCGCCGTTGGTGTAGGCAACGGCGGCGCCGGTCTTCGCATGGAGTTCAAATCCCATCCGGACCGTTCCCCCGTAGTGAGGACTTACTATCCAACTACCTGATAGACTTGCTGATCTAGTACGCCATTAGATGGCCGGCGTGAGCTTAGAGGTCGTTAAGCCAACAAGAAGATATTAGAAAATGAAAAGCTAGCAACACCGTGAACAATATTTTAAGAATTCGAGCATTTCATTTAGATCGCAAACGATCAAACATTAGATAAAATAACAACATGTGCGTGGCGAGATTCAGCACGGTTATGCTAATAACGTAGACCACACTATCGTTGCTTGATGCTACATCTCTAAGCAGCATGCAATATATGAAACAAGTAATCAATACGACGAGTTCTTTTCAGTTCATACATGATTTTATTGGATATCAGAAAAAAGTGAAGCAGGCAAATAAAGAAACAAAGAAAGATGTTTATCTTCTTTATAATATCACCAACGTTCCTTCGAATGATGTTGTTTGCAATCTTGATAAGCAGGGAAAATAAATGTGATCGAGGATTACAAACATCATCACTATCCATTCTTTCTTACATCCATATTTCGTTTTACAACCGCAAGTGAATGCGACTGAGAAACCAAATCCAGTGAAATTCAACATATATTTGAAATATATGTTGAATTGCTACTTCTCTCGTTCGTCTTCCCATTCTACATTGACATGACACAGCTAGGAATCTTAAAGTTTATCTTCGTTGTCAGTAGGAAAGTTAAAAAACCTACCGGTAGTTGATCGGTATGATTTCCATTCTTTTCATCTCACACGGAGGTTTTGAACTTTTGTAGTTAGCGTAACACATAATTCATTCAACTTGATAATCCTTTCCATTTTCTGTTTCCGTTCGGTTCACATATCAAACAAAAGGTAATCAAGAGCCACAAGAATGCTATTCATTTCCATCAAACAAATAAAAATCCTGCTGGACTCACTCATTAATGACTTCTTGACCAATATTAAGAAAAATCTATTATTTTCGCTAGGAATAATGAAAAATCGTTAGTTTAAGAGTGCCCATCTGTGGATCGGTAGGCTTTTCAAAAATCGGTAGGAATACAGATAAATCGGTAGTCACACTACACCGACGAGCATCTTCCTGGTGGGACATGAGTCATGTAAGTAGGAGCTTTAGTAGGTTCCAGCTACTTTCTGCTATAGCTACTAGCGGTATCGCGACATTAGCTTCTTCTTCCATAAAGCAATAAAAACCAATTCTTCCTTCCAATTCGCACCTTATGATAACGATTGGATTTAGCCAGATAGTGAGTTAGCGGCTACTCGAGTGGTAAGCTCGATTGCAAGCAGTTCTCCTTTTCCAACCATCCGCAGCTTTTCGTCATTCTCACTCTTCGCCAGGCCATGTGCCCGTGAGAAAGTAAATGTGCATGTTTTGAAGTGAGATTGGTCAGATTTGTATGTGCGCGAAAAAGACAACAGTATTCACAATATCGTTGGCTCTGTCATTCGGTTTCCTTCACCTCCCATGTAGCCAACATACCCGAAAGTTAGGTTACCCCCCTCGACAAAGCGTTCATTTGAGGATTCCGCTAAAGAGAAATAAAGGCCCACAAGTTGTACGGGATTCATATCATGCAAGCTTGTGTGAACAATCACGGTAGATTGTGACCATTATGCGTAGGACATAAAAATATTATTTAAATAAATCATTCTTGTCTCAATGAGGAAAGTTATTTGAAATTATTGTTTAGTGTTGTAAAAGCTAGCTTATGTATAATATTAATTTTTAAAAACGTTTCACTAACTTGTTTGATCATTTAAAGGAGCCTGTTCATAATGTAGTTTAAATAAATCTGTAAAGAGCCATATTTTTCATTTTAAATTACTAATTTTACAAAAAAAAATCACAACTAAACATGATTTAAATAGAAAGTTTATTTTCTTACTAAAACTTTATTGAATTTTTTTGTTTCAATAAATCAAATGAAAAATCAAAGTTTGGCTTACCATGTTGGCTGCACAAATTACTCTAAGTAACCACCCTCGGCATCGATGACCGCCTGTATCTGCTTCCGGAACCTGGAGCAAGCCCGGACTACCATAGCTCTGGGTAATTAATTTTTTAATTCAGTTTTTGTGTTGCAGGACGTGCAGTTGGTGTCCCTTTCAACCATGTCCCACACGAAATAGTTCCTTCGGGTTGAGGATCCTTAACCAAGGGGGTTGGGAGGCCAAACATTGGGGGTGGTAAAGCCGTAAAAATTGTCTGTAAGTCTTTTTTGCGATTTGGTTGCCGTATGACAAGGTGCCGAATCTTGTTGCCACACATACGGCCTACCATTGGCCACTTTGGTTATCCAGGCCTTGACGACCGTGTCCAGCAGCTTCATATAGCGGTCCGCGTTCAGCCTCAGGCCCTGCTCGAAGTAATGCGGTGGCATCACATCCCCTTCCGATGACACGCACCCGAACACCATGACCGTTTGTGGAAATTTGGTTTGCGGCTTCAGTGGAACGTCGGCAGCACAGTTGGCTAGCCACCTGTTATTTTGGACGTTCAGTTTTTGATGCTGACAAAAGCTCTTTTCATCCGAAAAGAACCAGATCGTTTCAGACTCCGTCGGATGCTTGATCTTGTTATGCAACTTTTTTGCGTTTGCCAAACGATTCTAGGGGCTTTTTTGTGTTAAAAGCTGACCTCTGTGGCGTTTGTACGGTAATGTGGCGGTCAATTAAAGGTAATTTTAAGGCAATTTTTAAGGCAGACCTTAACAAGCCCAATCGAGCAGTTTTACTAGTCAAACCAAAATAATTTTTTTTTTTTCTATCGATTTGTTGTTGTTACTGCTCTTTGGAGCATTCTTTTTTCCAGTATACGGTCTTGTTGAGGTTTGGTTTCATACTTACGGGGGCATCAACTTCGCGCGCTAACACGATGGCTCAGATGGCATCATGTTAGGAGGAAATCAAAATCGTCATATCAAAGATAACAATTGAGATCAATTATGTTGCTGTGGCTGTGGCTAAGATTATTTCTTCTCAAGAGTATTGTTAATGCATGTGTGTAATATGTTCGTGAAAGCTAGTCGTGAGGATATTTTTAACGTTTTTGATGATTAATTGAAAGAAATATGTTACATGTAATACTCCAGACATTAATTTACACTTAATTTACCACTTTACCGCAACACTTGAAACCCTTAATAACCCATATAACGACCGTCTCGTGTCGTTATATGGATGAGCTGGAGCATTTCTTAATTTTTTTTATATTTTTTACTGTACCATCTCGACTGTAAACATTTTTTTATCGATAAATATTCGTTCATTCCATTTAATAAAGAATAGTCAGATGTATTTTCCATATATTTAACAACGAAATCCTTAAATTATCATTAAATTACCGTTGGCGGGTGCTACGCGTTTGTTGAGATTTTCATATTATTTTATACATTTTATCGGTTGTAAACCTTACTAAATCAGTACAGCTAGTGTTGTTATTATCCACTAAACAATAATCACGCATATTTTTCATATATTTTGTCTTGGTATGGCCAAGGCGCCAAAGCTATGAGCCAACTAGTCTCTTTACCCATTTTGTTACCCACTTTGGGGATGTGAGTAGCACAATCGAACCCACTTCTGTCAAACTCTCATTCAATATGGCGTAGGCGTCAAAGCTATGAGCCGATCTAGTGCCTTTACCCACTTTGGTGCAACCTGTGCTACCTGTGCAAACGTTGCTGTCAAACACCCCGGCAAATAAAATCCATGTGGCTACACCGATTGCAGTCGCGTAAACAAAACCACCATTTGATATAAAGAAATAGGAAAAGTACCGTGTTAAAATGGCTAAATCAGCGAAGAGTCCTATGAAAGCCAAACCTACAAATAAAGGTAAATAATTCATATCGACAGCAGGGACAACATTTGCAATGTGTGAATAATAAATGTTAACTCGTTTCTAGAATGGAACTCAGCACATGTGTTCAAAAAAGGAAAGAACAAGTCCTCCGCAGGCGTAAGACCGAAAAATAAGTTTCGTTCTACAGAAATTATGCATAACACACCTACCGACAAGATTGAAGCGATGGAAGAGATTTATCGTAAGAGGGTGCTGACAGAAATGAAAAACCATGAGAATGTGAATCATTTACTGCCCATAAAAGTCAAAGGAAAAGGGCTTATTAGCCGAATCGCTCCTAAGCAGATGGAAAGTAAGCACGATGCAAGCTTAGCTGAAGCTAATAACGATCCAGCTGCGGATGCAGACGCAGATATCCCTGGTGCACAGCCTGACGAGCCAGCAGTGTTGTCGCTGACCGATATCCTGTTTAAAAGAGATGAGCAAATTAAAGAGAAACAGTTCTACATAGGTGCAACCTGTGCGGCAATTCTAGAAAACCCTGAGGCGAGAATCGAAAATGTGGGTGCCTTGCTGGACTTGCTAAACGAAACAAATCGAGACGGGTCTATCAACCTCTTGGCGGTTCGTAAAACAGCGATGATTTCGCTTGTTGAAGTATTCAAAGATATTGTACCAGAGTATCGCATTGGAATTGTTGACAAGGAGCAACAAAAGTGTAAGTGGCAAAGTGTAATGTAAATGTGCAGGAAACTTGAAATTGAAATTTTGATCTATTTATCGTACATTTCAGTGAAGAAAGATACACTTGCACGTGTTAATTTTGAACACAAGCTGCTCACTTACTATAAACAATTGCTGAAACACATGGAGGGCCTCATAAGTAATTACACCAGGAAGATGAAACATTCGGAAAGGCAATCCATCGAAACACGCCAATTGTTGGAAATGGCTGTTCAGTGTATGTGCGATTTGGTACTAGCACATCCGTACTTCAACTACAGTATAAACATCGTACAGGTGCTGGTGTTAATGCTGAACAACACGAAGGAAACCGTACGTAAAATGGTGCACGCTTGCTTCAGTTCCTTGTTCAAAACCGATACGCGCTTAGATTTGACGCATCATGTAAGTGAGATGGATGGATCGTACGTAGAAGGCACAATATTTAACAATGTTTAAACATTTCTTATTGCAGACCGTTCGTCATATTAACATGCTGATAAAGAAAAAGCAACAAAACATATACCCTGAGATTATTTCATGTTTGAAAAACTTGCAAATCAATCGCATCAACATGAACGATGACGTGCTGCTGGAGCTAAAAAAGCAAAAACTAGAAAAGCAAAAATCGTACGTTATCAACATGTCACGCAAAGAGCGAAAGCGCAAGAAAAAGCTGGCAGAACTTGAAAAAGACATTTTTGAAACAAAGGCCGAAGAAAGTAAGCAAGTCGTGCGTCGCAAGCTTACTGAAATATCGAAGTTAACCTTTATGATTTACTTCAAAATTCTGAAACGATACCCTGAGTCCAAAGTTTTGAGCGTGACACTAGAAGGATTGTCCAAATTTGCACACACGATCAATATTGAGTTTTATGCCGATCTGATTGAGCTGCTGAACAATTTGCTGGAAAATGTAGAGCTGGGATACAGGGAGCAACTGCACTGCATCCAAACAGTGTTCATCATACTGAGTGGACAAGGCGAGGTGCTTAACATTGATCCGGCAAGATTCTATTCCCATTTTTACAAAAATTTGCTCTACGTTAATGCAGGTAAGCAGTAAAACGCCAAACGCGAAACAAATTATCTGCATGTGGATCTACATGCTAACTTATTTTTGATTACTCACACCTATCCTTTGATTATCAACAGGCAAAAACCACGATGATATGGAAACTATTTTGAAAACTTTGGACATCATTCTATTCAAACGTCGTCGAAATGTAACATACCATCGTTACGTGAGCTTTGTAAAACGTCTTTCAACGCTTTGCCTACAGGTGCTGCCCAACGGTTCCCTAGGTCTTATATCGTTAATTCGAAGCTGTATCCATATGAACCAGAAGCTAGACATCCTGCTTGATACGGATGCCGTCGTAGGTTCGGGAAAATTTGATCCATTCAATGATGAGCCCGAATTCGCGAACGCAAATTGCAGCGCATTGTACGAAAGCAGTTGCATGGTACGGCACTATCACCCGACCATGCGTAAAATGATAACCAATGTTCTGAATAATTCCGACACCGTTCCGATCAATGCTGGAAGAACATTGTAAGTAGAGTGATGCTGGAGAATGTTAAAGGAATGGTTCATGCGTATTAACAACATTGTTGAAATGAAATTTTATCCTTTTTTTTAGAACCCCTGCGGAGTTTTACACAAACTATGACTGCTCGGAAATGGTATTTAATCCAGAAATTCCTCGTTCACCGAAAGTTAAGTATGGTAAAAATCACCGGATGTCAATGGCATCGAAGATATCCACAAGAGAAATGTTTAAGAATTATTTTAATATTAAAAATGTTCCAAAAATTGCAATCAACAGATCGAAAGATTTGTATCACGATTACTTTTTAGATTACGTCACAGGATCGAAAGCATGAACCCTTATGTTGTTCGTGTATGAATTTGTTTAAGGAAGTTACAAATATAAAATGTGTATTTTTGTAAAAATGTTAATATTAGACCCAGTCTAATGGTTGTTTTTTAAATAGTATTTTGCTCATCTATACAATTGATGATGACGGTCCAGTGCCGTATTGTCAACACCGCTTGTGTTGAATAAATTTTATTATCTTATTGGTAAGGCATTTCCTCCTTATTCTTTGCCTTATCCCGGGCATAATCGGTTGTGGATGGGTGGGTAGTTAATGGTTGATGTCCAGTCCTATTTTGGTTGTTGCATGTTGGTTGTTCTGATGGGTGTAATAGTGTTTGGTCCGGTACTATTGTTGTGACTATTGTGAAGGCTAGTTGATTGTTTCCGGTTTCTGATGATTTGACTATTGACGACTTTTTGCCATTTCGGGACTGTAACAAAACTAAAAAATGGTAGGGATAGCTCACACATTCATTCTGCCTGCGTGCAGTGTTCTCCAGTACAGTCCAGCAAAGACATTCCAAGCTCAATCTAGTCAGCGTACAATCTAAGGATGATCGGCAAGCTCTATCCCGCAGCAGCGAAAGAGACTTCACTACTCTCGAGACTGAACCCGCCAAACACTGCGAACCCAACGCCAACGTTGTCAAACTCGTTTTGTCAAAGCTGGACTGGACCAGAGAACACTGCACTGTAAATAGCGCCTGCCTCCCTTTTACGGCAGTGTTGGAATCGCCCTCGAGTGCTGTTGCCCAGTCATCGGATCACCCGTGGGACTACAAAGAAAAATACTTAAGACATAGACAACCCAACATTTAACAAAAAAGGAATGGTGGAATACGAATAAGGATTGAAAAGATACTAGGGATGTGGAATCATAGGACAAGACCGTTGTCTCTGGCGAATCCGTAAATGATCCTCATGTAGGGGAAGTCACTGGTGGCCAACACTTCTCTAATTTCTGTACCCGGTCGTCTGCCACTATGCTCGACTTCGAGCATATTGGCAGACCCTTAACAAGGAGGGTCTTGCGGTTTCAAATTCCACGCAGGACCACAGCAGGTGATCCACATTGTGGAATCCGTCACCGCAGCCACACACTTTTGTCTGAGCATTCCGCACATCTAGTTGAGTTAAAAAATGTTACAAACATAAATCAGGTAAGTTTACCCCCTTCAGAAAAGCAAAGTAAGTGAGAAATCGGAAAAGTAAAGTAATTGAGAAATTTACTTTTCGATCGGCACGGTGGTGTAGGCGTCAGCGGCGCCGGTCTTTACACGACAGGAACGGAGTTCAAATCCCATTCGGACCGAATCCCGGAGTGAGGACTAACTATCCTCACTACGTGGTATTAATAAGTCAAAAACAATACGACCAGTCCGTTCCTATAAAAAAAGATAAATTTACTTTTCCACATTTTCTTTTTGCCAATGCTTCTTATTTTCATTCGTACCGGAGTACAATTGTGCTACACTATTACATATAATTCCCTCTTGGCGAGTAGATTTGATAAGGGTAATACAAACTCTAGCAGCTTGTAAAGGTTTGTTTCGGCATGGTTAGATGTTGTTTTAAAGTTATGAAGGTTACAATTTACTCCTGTGTCGTGACGAATCCGGAATCGAACCGAAGAACTCGACCCGGAATAGAACACAACTTTCAAGGAAACCAGTTCAAATAGTTGATGTTTGAATTTATGTATTTCGTTAGTGCGTAACAGCATGTATGAGTTCGACCAACCACCAGTTCGAAAACAAAACTATACTAAGCCATGGTCCGTGTCCGGTCCATGAATGCGCCATAGCATATGATTGTGGTTCGTCCAACGGGTGGCTCTGACCCCGACTAATGTCTTTTGAGTTTCAGTAATAACTTACTTCAATTTTGTTTAATCAATATTACCGAGATTTTTAATACTGACGATGGTTTAGAAAAGTTCAAAACAAAAGTAGTAGTAGTAATTCCAATTTTCCACGATAGTTTTATTACCATGTGACGCTTTATATGTGATTATTAGTTACATCTTCTTGGCCATTAGGCCGCTAAGGTCACGCCGGCCATCAAATGGCTTACTGGACTTGCCGATACCACGTAGTTGGAAAGTCAGTCCTCACTACGGGGTGAAGGTCCAGATGGGATTTGAACCTCGGTCATGCCGTTCGAAGATCGGCGCCACCCTATTATTGGTTACTGATTTGTTTATTGCACAGCCCTAATTATATATATAGGTGCGTTTTATAATTTGTTTCCTTTTATATGAAACAAATTCAATAAAATAACACAAAACGTACGGAAAGTGTAAGAAGTTTCAAAATTCACTTCTCCTCTAAGGCACTTCACGCATAATCATACTTCAGCATACGCGTTGCTATACAAATTCTCCATTAATATTTGCTATTCACAAAGATTACATTCACGGCATTTACTCTAATTACATAACACAAGTAGCTGGTGTTGATACCCCCCTAAGATCATAAGCCATTATCCAACGTTGCCATATTTGAAAACAAATTAACATCATCAAAGATATAACGTTTTACGAGCTATAAGAAAAAAAAAGAATGCATTAATATTACCGTTTTTACTTTTGAATTTAAACATTTTATTTCACTTACCGAATTCGTTGCTATTGTCTTGTTTCCTAAATTTACCATCATGTGTAAAATAAGGTAAATATTAAAAGCGATATAGAATGTACCGAAGATGGCTGCAAAAAAAAAGGCAAATAAAAACCGTCAACTTGGTGTAACTTGCACTTTATGCAAGATTTAGTCAAACTTACCAACACCAAAAATCATAAAAGCGGTCAACGTTACTTGCTGTAAGTTTGCAATAATGAAATACAGATTGATACCAATGACAGTGAAACTGAGAGTGATGGAGATTGCTTTCTCTATCCTGTAAATGTAAAATGAATCAGAAATGGTATGTGTTCTACGCGCAAAATTTAATACCACAAATCCTTACGGGCCGTTCACGAACTCTTTCTTCATTAGCGCTATGTTTAAAAAAAAAAAGAAATATATGCATGTGTAAGAAATTTTATTCAATAAAACGGCAATTTCGCGGAAACATACCCACGCTTGAAGAAAATGCCACGGTGGGTATTGCTGCGAACGGAAGCTGCAAGGCCATAACGGCATTCAAAATGTCGTTCATCTTGGTAAGATCCTCTAGCCTGCTGAAAAATGCCACGTAGAACGCTGGCATGATTGCTACGGTTCTGGTGAACAGTACCCGTTTCCATCGCGCCCATTGTAAATTAAGGAATCCCTGAAAAAAGAAAATAATCGGAAATAAAAAAAAATTAGAAAAAAATGTCCACAAGAATTATTAATCAGAACAACGATACTTTACTTCCATAGCAAACTGTCCTGCATAAGTGCCAGTCATCGTGGAACTTTGACCGGCCGCCAATATACCGATCGCCCACACGTACATTGACACACCACCGTAAAAGCATCCCAGCACCAGACCAGCTTTGTAGATATTAATATCTGCTGTAGCATTATTCGCATCAAATGCATGGAGAATGTCATCCGAAAAAGATGAATTGCTGCATCTGTCAATCTTTAATGATTATTGATTTTTTGCATATCGAGTTAAATTAGCCTTTACATTCTTTACATCGAAGCAGAGTTATTAGAATTTTGAACCAGCTGTTTAGCTTTTTTATTTCACTTACCACATCCTGATTTGATTTTCCATACAAATCGTGAGCAAATACAGAAACTACAAACACGTTGATGATAAAAGATACGGCGAGCGCTACCGTTGCCTCGATAAAGTAATAACGGTTGGCTTTTTTCACCTCTCGCACTTCATTTCGGTTGATTTCTCGAGACTTAAAATAAATTAATGCAATAGTTAGTTAACATAGCGAACAAAAGAAAGGTTTAAAGCTGCTCCCCGTACCTTCACAAGCGCTGAATGCAAGTACAAATTGTGTGGCATGATGACGGCACCAATAATCCCAACAGCTTGCAAAAGTGTACCGGGCCGATAGTCGGATGACCAGGGAATGAACATACCCTTAATTACTTCCATTTGTGGCGTATCGCTAATAACGTACTGAATAGAGAACGAACCAACTGTGAAAAGCCAAACTTTTTTGCACATGCAAATGCGAATAATAATACCTGATAACCGAACGATACAGCCATCGTGGTTATGAGAAAGCCGAAAAATAGTTCCAGCCGCCTCAGCTTATACTTGTCCAAAAATAGAAAGGACATTGTATCTAACACAGTTATCAACACACCGATGTACAAAGGTATTCTGGCAACAGAGAAACAGTGATTTGGGTTAGCGAAAAGTGAGCAATGCGCAAAACTACGAAACACTCACCGTTTGTACGACAGAAGATAGATAGCAATGGCTGTTCCAATTACTTCCTGCATGTCGGATCCAATAATGGCGACTTCCACCATAAGCCAAAGTATCACTCGGGGCACAGTTTTGTACTGTTTATGGCACATCTCCGCAAGATCCAATCCTGTAACGACTCCAATTCTTTGTTTGCCACAATCGAGAAAATGTTCACACAGGTTAGAACAGCGTTTGCCAATCCTTGTATCGAAATATGCATTGAAAATATGTTACCCACTTCACAGCCAAACGTTGCATTGCTAGTCCTAGCAGTGTAGCTCCTAGTAGCACCCATAGCAAGCTGTATTTCGCTACAATTCCGCTCTGCAAATCAGATTCAATGTTCCCGGGGTCTAGATAAGCAATAGACATCAAAAACCCGGGTCCAGTAAACGCCCATAATTCTCGAAAGCTGAAATCTCGCTGTTGTATGAAAGAAAAGACAATACAAGACAAGAATACTATTAATATGTGTCAGTCATTTTCTGTTTTCCACTCTAAAGAATTATTTCATTTATAACTTGCAGTAGCAGAATTTGTGTAGATCTTTTTGTTCTGTCGTAAATCGCTCAAAAACTGTCTATTTTTCGTTGGCTCTTTTACTGTCTCTAACTTTTCATTGATTTTTTACGCAAATTCAGACTTTTACTGTAACTTTAACCTTCTTCAACAAAATCATACAACCAAATATCAGTAAATATCGCACATGGAAAATGGACAAATGCAACAGTTGATATTCCGAGGACAAGCATTAAACCATTGACAAGTACAAACCGGAGGCCACAACCAACAGATACAAACGAGACTCAAAGGATAGATTTGAAATAACAGCTTATGTACACGCCTTACCTAGGCATCTCTTGTCCAGGGTCTTTTCTATAATATAATTTTGTTAAAATATTTGAACTCTAAACGTTAAAATATTTTAAAATGCCCCAAACAGCCACTGCAGTGTATAAACTGTAAGTGGTGGTTCATTGGCTTATTACACATGATCCGTTTACGGTAAGATAAAGCCGAGCGATATGAATGGTAAACAAAAAGGATAAACAATCTTGTGTGTCAGCAGTATTTGCGCTTAAATTGTGTTTTTTTTTTATATTTCCCACCTCAATTCATAGCTAAAACCTCCAGCCGTTTGTTATAAGCAGTACAAATGTCAATACATATGCAACACTATGTGAAGAATAATTTAGCAGGACTATTATTTAAGTATAGTGTGTTAATAAACAACCAAATAGCTTACCGTTTCCGTGTCAGGTGTAACACGCTCTCCTCCGTAGAATAGGTTTGAGGCATTGTTTAGGGTAGAATCTTCCGATGGTTCTATTAAACTATTACTAGAACTAGGAGTTGTAGCTGCAGAAGAGGTTTGGCTTACTGACTTATTGCCAACATTGCTGTTATGGCGTGAAACGGATTGGTTGGAATTCATTGCGTTGCTTAAAGGCCACCGACCAAAAACATGTAATTCTGTTTGTTATCTATGTCGGTGAGTAATTGGCCACGCAACAACCACATAAAAATTTTACTATTATCAGAGGATTGGTGCGAAACATCTATATTTCACCAGGCGGTGTTCGCATCGATGCATCGATCGATGGTAGTATTGTAGGAGTGGATTGCTTTATGTTCACTAAACTTTTAAACTATACAATTTTTATTGAATACTTCACAGATTCTTTGGAAACGATTACCACACGATTAGCCCAATAATAAATACAAATTCAATGACAGATGGTGGTTGGTACCGTGATAACATCGCGATGAGTTCAATGTTTCGAATCGGATTGAAATGTTCTTCTTCTTTTGGCGTCAGGCTAGCTTGGGGTCTTCGGTTTTAAATAGGTTAATACATTGGTTCTGTGAACACTCTATTTCATTGAAAATTTGAGCATAAAATTATCCTACATTGGGCTCTTAAAAAGGACGAAAATCAACTCGTTTTTTAACAAAGGAAACTGTAACCTTAAGCAGTGTGCACACGTTGATAATCCGATGATTGATGGTGTCCGAGTAGACGATCGTAATTCGGGATCGGGACCACACACAACCAAAACAGACCTAAACGAAACATCAAATTTGACAGTAAATAACGCATTTATCAAATTGTGGTGCAAATAATAAAATAACAAATAAATAAAATAATTACAATTGTTTTTGGATGTCATTACCCAAATGACTTAATGTACTTATTGGTTTAAGTGATACTTTGGAAAATATGATTGTTTCGCTCAAACCCGCAAGAACAACGAAACAATCAAAGAAGCGTTACGAAGCGTTATATTTTGATGTTTCGTTACGGACTGTTTCGGTTGTGTGTGGCTCCGGCCTGAGAAGTCCCTGTTGGGTGATCCATCATCGCCTGTTATTAGTTGGGTGCAACGTGTAGCCGCGGCTAAAGTTTTCATCATTGCTGAATTTTCTGTTGTTTTATTTATTTAACCTTACAATAGTGTCCTAATGCCACTGTTTCATAAAACTTATAACAAGTGAAAATCGAATAAAAATTGTTAAAGATTTGTTTCGCGAATTACCACTCATGCATTTGTAACGTTATTGGTCAGACCCATTGTTACGAATCGCTGCGCTCGTCGCTGTCAGCAGAACAGCACCGACAGAGGAATTTACCAAACACTGGAATAGCACGAATATTTTATTTATCTTCGCAGTTTCAGCAAAGATTTTCCATACCTAGCCCAGCTAGTTGGTTGTTGTTTTGTTTTGAGTTTGTTTAGTTTAGCAAATACAGTTGCTTTTTTCGTACGAAGTTGTGATAATTATAAATATATCTACACCAGTGCTGTTCAAATATGGTGGACAAGTTAGGTGAGTTATTTTGCTGGATTCAACATCGTCATGATTGTTCTTTGTGTGTGCTACGGGAATGCAATATATTACTTGTTTAATCTAGTTCAACAAACGAATGTTCAAAGAAACTGTGCAACAGATTTTAATGTACAATGCTTAATTGAGCAACTATGTAGTACGACAATGACGACGATGGTGTTAATATGATTCATACCCATTTTGCTGTAACCTCCTCCTTGTCTGCCCTATATCGCTTCGTCTAATAACACGAATTTGACAACAAAATTGCGGAGCAGAAATAGAAAGTTTTTTTTACAGGAAATAGGATTTTGGCTTAGTTTGCAGCTCTTTAAATTAGTCAAAATAATGATAAGCTCTGTCAATCAACTAATATTGTGTTCTGCTATACTTTCTTCCCTTTTTTTATATATAAAGTTAACAGCGAAGCCAATGCGCGGCGGATACAGATGGTGGAAAACTGTTTCGGAACATCCGGACAGCCGTTGTTTCTTCCTGGACGTGTGCTAGTAGGCGAAGGTGTGCTTACAAAAATGTGTCGCAAACGCCCTAAAGCACGGCAATTTTTCTTGTTTAACGATATTTTGGTTTATGGTAATATTGTTATTGGCAAGAAAAAGTACAACAAACAACACTTAATCCCGCTCGAGGAAGTTCAATTACAGGCGTTAGAAGATAACGGGCGTAAGTAGCTATTGTGAAGGATTTGTAATTTGGAGAAAGCTTGTTAGCAATTTCAATTACTTACGCATCATTGCGCTTCGCATTCTCTTTCCGGTGCAGAATATAGAAATGGATGGCTGATACGTACAGCAACCAAGTCGTTCGCAGTATATGCTGCGACACAAACAGAAAAGCAAGAATGGATGGCACACATCAACAAGTGTATCGAAGATTTGTTGCGCAAAAGTATGCTTGCAGCTATGGTAAAGCAGCCGAAGCATGTTCTTATCATGATAATTTCTTATTCATAACAGGCGGGAAAAAACCAGTTGAAACGCATGCTGCTGTATGGGTGCCCGACAGCGAAGCAACCATCTGTATGCACTGTAAAAAGACTCAGTTTACTATGATCAACAGAAGGGTACGTAGAAAAAGCACAAAGATGTATGCATGTTTATTATGAATCATTTTAAAGCTACAGCGGCAGTTTGTCGGAAAACGACTTCTACCGCACTGTAGAAAGCACGGGTGATATTGTTCATAATTATGTGTCACTGTCTGGTCCCATAGCATCACTGCCGAAATTGCGGAGCGGTTGTATGCGGTCCATGTTCATCGAAAAAGTTTATTCTTCCGGGCCAAAGTAATAAGCCTCTGCGCGTATGTCTTGATTGCTACGACAACCTGACCTCGATGAAGCGTGATGGAGTAAGTAACGACTATAATTTTGTACGGTTTTGTATATTCTATATGATGTGTTTTTTCTACAATGAAAACCAATATTGCAGAACAAAGCTCATGCCGGTAACAACAACAAACCAGCAAACTCTACTGAAAGTTCCGGCGAGGATGATTCGGGAGACGATGAGGAAACGCTTAAGGATAACGTTACCCACGACGAAGTAAGTGGATGATATTTATTGTATGTTTTCATTAAACTAAAAAACCAGTTTCCATTAAACTGGAATCCATAATTTATATACATTACATAGAGAACTGTTACCTGTTTTGTAGTACGAAGTATTTCAAATTGTTAATAATGCGTATCTGTTCTAATCATTCTTTATTCTCTTCTTTCTATCTTTTACTAATGTTTATGAATTCGTTGACATCACGGATTGCTCTACAAATCAGAATTTTAAAATGCATTACGCACATGCAACGTTATGCGTGTAATAAACAATAATAAAAAAGAGACCAATCAGAAACATCTTGTTGAGATATTCGAAAACGTTAAGAAAAGTTTGTAAATTATTATTTATTTTTTCTGCTGTAATTCTGCTGAAAGTTCATAGGTTAGATATTGCACGATGAAAGACAATGTACGATAACCATAAGACATACTTATGTTTTATCATACAAATGCTTGGTTTTTTTGTGCTATGATGCGTGATGTGAATGTTTGTGTGCTGTTGTAAGAAATTAGAATTTTGTAGCTTAAAGCTTGATTTGACCGGTTCGGGCCCGGTTGTATGGGCATCAGACAGTTCCCCCGTAGTGATCCAACTACGTGCTTTCTGTGCAAGTCTAGTAATCCATTCGATGGCCGGCGTGACCTTACGGTCGTTAAGGCAAGAAGAAGAAGAAGACAATTGATTCGATTGATAATTTCGTTTGATTGTTTTATATAAATTTGCCAGCATTAGCCTAACAACTAAACAGTTTCATGTATACGTACATACATATAGTGAAAAGGATGATTTGAATTTTGCAACTTGAGTTAAACTTCGGTTAGTTCAGTTAAGCATGTCTATGTGGTGGAGTTTTTTTTTTATTCAGTAACCATCTCGCATCCCACCCATACCGCTCACCAGTAGCAAGGACTGACTGACTACCCCGCACTGCATGTTTAATCAACTTAAAAAGCCATTATACAACCGATATGGTCAAATACGCCTTTTAACCAAAACCAAAAGCTAGCTAACTATAATTAATCGTCAATTACAGTTCCTTAAAGGTAAGAAAGGGCACCTGTAAAGCAATTTAGAACTAAAACATTTAAAACATCCTGGATCAATATGTCAGAAGAACAATACATTCACACTCATCGTTCTAGAACTCCTTGAATATGTTTGGTTTTAAGGAATCTTCTTTTCTTCCGTGACAATACAACCTCGGGAGATCTTGGCCTACCATTTCCGACATACATGGTTCAAGTCCGTATGCATAATCCGTATTACTCGGGTGCGATTTTCCTTTTGATATAACTATAAATAACACAATCTGAGATGCAATTCTTTTTATTCTTTAGCACTTTAGCGTATTTCTTGCTGTACGTTTTAGAAAATGCCATTTCTTTCCTCTGTTAGATCATTTTTCTTATTTGTCTCACCCCGCCCTTTCCCTTGCATGTATCTAACCAGTTCTGTTTTCAGCGCTCGTGTATTAAATGTGGTAGAACAGCTTCATAAACAATGAATGGTTCGCTCAGATGTGACGTAATTTATTTATTTTCTGATTTATTTAATGCAGATTATTATTTAAAATAAAACTCATAACGAACGTCTAACAGCATCTGGGTGAATATTACTTTTATCTTTAGAGCTTCATATTACTATCTTTGTCGCAGCATTCATCATTATATCTTCAATTGCATTATCTATACTGTGACGTGCATTTTAAATTGTCTTTTGCGGTACAACCAATACAATCACCCAGAATGTGTAACGTTTGCGTTATAAGAAACTTAGTTAACTATTTTCGAATTATTCAAAGCCATAACGAGGTTGACACAAACGTATTTAGCATGCCAAATCTTGAACGAAATAAAGATAGTAATAAATTTGTCTGGCCTCGCTTGTGTATGTGTTTAAATACAACAATCTTATCGTTTATGCATTTTTTTTCTATTAATTTATAATAAATACCGAAATAATTTTCCACCCAACTAAGAAATGAAGAAAATGTCACATTTGGGATTTCCATAATGTTTTTTGCGAATAGCATGTGTTTTATTTGTTTCTTTAAAAAGTAATACAAGTTTTTTTTGTTTGTTTGTTTGATTTTCAGCCCAAGTTTTACGCCGATGGTAAACTTGAAAAATAATACTGTAAGTGCTTTAATGAATCCTTCATAGCGTAATGCCTGCGCACTCGTGCTAGTAAGTACATTTGCGGGAGAACATCCTGTACTGCATCTAATAATCTTATATGCAGCAAAACTGAAACTGATACCATTTTCATTTTGTTGTGCACTCTTATATTCATTTTAATAATGGTTAAATTAATTGGGTATCTTTATCATACATGTTATACTTTTAATTGCAATGAAAGATTAACTTCAAACATAACAGCAGAAAAAAAGTTGATGCTTTTGATTTATTTAAAGTCATACAAGAGAGAGAGAGAGAGAGAGAGTTTCGGTAACTTGTATGCTGTTTCTTAAATATGAAATATATTATTTTACTTTTGTCCGATTATGTATTGTAAATTGTGTGTATGGTGTTTATATGAGTAATGTAAGATTCAACTTCCGAAAAATCAATCCAAACTTCGAATATACTTTCTAGTCGTTTCATCCCAACAAAGATAAAATCAAACGCTATCCTAAACGCCAGGCTACAGTCGGAAAAAGGAAAAATATACATATATAGTGGACTGACCAGACTCATTTGGTTGCGAGATAGAAAGTCAGAAAAGTGATACTATTTCCGAAACAACCGTGGACTATTTGCAAAAATTCAACTGAACTGAAGCCAAACCATAAACGAAAAAAAAAAACATATTATAGTAATTCTGTAGTAAAAGAAGCTGAGTACACAAGGCGTTTGAAAATTTAATGATTCCTAACAATTTTATTGCAAACCCAGTGTTGTCTTCGTAGCAGGCTAATAGAATTCACCTAGGAGAGTAAGACGATTAAGGTACGGCTGTGCATGACACAATAGTAATTCGTGAAGCTTTTCTTCTTTGGTCGAAGACGATGTCGATGCGTTGTATCTGTTGCTGCTGCTGCTGCTGCTACTATTCTCTTCATCCAGCAAACGTTTCCTAGCCAAATGTTGGTAAAATTTTTCACGATCAAATTTAGTTTTTTTCTGTTCATGTTGACCCGCTGTTGTATGAAACATGCTCTGCACCAGTTTCATTAATGTTCCCATTGTTTTATCTTCATCATATTTACTATTTTCAATACTTGGTATGGTTTTTAGATTTACCATAGCATCACATGATTGTTCGTTTGACGAAGAGAATTCTTCCATACGCTCTGTTCCAAATAGGACATATTTGATTGTTTCCGTGCTACTGCATTTGTCTTTCGGTGGACAGCCTGTGGTTGATAATGTTTCTGTCTCGGCAGATTCCAATGATGAGTAGGTGCTGGCTTGGCTGACATCATCGAACTTTTGCGAATATTCCTTACCGTTCAGAATTGAATCAGATTTCAGTGCTTTTGTAAAAACTGGCACGGTTGATGAAACCGTTTTTATATCACTGGTCATGCTATCTACTTTCTCCACATCTCGCTCCATAGTGCCGGTAGGCAGGCTTATGGTTTTCATGCTTTCTCCGCCTCTTGTTACCACCTCGGCGTTGGTAGCTAGTGTTGGTTCTTTACCGATGGGACGATCCCACAACTGTTGACTACCTTTTTTATCTGTTTGATGGAGGTTTTTTCTTTGCTCCTTTGAAAGAAATAGATCACCGCGATGGTAGTTGTCTTTGTTGCGATCTCCGAACGCTCTGTCAGCAAAAATGTTACCATGAATTGCTTCACAACACCGCAGAGCTGTTGGATCGATTGGATGGGCTTCCGTGTTGAAAATGTAACCTCCAGCACCTACCACACATTCATGCCGTTCGGCTATGGTGGCATCATCGTCATTCTTCCTTACGTTGACAACATGACCGATGCTCCCATCGTTGTGTAAAACATTATTCGGATCGAACAGAAGGTACAGATATTTGGTAGTTTCTGCCAAAAAAAACGATTCCATACGGTCCTCTTGTTGATGTGTTAGGACATTCCGTATCGTAGCATAACCACAAGCCGTTTTGGCGCTATGCTCTATACTCTCGAGAATATTTTCGCCTACTTGCAGCAAAAACGGATCACTGGTGGCTCGGTACAGATACATCACCGACTCGATTAGCTCGGGCCGCAACGGATAGTTTTCTCGATTTGCGCCAGCTTCTCCGGTAGGAATATTGTAAAACTCCGGCAGAAATCCGTACTGACGCCACACAGACTGGTAGTTGTGTAGTATTCGCAACGCTTCCTTAGTATTACCATACAAACTCAATAAACCGGGCCAGTACGCCTCGAGCGATTGGAATACGGGCAGTGTGATCTGTCCCTTGCTCATGCTCACCCAAACATACCAATCCTCACGTTTCAGGTAGCGATCAATCGATGACTTACTTTCCAGGAAAGTGGCCATCAGCGCAGGTTGTTCAAGCAAAATTGAGCCCTTTACCAGATATTCGAAATAGGAATCTACTCCAGCTCCGATACCAGCATCCTGAGCTATCCAGCGACCGGTTTGCACATCGATATGATTCCCGTACAATCCTATTGGGGACCGGTGCTTGTACAACGCGGACAATGCATTCATGGCAACGTCCTCGTACACGGGATTGCCCGTTAATCTACTTAGCGTACCAAATTCCAGTATGAACGTTCCGATACCGGCGGTACAGGTTACAGATGTTTCCCCATACGGTACACCGTGGCGCAGGTTTACCGTACCGTAAGGCATACCCGTTGCGGTATCGAATGCAGGCAACAAACGCTGAGCGACATCTTCTGCCATTTCTAACAAAGGACCTTCACAGGGCCAACCTGGCATGACAAGCCCCATGGATTCTAGATCGGCGTGGTGTGATAGAAGGTGCGCCGACAGTAGTCCACCAATTATGCGAATATTCGTCTCAAACACTGACACGTTGATATCTGCATCAAAGGACCTATCACGCAGGAGCTGCACAACGCGCCCAAACTCAGTGTAGTTCCCCATGACTGCTAACGTATCGAGTGCATCGATCAAGGTGAGCGAATAACTACCCCAGGTGTCGATTCCATCGCAAGATAACGGCCGTAATTCGTCGTACGGAGCTCCATACTGTAGATAGCCGTCGTACGCATGGTAAAACATTTGACGCACTCTCTCCCTGAAAAATGAACATAGAAAAACCATCACTACACTTGCCTAATTCATATTACATTGAACAACACTCTTACCGCATACGATGCATATCACTAGAGGCGTATTTTCGCAAACCTTGTACCTCTGAAACCGATCGGAAAATACATCCTCCAATACAGCACCATACTAACACCATGAGTGAGAATTGGGTGGGACGCTTTACATGATTGCTGTGGGCAGGGGCATTTTTTAATCGGTTCCTAGTTACTTTTTTTATCTGCATTTCTCCTACAATTGAGTTTGAATTAGAGCAACCGCTCAAACTAAATGTAAGCAATAATGTTGCCACCGTATCAGTAATGTCTTCTGTTTGTTTACATTAATTTGAAACGACTTTTTTGACAAGTGAATCTGGAAAATACCCGATGCACAAATGTTGACATTATTATCGCTATTATAAAATTCGCGGTTTGGGATTTTTTCGCTTATAACTTTATTTCATTTTGGTTTATTTTGTGAGGCTCTTGATCTCAGCGATTTCAAGATACCTACGCGAGGCATCGATTTCAACAGTATGGAATTTCCCGTAACCCTGTGCCTTTAACGGGCGTTCCACACACAATGCAACTTTGCTTTTCTGTCAAAATGCTGTCGATTTTTGACACATTCCCATACAAAACTCACAGCATTTTTTCGAAAAAATCAGATTTGCGCTTCGAGTTGAGAACGCCTTTTAAAGTCGTTCCCATACGAAGCACAACTCGTATCGTAACTATGATTTTGCGAAAAAAAAATGCCGTAAATTTTGTACAAAGCTAGTATAGAAGACCTGGTAGGCGGATTACAGAGCAATTTGACATAAGTCCTCTGGATAAACCAGAGCTCCACTGGCAAATTTAACCGATGGTCATGGTATTTGTTGGTGAAAAAATAATGTGCGAGGCGGTAAAAATTATTTTTAAGCACTTTTTGTGCAGTTACTGTGTAGCGAAAAGGAAAAGCAGAAATTTTCCGTTTCATTAATAAAAAAAAGCATATTTAAATGTTAGATCTAAGACTAGTTGAAAATGAAATAGTTTCAAAGAAAACAGTGAGGTAACAAATTATTTAATTAAAATCAATTAAAACCAAAAGTAAAGAAGACAAGTTTCACATCGATGCGAAACTGTCCAAAATTCAGATTTCAGCTTTCTTCTCGTTGCCTCGCGTAAGTATCTAGTGTCTGGCAAGGTTTTCCAAAAAAATGGTTTCTAGTCTCAGAGATCCAGAGCCTCTTCGGATGGGATTTTAAACCCCTATAAAGACCGGCGCCGTTGTCGCATACCCCTCCGGGCCACCCCTAGTTTAAGTGTAATGTATTATTTTTTAAGAATCTGAAAAAATAGTAAGTAAATCGTATTGAATTATCCACTCTTCTACGCTTATTCAACTAGGGGTTAAATCAAGTGGATTCATCAAGTACATCAAGTCAATACCGAAAAGCAACAATGACAAAAACTTGAATGTAAAACAACTTTTATTCTGGCTAGTAGCACAGCTTCGTCATATGCATTTTTTTCTTAAAAATGTTATTGTGACACTACATAACCGAAGCAAAGAAAATAATTGTTTGGAAATCTTGAGATGAAATTGCATTCGACGAAGCTTTGCCACCAGCCTTGATTCTTGATTTTTGTTTTATAATTGGAAGATTATATACTTAGTATTTTCTTCACGTTGTTGTTGACATTTGTCACTTAAAATTTAACATCAGCTACCACCGTGTTTAGTGCAGTGTGTACCGTACACACAAAAGGTTTAAGAAAATACATTCATATCTAATATACTTTCAGGATGTCGCTAATGGCAAATAATTGCACGTACAATAATATACGATTATAGCTGCGTAGTTATTTATTAATATATGCGTTTTTCATAATTTACAGTAAGTTTCTAGCAAGTAGCAATGCAAGTTTATTACATTGAATCGAAAACATTATGCGAGAAGCAGTAGATGGAAAGGTCCGTTCCATGTTTTCAGTTGGTTAACGAATACATAAATGTTTAATTATTGGGTTTTGCACAAAAGATGCATAATAGAACGAGAGACCATTTGGTGAGTTAACGTTTCGCTTGTTGTAAAGATTATTGTTAAGAATAAATGGGAATAGAGAGCAACACAGTTCGGGTTTTCTGGTTTTTAATTGAAAAGGAAAATTAAATTAAAGAAAAACGATCAGTAATGTTTGCCATCTCATTGTTCTTGCAACTCAGACATGCTCAAATTTGTTGAAGGAAATGCAGCTACTTGATATTACACCACGAAACTACTACAAGGTGAACAACTCCTTCGCTCTTTCATTTCATTCAATGGCTGATGGAGAAAAGAAACGCTGAATCTTTTTCTCTACTTTTGCTATTCATTTCAAGAAGCGCACTGAAGGATATTTAAAGGAAAACTTGATCCATGTCAATGGTGCGTACCTTTCAATTAGTTTCACTGATTAGCTCGTCGCAAATCTTAACCAATTGTTCATTCTCTTTTGATTTTTGAATCAACTGCTCGTTGATTGAAATTCGGTACACTTCTTCTTTCTTTATCTGAGCCTTTAATTTTGCTACTTCCTGGGAATGGTTGCGGATAGCTTCGTCTATTTTGGTGTTTGCACTGTAATTTCCAAAACAAGAAATACGAAAGAAAAAAGGCATTAGATAAGTAGTTTTACTTGGGTTAAAATACAATTATATAATAATTATTATGAAATACAACACGAGTAGGTAAAACCTACTCTTTTTCTTTAACTGTCAATTATGAATAATGTTTTACGCAGTTTCTACGATGAGCCAAATGTCCTTCGTTGTAGTTGAGCGCTATATCGATATCCCAATATCTCGTTGCACACGTTGCTGAATATAATATAAAATATATTCATATAAAAATATAAAAGCCGATATGAAGGATGACTTCACAAAGTAGACTGACGCAGACGTCATCAGAATGCCGACGGAATACGAAAGGTGTGTAACCTTGGGAGCCAGCACTAAGTCTCCACAGCCAAGCGTTAACCCCAACAACCAGAGAGGAAACTACAACAGGGTCATCCCGGACCCGGGATAAGGTGCACTTCAACAGAGGGAGTGCGTATAGTCATGTGTAGGTAGAATAAGCAATGAATAAGTAAACAATCCCACTTTGCAAGAAAACTAGCTGAGAAATAATCCATTATACAGCGAGATTTTTCCTATTAAAGGTATTAAAGAATTTACTATCAGACACAAGTAGAGACAGCGACATAGACCTAGCAATAGTAGAACTTAGGAAAGCATTTGACCGGACCTGCCGTCATGCTATCGTTGAACAGCTGCCCGCTGAGGATGTCATGGATTTTTTTAACCAAGTTCATTGAAAGTTTCCTCACGGACCGAACATTTCGAGTGTTAATTGGCACCGAACTATCCAACCCCTACACTTTGGAGAATGATGTTCTGTTCCGGGTGCTCGGAGTCTTCCAAGTACGGGCCTCCCGCTTAACTCAGAACCGTATCATCAACGCCTGGCTACTATTCAAACTACTCTACTACATCGAGATTTTTTCACGCAAGCGAGCAACCTTCGAGAAGAGAGAAGAACCCATTTAACACACAGTCCGCTCCGCTAAGCCACTGACGTAATTATCACCAGGCCGATTAACTCCCTCCTTCACGAAAGTGGAATCCTTCCTAGAAACCTTGAGAAAGGAGTCGACACAACCGCACTCATCAACACAACTAACACCGAAGTTGGATAGTCAGTCCTCACAAATGGTTCGAATGGAATTTGAACCCCGGTCCCGCCGTTTGAAGATCGGCACCGCTGTCGACTACACCACCGAGCCGCCCCACCGAACACCGAACTATGACTGGTTGGTGAGGACCAACCACCAACTTCCACCGATAATTTAAAAAACCCCGTCGGGGAATTCATTCTTGGTATCACCGTACACCTGCAATAGACTGGGAACTGAAACGCTCTCCAGGGGAACCTGAAAAAGTAGCCAAATTGCCAATAGTAATCACACTTCCATTTTCTCTGCTGAAAAGGCTACATACTGAACGACCGAACGTCTTTACCGACCGATCTTCACCGACAGTTCCAGTGTTCTGGCCGCCTTGGAACACGGGGCACCTTCAAAGATCCCCACATTCCTTGCTTCCATACTTGCGTTCCCGTCAATCGTTTTCAGCTGGATTCCTGATCAGTCCGAAAACAACGGAAACGAGAAAGCTGACCATCTCTGCAACAGAGGTCGGCTTTGTCCAACACAACCACACAACACCCTCTCCCGCCGAGATGCCATCCGGTTTACCACCAAACATTACCTGGCACAACCTAGCCTTAGCAACAAACTCCACAACAGCAAGCACACACCGCTTCATGAAAAAAAAAACGAATACAGCCACCTTCAACGAATCTTATCCCGCCTTCGAATAGGACATACACGCTTGACCCATTCTCAACAAATCCAGTCTTCCATACTGCAGCTTCTGTGGCGTTGACATCACCATCCACCAAATCCTCACCGTTTGCCATGGATACACGACACACCGAGCCACCTGCCATCTAGACACCGATTATGCGAAAATCGCATAATCATCCTTTCATCCGACAAACTGTATCAGAATTCCCTTATTAGATTTTTACGCATTAGCAACTTAAATAGAGAAATTTAAGCAATAGTTTTATCTTTTCACTAGCCATAAACGCAAAATTTTTAAAAGATAGTTAAGCCACATTTGCAATAGTTTTGTGATAGTATACAGTAGAGAGGCGAATGTAGTTTCAGAGACTCAAAGCCTCTATAAATAAACGAAAAAAATTACCATCAGATTAAAATGGGAAAGACATTCTGAGAGCATTGTGTTAAAAATGAGGAGTTTTAAATGATTTGTTTAACCTCACGTTTGGTTGTTAGCTCATCTTTAAAAAAAAAACAATGAACAAGACAGAAGTAGTAATGAAAGTATTGACATGGATAAAAAAAAAAAGATAAACGTTTACTTACATTTCCAGTTGACTCATAGCGTGACTTTTCATTTTTTCATACCGCTGTTCTTGCGCTCTGAGACATTCTTCAAGCTTCATCACCTTTTCTAATAACTTATCCTCATTTTCTTTGTATTTGATGGCGTTCTTTTTCATGCGCTCATATTTTCTACAACACACAGGAAAAACAATCATTTCATAAATTTACAAAAAAAACTAATATTTTACACTATCATCATACGAATACTTACGTATACAAGTTTGAGAAGGTTTGCTCTAACGATTCCAAATGCTGTGCGTTAATTTCATTGTCTTGCTTTAGATTTTCGCATTCCTCCTCATGGTTACGGATTAAAATTTCCTTCTCCGAGATTAGCTCGGCTATGGTTCGCTCGTACGCTTCAACCACGTTGCTGTAAATTATATTTCGATTATAGAAAATAGAAGTAATATGCGAGCAAATTCGATCATATACCTCATTTTGGAAATTGTTTTATCTTTCTCCGTGATCCGCTTTAACATGTTTTCTTCTCTGAGTTCAATATCAAGCATCTTTTTCTCTATATCGGCGAAATTTACTCTGAAAAGATAAAAATATTACAATGTGTAATAGCGTGTCTAAATATTTTCCTGGAAAACCTATAGGGATTCCACGAGATGGTTTAGTACTAGCAGCACCTGCCCTTATTTATTTATAATTAATTATGAGTGCCTTATTGTCAGCAGCACCTGCCCTTCATAGTAAAAAAAAGGCATCCAATGCCATCCATACCGTTTCAGTGCACATCACACACGCGGTTAAATAAAAGAAAACCTGATTTTGAAGTGTCAAAGCAAACGGAAAATATCCTTAAAAAGATTTAAAACTTATCCACAAAAAACTTGAAATAAATATTTGTGTTTAAATTTAAGCGAATAGGTTTGGTAAATCGTATTGCTTCTTTGCTGTTATTTAAAGTTTTATAGAATATTCTCCTTTGCTTAAAACCTATGGCTACTAGACTTTCCTCAATACGGGGGAACGATCCAGACGGGATTTGAATTTAACTTGGTTAATTGTAACTTACTCTTCAGTTTTACATTTCTTTCCAACCTCAGCATAACCTTCCTCGCCCGATACCGATCGATCGTCACTGTTTAACAGTAATAAACATAAAGTTGTAATTATCGTTTTAGACTAATTTGCGAATAATGTGTATAAATACCTCATATTTTTAACGGCGCTGTTTTGTTTTTCAGTAATCGGTTCAGCAATCATATTTCCCTTGAAAAACGTTAAATCATCATGAGCCTAATGATAAACATAAAAATTATATGCATGGGCTTCTCGAAGTCATACAGCATACTTACATTAGGAGTGCCGGTGTAAATGACAGTGCTGTTTAGTTTTCCTGTCGATTCTGCAATAAGTTCCACTGCTGCTTTCTCTGCTGGTAGTGCACCTTCAATATTCAGTTCCTGAAATTGTACGGCTGATAAACTATCACCTTTTGTATTTGCAGAGTCCGAGAGGTTCAATTCGGATAACTTTTGTGAATCCGTACTGTTGAGTGGGACATGCTCTGCACTCTGAACAGAATCCAAAATTGCCACTAATGGTTCGTTACTTTCCACTCTCTCATACTCTATAACTTGTTGTCCATCAGCACTGGTTGAAAACAATAGGTTTTCCGAGCACTTTGACGAGTCACTGGTTCCGTTATCTTCTGTAGTTATTGTAGTTTTCTCGAGAGAACTATGACTTGTTTCCGGATTTGCTGAACAGTTTGGATCTACAGCAGTATCGTCAAGGCAGCTCGATATCTCTTTCAGATCTTGTTTGTCCTTGGAATCGTTACCAGTCTGATGCTCTAGCAGTGGTATCAACGATGAACCACCGGACGTATTCAGCAGGAGTAGTGCACTGTCTACTTGTTGTCCATCGAAACGGTCAGCGTCGATTTTACGGCACGCTGGTATTTGCTTAGCACTCCTGTTACTTTCTTGCAGCGGTGAAATGTTGTTAACCAAAGCCAGACATGCAGCAGATGGGCCACCTTCGACGTTTTCACTGCCTGATCTGTGTTCTGCCTTAACGATAGTTTGCCGTCGCAAAAGGGGGTCAAAATTGTCCAGCACAGAGTTTCTGGGAAGGTTTGAAGAGGACGATGCAGAACCTAAAGCTGATTTTACCGTACTTGAAGAAGTCTGCGAACACCCTCGAGACAGTAAACAATCGAAATCCGCCGCCGAAAAATTATCTACAGAGAAAAAAAACACAAGAAAACATGAATTAGTTTTTGCCTCATATTTCACCGTTACTCCTATTTCCGTACACGTTCTGGGTGTTCTGAACCAATCGAAGTATCAATTGTTTTTCACAAGGCGAAAAGTTTCTTGTCATACAATTGTATCTCTCTTCCTATCGAATATGTATATATGTAGGACGATACAGCTCCCCTCATGCTCGTGAAGGCCATCCGTGGGAAGCATAAAGAAGGGCGATCGAACAGATGACATTCACCCTCACTGTTCCGTTTGTAGTGCTAGGTTCGGTACTTGATGGACATCAACAAAACATACCTAACCTACACTTTTGGTGTACTTTTCTTTAAATACAAGGTGATGCATTTTCTGCTTTTGTCTGTCTAATTTATTCTAAATGTTATCAAACATTGTCAAATAGGATATTTTGTGTTTAAATGCACTTACTAAGTAGGAGGTTTTGCTATTTGTTTTGTATACTAGTAGTTGATATAATCTACTTTGTCTACGACTATTTTTTCAAACAAAGAAGCATACTTACATTCATTGGCTGGTGTAAAATTTTCTCCATGAATTGAAGAGTTCGAAGTAAACGATTGGATAGCTGCAAAATCCAATGCATCTTCAAGTGGAAAAACACAACCTTCACGTTTTGCATCGATGGGAAATTCATTAAGCCGTGCTTCACATGTGTCCGTAAACATATTTTCCTTATCTGATCCACAGATTTCAAGGCTATCTACGGTGGTCATTAAGTTTTCCTTCATACGTTCAATGGAATTGATATTCCTGGGGATAATCTGGAATTGATTGCAATCTTTAGCGTCTTGGAGCGGAAATCGTACAGATTCCGGAACGCTTTCGCTATGTTCTGTAGGGAAACTGCTATTTAGCAGAGTGTTTACGCTTTGTGCATTAATGTTTCGTGATGATTCATCACATGGAGCGTTATGAGAGTCGAGCTCGATCATCACACCGTTGTGGGTTAATTGTTGCACTACAATGTTTTCATGATCAGAGCATTCATGCTGTTCTTCATCACCTGTCATTCGCCAATAAAGGAATGGAGAAAAGTTAATGGGTTTGTTGGCAATGAATCCGGTATTGCTACTTACAGATCATATCAGTTTCTTCGCCAGTCTTATCATCGCTGTACGAGATATCCATGCTCTCCATGTTTGAGTCTCTGCGATGTTGCAATTGTCTGAAAAACGAAAATACGAACATTTGGGTTGTCCTTGCTGTTACTGAAGTGTCGCCAAGTTGTTAAAAGACGTCAAATTAGTTTATTTTTACACACAAGGCGCTATTCAATATCATTGTCAATGCATAATGCGCAGCGCAGGTGAAAAAGTGTTTACCACCTACTGCGCATCACTTCACCAACTTAAGCCATTCACACAACAGCAGACGCTTCAATGGTCTACGAAGCCGGTCTCAAGGTTTAACGTTAAGCTATAGTCTCACCGGAACTTGCATGGATCGATATGGCTTACTGAAAGGATTCATATGGCGATCTATATCACTTACCCAGGGGATTGTGATGGGGAACTCCTTTATTGTGTACAGAAGCTATCTATCGGATTAAGAAAGATCGTTACCTTCGCGCCCAAGCGGTTTTTTTTTGTAAAGAAATTTTAGAAATTTTCAACACAGGCTGTACCATTCTGGCAGGAATGACACTAGTTGTCAGTATCAAGGTATCTAGATGGAGATCTACATAATGCTGTTCAGTAAGCTCTCGAATTACGTAAAGTTAAAAACTTTATTCTACTTCAAGTTGAAAATGAACATTCAACGTTTAATAAATTGTTTAATTAATTTAATTTTAATTTAACAAATAAATAATAAATTAACAAAATCCATTGAAAACTTCACATCCCTGTTGACAAAATCTTTGTATATCCGCTAACTAAGGCACTACTTAGTGAAATTTGTATAGAAAAAACCCTTACTAGTTTTTTTTTTTGTTTATAATTCGGTCCAATGCCGTATTGTTCCTTACTAGTGGTTATTAAGGCAATTTTGTCGATAGGGGTATCACGATGTGTCTGATCCTTACCTTGACCTTGATCTTTGATGTAATATAGTTTGTACTTTAAATATGTTTGAAAGCGGTAAAACAAATATATATGCATTTTCGTATGTCTGATTAAATATTTTTGATTCTGTAAAATATCCATGACAACTGCTACAACTCGATTCAGTGATCATAAACAGAAACGTCTGTTTATAATCATTTTGTCAAAAAATAAAACTTTGATCAGGTATTGCAAATATTTTACAGGGTTTACGAGTAGGACTAGACACGTGCGAGGTATTTCTAAACAACGCTCAAGATGAAGTGGACAACGGATAGATAAGACTAAATAACCGTGGCCGTTTCTAGGTCATGCTGAACTGGATAGACGCTAGGATGAAGTGGACAATCTTCAAGTAGAACTAGACAGTCATATTTGAAATGGTTGATGAGACGGTTGCTACCGTGTGGGGGGTAACGCTTGGCAAATATTTGAAAAGTAACCGGTGAAATACACGTTTTTTGTAATTTACATGCATAAAACTCATGCATGTATTAGGAGAAGGTATTAGGCATCGGCTATGCTTTTATCCGCGGTTAAAAACTTCTGCGGGTAGTCCAGAAAAAAGGTTATCTCACCTGACCAGACAGAGCTGGTGTTGATCAATCGGTCTGAGATCCGGGAAATAGTCGCTAGCCAAACTTTGGTGACACGCTTAAATACTTCTCCTGGCAAGCACATGAAAAAAGGTTAACCCGCTTCGCCTTAGAAAAGCCGGTGAAGCCTGTCGTCCCAACGCGTTATCAGCAGATACGCGGAGATACTGTTAGGAACTGGTTCTGGTCAACCCAGCAATAGGCCTATCCGTATGATCCAAGTCAATCTGGTAACGCCAAAAAACTGCGCGAGAGTTTCGGATTCGGTCAGTTCTTTGCGTGGACCGATCAAGGCGAATGTTTCATATCCGGTTTGTTACCTTCAGCAACAACTGTCCAGTTTTACTTGACGATTGTCTACTTCATCTTAGCGTTTGTCCAGTTCCATTTGACCATTGTCCAGTTCTATCTATCCGTTGTCCACTTTATGCTGAGCATTGTCTAGAAATACCTCGCATGTGTTTAGTTTTCCTCGAAAAACCCTGTAAATATATTTGATTCTTTAAAATATGCATGACAGCCGTATCAAGAACTCGACTCAGTGATTATAAACAGAAACGTCTGTTGTCATTTTGTCAAAAGATAAAATTTCAACAGGTATTGCAATTATTTTATTCCTACCTCACATTTTTAATGAAAGTCATGCATTCTGATAGTAATTATATTCGGTATGAGAATACACGTGCGTGTGGGAATTATTTAGAATTAGTAATTACATAAGCTGTATATTGGAGCGGGTATTTTTTGAGTTTGAAATTTGCCAAGCGTTCCCGAAATGCTTGCAACTGTTTCACCAACCATTCCAAATATGACTGTCCGGTTCTACTTGAAGATTCAACGGTTGTCTAGTTCTACCTATCCGTAGTACACTTTATGTTGAGCGTTGTCTAGAAATACCTCGCACTTGTCTAATTCTACTCGTAAACCCTGTAACGTCAACAACAACGTCTGCTAATATGTAACGCCCGTTTATTCAATGCTTAATATTATTTATAGTTAGAATTTCATTTTCATCAAATTTCAAAACTGCTGCTATCGCATTGGTCATATGTTTCTTGCTCTCAGCATCGCGTGTTAAAAGGAAACTGAGCACAACGTTTTTTAAATACTCTAGATTCGATCCTTCCAGTTGATTATTGCTTCGCAAGCGTTCGATGTCTCTTTCCAGTTGGGATATTTGCTCTTTATAGCTTTGTTCAATCATAATCTTTTCTTGTGCAAGCTTCCGCAGCGTAGATTCCGTAACATTTTTCGAAGTACGAAGTGAACTAATTTCTACGTTTTTGCGAGCAATTTCCTGTGCATAATGAAGTATATGCTGATGTTCATCAGCTAAAGAACTAAAGGGAGTTAACATTGCAGCAGAATCATTGCTGGCATTCCAACGATTGCGATCGCCTTTCACGGTCATATTTTCACTACTAGAATCCTGCTGCCGGACGGAGGAAGACGATGACAGTGAAATAATTTCTAGTGACGTTCGCAGCGTTTTGATCTCTTCATCCTTTTCGTCCATGACGGCAAGCGAACGTTCCCGTTGTTTTTGTAACGAATCTTGTAGATGCCCTATTTGTCTCTCGAACGACGCTTGCATTGCGCTTATGGCTTCTGAATGTTTGGCAGATTCGTTTTTAAAAGCGATCTGATGCTCGGTTAATTTTTGATGCAAATCGGATTCCAACTGGGCAGTTAATTGTTTCTGTGAATCAAGCTTTTGTTTCAGTTGCGTTACACATTCTTGGCATAGTAGCAGTTCCTTTTTCAATCGCTGATTTTCTCCCATTGCCTGCTCATAACGCCATTTATAATTTTCCAGCTCACTTTGTGCATCTAATTGTTGGCCATGGACAGCAGTATTGGAGGAAAAATTTATATCAGCTTGTTTTTCTCCAGTATCATCGGGATTATCAGCAGGATCGACTACAAATTGTTTTTGGCGAGTGCCGTACCCGTCTTCTATTGATTCACGATCAAAATTATCGCTTGGAATTTCATTGTTTTCTTCTACACACTTTGTTTGAAGGCTAGCAATAGTGTTTTTCAGTTGCAAAATGTGCGCCTTATCCTGCTCCTTCAAACGATCATACTTACCAACCATTTCGCTAAGTTCTCTAATGCGGCATTCAAAGTTGGACACACGTTCCTCATGAATCTCTCGCAAACGCTTACTGTTTTCCTCTGCTAAACGTACACGTTGTTTTTCGTCTGCCACCGCAATTGCATACTGTTTCTTTAGATGATTCATTTCCTTTTGCAAATCTTGCAACGATTCGGTTAAATTCATTGAATTGTTTACATTTTTCTCCGAGTTTAAGTTCCTTGAACTTGCGTTCTTTTCTTCGGCACGTTTCTTCAGCTCCGCCTGACGGTCAGGGATGTTTAGTAAAAACTGTGTCTTCAGATTACCCAATTGTAACTCCAGCTGTTCGTTCAAGTTACGCTCATCATCTAACCGTTTCTTGAGCTCTCTTATTTTCAAAGTGTGTTCTTCATTTGTTCCAGCATTTGCAAGACGTTCACCAGGCCCACCCGTACTACCCACGCTCGAGTCTGCATGCGATTTGTTTTCCAATGCTTTGATACGCCGTGTCAATTCCTCTATCGTTGCATCCTTACTTATTAATTGTTGCCGAAGCTGATTTCTGTCACCCTTTAACACTTCTTCGATACGATTTCTTTCAGCAGTGATAGTGGCTAAATTTTGCATTAGTTTTTGGACCTGCTCATCATTCGGTACCGCCGGCGCTTGTTTACCATCAGCCACTTCTTGTTTTACAGAAGATGCTTTGCCTGCACCATCACTATCGGCGCTGAGTGTCTGTAACGACTGTTCCAAGGCTGCCTTTTCCTTGGCCAAGCCTTTATATGCTACGATAATGTCTGAAAAACAACACAATTGGATTAAAACATTGGCTTTGAGCAGTCGCATTCGTATTGATTCACGGCACAGCAATAAACAACTTACCCTTAAGTCGACTTTCATACCGATTAATATGTTCTTTCTGGGAGCTGATAATTGATTCATATTCCTTCAATTTGTTCGTTTCATAATTTCTTTTCTCCATGCTGAAAAGATTCTCTCTTTGGCTGATTCACTACAAAACAAAGTTGATTTTTATTAACCACCAAACTAACCGGATCTTATGTCAAGCATAAAAATAATGGATATCAGACAACAATTGCAATAATTGAGGAATTCAGAATAGATCGGAGAAATATCCACAGCACACAATCAACACAATTCCACCGATATTATCAATACAAATAGAACAATTGTAAAAAAAAAGAAAATATGCGTTTGCCACATCCCTATCGACAATATTGCCTTAATAACATAATAGGGATATGAACGCTGCCAGCTAGATATTCCAAATATTTTTGCAACTCAAGGTGTATATAAAAGAGGTGCCCCTCTCGACAAAATCTAATAACAAAGGCGCTAAAAAGGTAAATTTTAATATAAAAATCCCTTAGTAGTGGTTAACATGTAAATTTTGTCAATAGGGATAACAAACTGCAAATTAGAGTATTTCTAACATTTAACTTTTCATCCATGATAGTACAGCCAGTCCTCGAATTACGAGCAAAGTATTTTGACTTGACTAGCTCACTTGTTCGCCATCGGTAAAATAAGGATAAAATCTAATTACGATCCCCCATCATGAAGAATTACGACACTTAGGGCCCGTAGTCTATCCAACTGTAAACTTTAAAGAACATAATCTGAAGTTTTCATGCGCTTTTGTGGCGCATGAAACATAATAGAGGCGACAGCGGCGCTGGTCTTCAAACGGCAGGACCTGGGCTCAAATCCCATCCGGACCGTCCCCCCGTAGTGAGGACTAACTAACCAACTACGTGGTATCGGTGGTCTAGAAAGCCATTTCGATGGCTTGCATGACCTTAAAGGTCGTTAAGCCAAGAAGAAGAAGAAGAAGAATAAGAAGCGCCTTTGTTAAATATTCTCGCTCTAACATCGCATGATGAGAACATGGTGCTAGTAGAAGTAATTTGTTTCATTCAGCAGTTGTTGAAAAAATATTTTGATGACTTAAAATGGTTCCGGTCAAATGATCTCTGCACAACATAATTGGCCTATCTGCGCGTTTTTATTCGGGTGTTTTACTATACATGTATGCATGTATATGTGTAGTGTTTCATATCACTGTTATAACCAAATTGTAAGAGATGCCTTAAGATTTTTTTGTCAAAAAAAGTTTCAGCAGACAGTTTGGGTAAATTACTGTACCGAGAATTCGCGTACATCGAATCCAGCAAACCAAATTATGAAATTTTGTATATTGTGTATATCGGAGAGTACCTGTAACACTGTCAAACGTCTTGTCAAACCATATGGAACGACCACAGCTGTAATCACCTTGAAACGTAATCAACAAATAGTGTGGAAGCCAAGTTCGCTGCGGATACACGGATAGAAAATTTTACGAATTTTTTACATCAACATATCTAAACCAAAAATATTATTCACACTGAATCCAGCTGCAATGGCATCAAGAAAAAGATCTGGATCGGGCACGAAGCGTCCAAAGGAAAAGGTGGTGCACATCTACGAACTGTTGTGCCGCGGGGAAGATCCGAGAAAGCAGAATGCACAGTTTTGGGAGGAGTTCTTTTTACTGCAACCCAACATGGAAACGTTGGAAAACGAGTTGCTAAAGCTCACTCCTGAACAGTACAGTAACGCGAAACGAAACATACAACAGTTTTTCACCGAGTGCATTAAAATTTTTTCGACCGGAAGTCCAAAACGGATACACAACGCATTGCAAACGATCGGTGTGTTTATTCATGTACTTTTCCGCAAACTTGTAATACCTGGAACGTGTGGCAGCGTTAGCGATTCCAACAACTGTGGAGGGCTCGGTGGCATGCCCGCATCATTTATTACCATAAGCGACATTGAGGATGATATGCGCGAATTGATGAAGCAGCTTTACGAGATATTGGCCAGTAATATTCCGTCTGATCGTCCAAAAGATCTCTGTTTGAAAACGTTACTTATCATTGCTACCGGTATGGACAATGTTAACGAAAACTGTCTTATAGAGTTTATCATCGGACAAAATATGTTTGAGGTATTTAAAAACATGCTAAGCGACTCCAGTCTGCGAAATCTGCACGGGCACGACGTGGTTACGCTATTAACTATACTTGTTAACTACCGAAAACACGAAGGAAGTAATCCGTACGTGGTAGAACTGTCGCTCCTAGCGGACGAGTTTGCGTTGAATGGGTAGGTTGCTATGGCAATGTTAGTTTCAGGCCATGCTGCCAAGGCATCTGATTAATTGTATTCGTTTATTTTATTTAGCTATGGACAAGTGATATCCTGCGTATTGACCATGTTTTGCAAGCAACATCTTTTGAGCCTTACCGAACTTCCAACATCATCCTCGTGGTTCTCATCATTATCGAGTATTGTAGGAAACATGTTCATTTCCGATGATTTGTGCTATAGAAGCCAACAGATTAGGTAAGTAGATTTCATTTCATTTCTTTGATCTTTCCATTATAACGTAACCCTTGCCATTTTCAGGGCAAACAATGCACTTCTTCTGGCACTTTATGAAGCGATACATCTAAACAGAAACTTCATAACAACTCTAGCACACACGCAGGCTGATTCTACGCCACCTTCACCGTGCAATACATTGAATGTGAATGATGGGACTCCCGATCTGTCCGCGGCTGCCATCCTAGATGCTTCACAATACTCAACCAATTTGTTTGTCGCTTTGTTTCAATACTGGTAAGAAGTGTACATTATTGTTTTACTTGCGACAAACTGTCAGCTATCATTTACTTGCTTCGTTGTTGTTGTTGCAGCTCGATCGTGATGCAGGATCATAAAAACGATTTGAGTGCAATTAATTTGAAACTTTGTTTGCTAATTTTGACATGCATAGCTGAGGATCAGTATGCGAATTCTATGATGCATGACAATAATCTTACTTTTAAAGTTTTATTGCACCGAGCACATATGAGGCACAGAAAGTTAACGTCGGAAAAAGTGACCAAACCCCAACCTTTGGCCACTACATTGCTTGGTAAGTGTTTTTTTTCAAAATTGTTTATACTTTTATTCATTTGTACTGCAACATTCAATCGACTATAACATTACTATAAAAAACACACACATTTTGGAAAATTAACTGTCGTAGATACATTTCAAACAGGCCATCAATTAGCATTTTTGTTACTGGATTTATTTGTACCCTAACTATTTTGTATTCACAAACAAACCCGACATAGAACATTAGACTTTTTGGTGAGTCTTTTTTATCTGGCAAAAACCAATACACGCCTTATGACGTGGCACCTATAAAAATATCTTTCCAATTATGTGGATGCAATCCAAATCGTTGACGCAAATTATTCATGCGTAAGTTAACAGACAAAAAAGCATACTTTTGGTTTGTAGATTGGCCCAGCCAAATATTTACAAGTTGTTCCAATTCATCGTTCACTGTTTACAGACCTTCTGGTGGAGTTCATCGTATCACATTTGCTGAAAAAGTTCCCGATAGAACTGTATCTGCTATGCATTGGGATAATACATCGTGTGATTATCTACCAAAAAAGGTGTCGCGTGCGAATCGCATATCACTGGAAGGAATTATGGACGGCAATGATAAGTTTGCTTAAATTTCTTATTTACCAAGAACAAAATCTTATGAAAAGGTGTAACATTTTCGAACTAGCATTACAGGTAAGCATGGAATAACAAACAATTGCTATTGTATTCTTACATAAATTTCCTGCTTTGTTTTAGGTGGTAAACATTTTCAACCTGTTCATCACATACGGGGATACTTTTCTTGCCACAACTAACAGCTACGATGAACTTTATTATGAATTAAACCGTGAGGAGAAAGTTTTCTGTGAATTGCATGCAATGGTACTAAGATATGCTTCGATACAAGATTGTGATTACAAAGAAGATTCGATTCGGCTGTTGAACGCGTTGTCGAACATATTGGCAATCATCAAACATTTTCAGATGAAAATCAAAGAATGGCTCGCTAGTCAAAGTCTGTCGACACCCACTGAACAGCAAATATTGGAACAAATTCAGAAAAACTATGACCTTACGCTTAAACTGCAAGATAGTCTTGATCAATACGAACGATACAGCGAGCGACCAAAGCACGTGTTATTTTTTGCCAACCTTATGAAGGAAGTTATGGTGGATACGAGGAAAACGGTTTACTATTTAGTGAAGGAAAGCAACAAAGGCACATTTGTTGAATGTTTGTGCGGCGCTGTGACTGATGGACCAAGTGCTGCCGATGGTGCAGAAGTTGGGATGATGCATTCCTCCAGTTGAAAGTGATGATTATTCATTGTAGTTAATGCTTAGTTTAGCAACTATATGACAGCAAATAAAGTTACTATCTGCATAATACCATAGTTATTTATGTATTCTAAATCATATTTGTTTATGCGGATCAATGGCACAAGATAAGTGAGGGTTTAGACGACTATAAAGGAACATTTAATTTACCTATACGAAATACATTTCTACAGACATTCAATCAATTAGTACAAAATCGAATCCCTTGCCGTTATAGGTAAATCAAAGCGAACAGAAGCGAAAGCAAGTGATACACTTTCAACATGCAGCGTTGAGTGTTGTTGCATTAGTAATTAGTTAAAATTTACCAATAACGTTTTTCGTGAATTATATGCATTCTTTCTTGAACGCTTTAACAATATTTCGTATCGCCATAATATTGAAGACGAATCTTATTTTTAGACTACACATTTTATAACATCTATATTTGATCCTTCTTATCGATGCATGTAATACAATTTAAATTTCGTTCTATGCAATTGCTGGATTGTACAAAGGTGATGGTTTGCAGGCAAATGTTGAATCTTGTGCTTTTATTTACGTTTATGCCACTTTCCAATCGTAACGCAAAACCATCAGCAATGTAAAAAAATCAATTACACACACAGATGCGGAAAGTGTAGTTCTAGAAACATTAAAACATAACAATTCAACAGAACATGAATAAGATGAAACTATTATCGTTTTTTTTGTGAATACGCGCCAGCAGCTTGAACGGTATGCCGTAAAACCGGACGGGGCGTAAATGTTAGCCGCAATCAAATCGCACTGTGGAATGAACGGCCGGGAAGCTTTTAGAACAAAATATCATCATCTCCCTCGTCTAGGATGTTAGCTTGGCTGCGCACATCGATGCCTTCCTGCAGTAGAGCTGCCCGCTTTTCCTCCGCTTTCTTCTTGGCAATACGTTTTTTGTCCTATTTAGTAAAGCAAAACAAGTGTTTATAACATTATACATCAATTATGGAAGGCGTATTCGGGTCTACCAACCTGAATTTTCTTCAGGCGATAGAATTCTTCACGTTCCAGCTCATCCAGCTCTGAGATGATGTAGGCCAATGTACGATCAATTCTTGGAATAATAACTGAAATTCATACAATGAGAAGCTTTACATATAGCCTTTTACATTTTCGCTAAACATATGCAAACATACCATGCTCAATCGCATTTACACGACGGTTGGTAATTTTGATAACCTCGTCTAACGTAACGAACGATGTTTGGAGCGATGCCAGCTCTACTAGCAGCTTAACAGCGCTTTGGTAGTTCTTTTTCAATTTCTGAAGCTGTTGTCCGCCTTTTGCCAAACCGGTCAGTTCGTAAGTGTCCGATCCATCCTGATAAGATTCGAACACTGGCAGCGTAACTCCAGCAACATTATCCTTCTTGGTGCGAATTTTGATCTGGGCCTTGGTGACATTTTGTAGTACGACTTGATTAAAGTCTCCAGAAGCAAACTTTGCCTCTGCCAGGGAGAAGGCCGCTTCTTTCATTACTTCACCCATCAACGTCTTGGTCTGTTGCAAAGGTTAAAGGGAATTATTTTTCGACGTACTTATGTGGCATAGTTTCCAGTCAGCTTACCTCGATAATTTTGCTTAAAATCATCCTAAAACGCATCTGGAGCGCATCGGCCTTCTTTTTCAAGAGTCCGTGGCCCTTGTGGGCACCAGCAAGACGAGCCTTCATTTGCATTTGTGCGCTGGAATAGGAAAACATCACGATGCGCATATCGATCTATCGAGATTCATACATTTAATCTGGCCTTCAAATACGTACCCTCGCGACGGGAAAATCGGGATTCGATCCTTCGACGACATTCTGGAAAACCAAGATTTTATTCAAACGGAATTGGAATCCTCTTGTTGAACTGTTTCGCTGGACGTTCGAAGAAAACAATCACGGGTTGCAAATTTCTGATTCCTCTGGTCACAAGACCACATAACAACACACTCATATAGACGCATTGACAAGGTTGGATCATCTTAAAACTTGACAGCAAAGCAAGTTGAAGCAGGGTGTATACAAAACAGCTGTGCTCGAACAGTGCACAACATTTTTGGACAAGCTGAATTGTACTCAAAGCTGATAGGTTGATTGATAGGTTGATAGGTGCTGATAATGTTGACAAACAGAAGGTGCTATTTTTACCGGTGTTTTAATTGCATCATGAACATCGATGCTGCTAAATAAAAAAATGGGAATTGTCCGCCGCTAATTTCACAGTAGGAGTGATATTATTTGTGCTCGCTATATCATAAATAAATAGGGGCTGCCCAGTGGTAAAGACGACAACAGCGCCGGTCTTCAAACGGCAGGACTGGGGTTCAAATCCCATCCGTAGGTATGGGATGTAGGTACATGTAGGTATAATATGTAACAAGTAAAAACACTCGATAACACTCTGGTCGTTTCTTCCACTGATACATCGAATTAAATACCTGCTCCTTGGTACACAAAAGGTAGAGCAGTTAGTTATACATAAAAACCCACCTAACTTTTGTTTTTGGAAAAACGCAAACCGCTCAGTAAGACTGTAAACTTTTGGTTCTCTATTAACTCTCTAACTCTAACTCTATTCCTCTAGTAATGTAATCTGATCTGATCTCCAAAAAATCCCGGACTCATTGCTTTACCCCCATCTTGGTGCAGTAAACTCGTTTTTAATCCCGTTTGTGCTAAGAATGACCCTTTGTGCATGTTAACGCATGTTGGATACGGACCCAGCTACAAGAACGCAGTCTCATATAAAATGAACTTGCGTTAATGAATAGGATGATGATGCGTAGTTTCGTAAGTCTTGGTTCCCGAATCTTCTCTTCTTCTTGGCTTCTTCTTCTTCTTGGTCCTGCTCTGGATTGAGCACGTCGCGTCGAAATGGCCTGGTCTCCAATCATTCGGCTTTGACTACCGTCAGGATATCAGCACCACCAAACAGCTCAGTTAGTTCGTGGTTCATTCTCCTTCGCCACACGCCCTACTCGCACACACCGCCAAAGATAGTCCTTATCACCCGCCGTTCGAAAATGGCGAGTGCATTGGCGTCCTCCGTCAGTATAGTCCTTGGACTCGTACCCGTAGCGGACTACCGGACATATCAAGGTGCGGTAAATCGTGCATTTCATGTGTTGTTGGAGTCTTCTGGATCGCAGGAGTTTGCGGAGTCCGTAGTAGGCACGATTCCCCTAAACAATGCGCCTTCGGATTTCGCTGCTAACGTTGTTGTCCGAAGTTACGATCGTACCAAGGTAGCAGAACTCCTCTACCACCTCGAGATCGTCGCCGTCAACTAATACTCTGCTTCCGAGAAGTGCTCTATCAAGGTCAGAGCCTCCGGCAAGCAGGTATTTTGTTTTCGCCGCATTGATGCTCAATTCAATTCTATTGACCTCGCGTTTCAGTCGGGTGTACGCCTCGCACACCGCTACCGTTGTCCGTCCGATGATGTCGATGTCATCCGCGAAGCCAAGGAATTGGAGAGATCGAGTGAAAATCGTGTACCGGATGTCGAAGCCCGCGCTTCGCATGACACCCTCCGATGTTGAACAACAAACAGGAGAGTCCGTTTCCTTGCCTCAGACCCTCTCCCCTTGCACTGCACCCCGTCTATAGTGGCCTCTAGCAGCCGTACCAGCTTCCCAGGGAATCCGTATTGCTGCATGATGTTTCATAGTTCGGTTCGATCTATGGTATCGTAGGTCGCCTTGAAGTCAATGAACAGGTGGTGCGTAGGGATCTGAGGCTCCCGGCATTTTTAGAGGATCTGCCGTAGAGTGAAGATTTGGTCGGTGGTCGATTTGCCTCCAACAAATTCAGCTTGGTAGCTTCCGACGAAATCTGTAACAAGGGGCTCCAGTCTACAGAAGAGTATTCGGGACAGGATCTTATAGGCAGCATTCAGGACTGTGATGGCCCGGAAGTTAGCACAGTCCATCTTGTCGCCCTTTTTGCACACCGGGTGTATGACACCCAGTTTCCATTCGTCCGGTAGTTCTTCCTGATCCCAAATCTTAACAATCAGCCGATGCATGATGGCGGAAATCCTCTCCGGACCCATCTTGAACAGTTCAGCCACCAGCCCATCGCTATCTGCTGATTTGTTGCATTTCATATGTTTGATGGCACTGATGACTTCGTCCAGGGTAATAGGGGTACCTCGTCATTGTCATGCTGGCTGTCGTAGTTCTGCACTCCTCTGTTTCCTGCGACTAGTTCGGTGCCTCCTGCTCCGTTAAGGTGAATGTTGAAGTAGCACTTCCACCAGTTGATCACCTCTCGCTCGTCCGACAGGATCTCTCCTTTCTCGCTGCGGCATGATAGGCACATAGCGATCATGGGAGTAAAACCGCCCCGTGTCGACTCTTCGAAACTCCGCTTCTTATCCTGGAAGAGCCGGATCTGCTGCCTTCCACGTTCTGCCGGGTCTCGCACTGGAGCACACGGGTACGCGCTGCGTTCTTCTCGGATTGTGCTCGCCTGCACTCATCATCAAACCATTCCTTCCTCTGGTTACGTGTCACGCGGCCAATTGATCGCTCGGCTGTGTTGCTGATGGCTTGCTACACCATACGCCAGTGGTCATTGAGGGACTACGCCTCGGTGGTGTCCTCCGGCAGCGCTTCCCCAAGCGCGTTTGCGAAGTCCCTTGCCACATCAGCTTGCCTCAGCTGATCTATGTTGAGCCTTGGGGTAGGCTGAAAGCGCAGCTTATTGGCGACGTAGAGTTTTTGGCGCAACTTAACCATATTCAGGAAATGATCTGAGCCGACGTTTGCTCCTCTATATCTCCTTATGTCGATAATATCCGAGAAGTGCGTTCCATCGATAAGAATGTGGTCAATCTGGGAATATGTCTGCTTTGGTGATCTCCAGGTGTAACTGAAGTGAGGTGCGTACTGGAAGAAGGTGCTGCGAATGATCATGTGTTTGGAGGAGGCGAAGTTCACAAGCCGAAGCCCGTTATCGTTCGTCAGCTGGTGGGCACTGAAACTTCTTATGGTGGGTTTAAATATCTCCTCCCGTCCGACCTGAGCGTTAAAATCTCCGATGACAATCTTGACGTCGTGGTGTGGGCAGTGGTGGTACTCCCCCTCCAACTGCGTATAAAAACGGTCTTTATCGTCATCGGTGCTTCCAAGGTGCGGATTGTGCACATTGATAATGCTCAGATTGAAGAACCTTCCGCGGATCCTCAACCTGCACATCCACTCATTGATCGTCCACCACCCGATCACTCGCCTTCGCATCTCACCTATGACCAGGAACGCCGTACCGATTTCATGCTTTTCTCCATCACTATGGTATTTCATTCAATCACTGCAGTAGGGGTGCTCCGTTAATTCTTTCCAGTGCACCTCCTGTAGTGCTACTACTCCAAAGCCGCGGGCTTCGTCCGAAAGAAGACGGGTACTTCCGGATGATGTGAGGAATCTGCAGTTCCTTGTCTTGAGTTTCGAATCGTAGTCCTTATTCCGTGGCGTGGGTCTGTATCTGTTGATCAGTAGTATTGGGGGTGGCTTGCAAGGCCTTTCCCGCAACCCCCTGTCTCTTCGGAGGACCTATGCATCCTAGCTGATTAATATGGAGAATAGACGAGAACAGTTATACCTCAGGACATCTTTACAGCCATTGGAAAGTCGGTCGTGTTTAGCCAAATTGACCTGGCAGAAGCGTTCCTTCAGGTGGAAGTGCGTGAAAAAAGTCGTGAGTTGTTGGCAATTTTGACAACACTCACAAGGGGCTTTATCGTTTCAACAGGAGTAAAGACTGCACCTGGTGCATTCCAGCAAATTGTTGGCTCTATGCTGAGCGGCCTGGAAGGTGTTGCAGTTTGTATAGACGACTTCATCGTAAGTGGTGCACATATGAAAAGCCATTTGAAGAGTCTGCAAGCAGTTCTTTCTCGTATCGAGAAGTTTCGGTTCAAACTACGAGCGAAAAAGTGTTCATTTTCGAAGCCCCATATCCGATACCTTGGACATTTGCTGGATGGGCAAGGCCTACGACCAGACCCAGCAAATGTAGAAACTATTTTGAAAATGTCACCGTCAACGCAGCTGAGCGTAGTACGTTCGAATCTTGGTGCGATTAATTACTACTACGAATTCTTACCACAGATGCGAAATCTGCGTTATCCTCTGGATCTTTTGAACCGACTAATAAAATTAACCTTTTGACTAATTAAAACAAACATTCAAGAAAAAACGCAGTCACTTTATTTTTCGATCACAGTAGTAAATTTATTTATTTTTATTTACATTTGATTATTACGGTCCAGAGTAAATTTATTTAGCTTGAAACTGTTAAATGAACCGCCAGTTTAAATTACAAAATAATACAATGACAATAAGTCGACTACAATTGCTAGCAAACATAATTAGGTGTATATGATATTAGCCGAGGTTCGGTGGTATAGGCGACAGCGTATCGGTCTTACCACGGATGGGTTGAGGATCAAATCCAATCCGAATCATTGTGCCATAGTGAGGATTGGCTATTCGACTACTTAGTAACAATGATTCTAGTAAGTCATTTGACGGCCAGCATAATCTAGTAGGTCGTTAAGTCAAGAAGAAGAAGATATTTGCCGAATGAAATGTCACTCAGGAGAAAAATTGCAGCGAAAACAAATCTGTACAAAACAATCTTCTGTGTTATTTAATTTGCTATTATAAACGCTGTAATAATTAATAAAATAAGAAAACCCTCACTCTCTCGAAAACGTGCTATGGCAAGATTTTCTATCCTTTGTGAAATGTTGTCCATCTGTTCATACGTTTTCACCGTGTGTTGTGTCGACTGTATCTTGAACTTTAATATAAGAGAGTGCGAGAAATTTTCCCCGCGGTTGCGCAGTTATTGCCTATGCCAGCCCAAGTGTAGTAGAAATGGCAGTAGCATTAATGTTATAGATTGTCCTTGTTAAATAAGAACAGACATTTTTCACTAAATTCTAAAGTGTTGGAAAGTAGTTTTGTATTATTGTGAACCAAAGGTTATCGCTACGGTACATCATAAAACTATTCAATCCGTTCCGAATCGTCGAGAGCTTGATAGGACATCCTTAGTTGCAAAAATAGTTTTCCCTGCTGCAATCATTTGGATACTTCTTTGCAATAGAAGTGATTGATATTTTTGTTATAGCTGAATTTGCATTGAGTTTGTAGGATTTCACCACGATGTCGAAAATACCGACGAAAGTTAATAAAAAGTTTGGTTCGTACTCAGTTGGATGCTGGTTGTGGTGTGGTTATGTACTGCTACTCCAAGTACCATCCATCAACGGTATGTACGTGTTGTATAAACAACTATGAAAAGTGACCGAGCAATGATAATTGTTGATTTATGTTTATCAGTGTTATTAATTTCACATCTTCTGAATTTTCTATTACAATCTGAATAGTTTTAGAAAAACTTAAATGAAAACTAGAATGTGTACATTGCGCGGCTGGAAGATTTATTACTTTATTTGTACCGTTTGCAGGTGCATATGGAAATGTTGTGTCCCTACCAGGGGAGTGCCGAGATGTAAATGGCAAGAAAGTGGAGCAAGGTGAAACAAATTCAGCTAATCAGCTAATCCTACGATTTGCCAGCAAATATGATGTTGTTAAATATTTTGTATCTCTTCTTATCGTTCATAGATGCTCATTACGTCCCGCCCGGATCGGATACCTGTCGTTTATGTTTATGTGACAATGGTCATCCAAAGGCATGCAAAGCAGTACTTTGCTCGCCTCCTCACGATTGTAAATCCTTTCAGATTGGTAGCTCATGCTGTGAGTTTATTTGCTTGGATGATACAATAGGCAACACTGCCGATAAAACCTACGACGTCGGCATGTGACTAGTAGCTACTGGAGTGATCGTAACCTTTTCGTTGACCCTGCTATTCTTCGTTATCAGTCGCTTAAGACATCGCAAAACTCGTGCTCAAGAAGGTCGCGAAGTGATCGATGATCCAAACCAACGAAATTTGGTTAACAATGTCGGCTACATGGGAGGTAGCATTGGCTATCTTGGTGGAGGCACGATGAATATGGATTATTCGTACGTAGATCATGCTGTCGCTCCGCACTACCAACTTTGGAAACCACCTGGGGCGTATTACACTAGGGGCGAAGCTCCACCGCCTTATGAAGAGGCAATAGCCATCGCTCATGCAGAATCGCTAAGTTCATGTACTGTAAGGTAAGAATACGTAGTGGAAAGTATATTTTAAAGATAGCTATGGAATTGCTTTTTGTGAATTTTGCATGGATAAGCCAAATATTTCTATTTATTTCATCGAAAAAAATTCTAACAAACTCTTCGAACTTTCCGTTAATTTTCATAAAGTAACAAACCTTAATTGTGAGCAAATTGAAGCTTGAACATAATCATCTTGAAAATCTTAATACAAGATTTCTAAGTAATGTGGAGGCCTCGCTCATTGGTAAAAAAACGAGTCAATTCTTTACCTTTATTTGTTTATTTACCTTTATTTGTTTTTCACATAACACTCGAACGATCGCATTACCAACTGAAGTGTACTGAAACCTTGATCTGAAACTCGAGAGACTGTTCTCGGCCGGCGAACAGTGATTTCGTGGCAAGCGCACAATTGTTTGCGTACTGATTCCAGCGCTTTGTTTCAGTGTACGGCAAAATAGAAAGTGAAACTTTATACTGTATAGTTTAAAAAAAAATCTTCCTTTAACATGCAAAAAAAATACATCAATTGGATCGATCTCCAGTTTAAATTTAATGCATCTTTAAATAATCTGTGCACTCTTGGAAAAAGGCGTCATGATATGAAGATTAAAAACTAATTGTTTTGAGGCAATGTTCTGTTCATTACAAAACTCAAATGCAAAAAAATAACACTATTTTTTTCCCCTTTAATTTGCTTCATTTTAGCGTCGCTACATCCACGGGGCGAAATTTTCCACTCGGAGTTGTGCAAGATTCTGATGCTGTACCAAACATTACGGCAAACACTACGAATTTAATAAGCATAAATATAAACGGTACTGGAACCGCTGCTAATGTCACTGAGATAGGCAGTGCGGATAGTAGCATGGGAGCACGGAGTGTGGCCACTATCACCAATGATGATCCGCCATTCGTAACCTCCAGCAATCGTGGTAGCGGCATTAATGGGCGCTCAACCGTTTTAAACGGAAGGGATAGGCATAATGGTGAGACAAACGATGACACATCGATGACCATTTACAATCATCATTCATCAAATCTGATGCACCAAAATGATATAATTGATGCAAATGATGGGAGCCTCTGTGAAAACGTTAATTTAAGTAGCAATCATCATTGCACGGGAAGCAATCCGATTTCGTTCAGCAGCGTGGGGTCCGATTTGTGCATGAATTCCAGCTGCGAATTAAACATCAACGCTCATCAATGTAACTTTACGCATCATCAAGTAGCTGTTGCTGCTGTTAACATTAGTTCGGGAGAGTTTGGTGAAGCAGGAGTGCATAGAATAGCCACAAAAGAGAAGCATTGCTCTTCCATCTTTCATAATCCAAACCGTCTATCGGATGGGCCTGACAAGTTCGTAGATGCTAGTCATCACCGCCATTGTCAGCCAACGGTCGCTGGAAACTGTGCAGAGGAAAATTCACAATTACCAATATCTTCTCAATCTCCAATTTCACAATCATTGATGCAATCCGTCCCGGTACCAGCAATGTTCAACGATGATATGATAAGCGACAGTAAGTTTAGCAACTATTCGGATAAACCTACTGATGTGATCAAAAATCGAGTAACGGGGAAGAAATATCATCGCACGATTCCCCGCCATTTCTCCGTTGTGGATCCTATAATAAATCCAATCAAGACAAACTTTATGGCAGCCGCAACAGCGACTACAGCGACAACACCTTCGGAATCTGCAACAACATTTGCGCCAATGCAGCAAGACCGTACGCCGGGAGACAACCGAGACAAGCAAAGTTCGCAGCGAACGCCTGCGCCAGGGCCGGGAAATATTACACCAGCATCAAACATAATTCTGACAACCGCAAGTGGTAATGCAACAATTAGTAATCGAAAGATTTGCCAATGTCCAATACAACACAAAGCCTTGTCGGGTTATCAGTCCACAGCTCCTGGTAGGGCTTCGGGTCCGTCATCTATTTCTGGCGACGATAGCTATCGCAGCTTACGCACATCAGCCGATATCATGCATAATCGAGTCGATCCTTCCAACAAACAAATGTCTGGACATGGTGATCAGCTTCTAGTTGCGAGTAAAAGAAGTAATGCATTGGGTACGTTGAGAGACAGCTACGGAACGGAAAGAACTCCAACCAAAAGAGCAAATGACATGGAACTAATGAATCAACGGTACCATGAAAAAGAACATCGCAAAACGACTTCATCGTTTGCTGACGGTGCTCCAGGTACTGGGGGAAATAGAGTTAAGACCAAGCAGCAAAATAACTATCAACATCGTTCTCATTCAGATCACAGCTCACATATTGGTGCACCGGAACGCAAAATAGTCACGCAACTACCGTTGGATGAGCTAATGTCTACGCGCTTGACAAACCGGCCGGGAATCGAAAACGAAGAGCGTTCACATACTCTAATAAAAAAATCTTCACTGAACATGAACATGGATGAAGCTGCCAGTGGTCCACATAATCCCATTCTACCCCCAAAAGCGAAGAAGCAGCAACAGCACCAACATCCCCACCAAAATCAAGCATTGAATAAAACCATTGGCACCGCTGCTGCTGGTACTGCTGCTGTAAGTCAGCAACAACTGCGCGATATTAATTTAGGACATCAAAAAATCATTTCCCTCTCGGAAAAGGTCAACGATGCTAACAACTGTGGCGGCAACAAACTGCGGGAACTTCGAAAATCGCCCATCCACGTAAACCATGACACTGGTGGAGTGCTTAAGGTATGCAACAACAATGGTTTGTCCAGTGGATTTTCAAATTCTCTACCAAGACACTCGTTCACTGCAGCGCGCAACTACGAAAGGAAGCAGCGCAATGATAGTTTGATGTCGTACAACCTCAGTAAGGGCTCAAAATCCAACAGGTCCGAAGTGGTAGACAACGGTTTAATGCAAGAAAAAGTACTCTACGACAGTAACACGTTGCCGAAAAATCTCCCCAACAACAATGGACGCAAGACAAGCCTGGTTACGGAAGCGGTTAATCATATACCCCCTATCATAAACATACCAGTTGCATCGCACAGCGCAATGGCATTTGGAAGAAGCTCAAAATCGAACCACCAGCCAAGTTCCAATACCATTAATCGGTCCGGTAGTGTCAACACTACAACAGCAGAACACAGCAATCATCCAACAGCAGCTGCACACGGTTCGGCGCAAAGCGCGATAGAAGCCACCGTAATGCCCACAAGCACAAACCATGCTGCTGGAAACGGGAATAGTGATGATGGAGGGACCAACAGTAATCCAACCAGACAACCGATTCTTCTGCCATTGCCCGTGCTGATGACGACGATCACAAACTGTGCCAATCCGCGGGAACATATCCTACCGAACGACAACAGTCTTGACGAGGACTATCTAAGCGAATGTGAAAATTGTAAATCTTCCGCTAACAATATGCGCTACTATCTCGATCTAGAAGAAGGTAGCAAAACCTGTGCTCCTATACAAGAAACGATGACACTGCAAAGGAAAATACCGGACGCTGCGGAGGAAGAACAACAGAATTACTATCGTGTATCTTCGACTTTGCCGACTAATACCAGCAAACGCAATGTGCCGTAAGTGTGATTTATTTTTTAAACTAGTACTTCAATAGCTATTTCCAATATGTTGATAAACACCCTTTTTCGCTGACTTTCGTTGATTTCATTCCGTAGTCTTATCATTAAAACTATAGAACTACATACATTTGTATTTGAATACTTTTGAATTATTCATCAAATGCAGGAACCAGCTATGAAAGATTTTGCATTTGCTGTAGTTACAGGCTTACTTACTTACTTATCAGACGCTACAACCGCTTTGCGGTCTTGTCCTGCTGTCGCAGAATCTGGAACCGCTCACGGTCCGGCGTGGAATCATCCGGCCTTGATGGCGGATGATTCCACGCCATACTCCCACCTCAATCTGGGCCTACCGCGCCTCCTCTGTCCGTGTGGACGGCCGAAAAGGACTTTCTGAGCTGGGTCGTCTGGTGCCATGGCGAGCCTAATTCGATGCACGACGGTGAGGTCGTACTGCTCGTCGTTGTAGCGGCTCCTCCATTGTCCTTCCACACATACGGGGCCAACGATCCTTTTGAGCATCTTCCTCTCGAACGCGGCTAAGAACGCGGCTTAGTCTTTTTTGGACAGAGTCTATGTCTCAGAGGCGTATGTGAGTACTGGGACTATAAAGGTACGATTTTTTGAGGTGAGATGTTTCCTCAGGCTGTAGAATGACCGGCTGGCCGCAAGCATCCTAGAGCGCAACTCCGTCTCTATGCTGTTTTCGGTGCTGACTTTTGACCCGAGATAGGTGAAGTTTTGGACGACTTCAAATTTGCGATCACCTATCCGTACATCACCCCCACGTAGTTCCGGATTTCTTAGTAGGGCCGCTGATGGTGCCACCATCAATTTGGTCTTTGTCTCGTTAATCTGCAACCCGAGGTTTTCTGTCGCCAGCTCGATCCTCGACCTGGGTTGAGCAGGGCTTTGGTGGTAGCAAAGGACCTTAAGAGTTTTCCATTCACCTTCACCTGGCATGTGACGTTGGTCATGGTCATTCTAACAAGCCTGATTAATTTGGCCGGGATTCCATATGCGGCCTTGAAATCTATGAAGCAGTAATTACAGGCAGTTTTGGAAAAAAATCGTAAACTTTAATTCATTTCGTTTTAAAGTAATACAAAAGTTTAAAAATTCGGAGTGGAACTTGGAGATAAGATGACTTCCGGTGGTGTAAGGTTCGGCACCGCTACCGCCTAAGGCCTTCTTTCTTTTTTTTTGCATTGTAATGCCAGGTTCATTGACAGAAGAGTTTAAATTTTTGTTGATAACCCCTCAGCACGTATTTTTCTTTTTAACAAGCATTTGTATTTGTTTAACAAGTATTTGTAGCAAGTTATATGAGGTATGAGCACTACTCTTCAAACAGAAATGTTCATTGACGAATAAGAATGATCGGTAAAAATATATTTGTTTGTTACATTGGATAGCAAAAGGCAAATCAATTCGAAATTTATTTCGTTTATGAGATTCGTTGCTGGAAAGACCACATGGTCACCTCATTCAACAGAAATTAGACTCGAACCCTTGTCTTCCTGCAAGCGCCTTTTTTTATTCATATAGGATAGCCAGACCATATTGCTCTGCAAGTACCTTTTTGAATTGAATTGATTGAACACCTTGGATCATCATAATCCTGGAAGGAAACACACAAGTTTATAATTAGAAGTTTCCAATGGTAATCCGCTCAATATGAGATATACATATCAGGATAATCATACATATAGAATACATACATGCAGGGTATATGTATGATACATACATATACAATACATACATATAGGATAATCATATCAGGCTATTACAGTGGTAGAGTTTGTAGTGGCGTTGGGATTTCAAGCGGTAATCTTATTCAACGTACTTCAAATAGGTTTAAAAAAATTCTTTGGAGTGCATCGTGTAGAAATAGTCGAATCGTAGCTTATTTCGCAATGAGAGAAAATCTTTTAACAAATATATAATATGTAACAGCGATTAAAATAAGGTTTTCAGAAAATGTAGTCAATAATATGAAATTGAATAATTCGTAGCTTAGGATTCGTATGGTTTCTATGGGTAAGAGTAATCACATTCAATTAAGAATTTAAAAAATTAGATAACGGAAAACCAAAATCGGTTAGTGTCCATGTCCTTACTTACAGTCCAATCTTGCTACTATTCACAGGATGTCTTCTTCTTGGCTTAACGACCCTAAGGTCGAAATGGCTTACTAAACTTGCCGATACCACGTAGTTTTAGAGTCAGTTTTCACTACGGTTCGGCGGTTTGGATAGGATTTGAACCCCAGTCCTGCCGTTTGAGGACCGGTGCCGCTGTCGCCTTTACCACTGGGCTGCCCCCTGTAGGATGTAAATCTGCAGTTTTGATAATTGCCAAACTAACAACTATGTCAAATCGAAGTATTATCATTTTAAAGTAAACAACTACACTGTACCGTACCATACCGTTTGAACAATTGTATTTTTTACAATTATATTTTTTTATTTTACTTCTAAAATGAGTTAAAAAAAAATTATTTAAAAAAAATCATGCGCTTTACTTATGCATAAATTTATATTACTTGCAGGGTTGTCAACAAGGATCGAGTAGCATGGTTTTCTACTATACCGGCTAGTTCGTCGTCGGACGACGAAGATGCATGCGAATGAAATCACTAAATCGTAAATTAGCTCTACGAAACATTCTACCATGTTTGCAAATGGGTAGCAGTACTCAACGACAGTTGACGCGGAGGGGCTTGCAACGTATTGCAAAAAAGTAAACAAATAAATAAATAAAATCTTCAATACGTGGAAATATTTAGAGTAAAAATAGTGTTTAAAGCCGATAAAAGTATGTTGAAAACATCAGCACATGAATTCAAATCCAGATATAGTATTAATATTCAGCATTGTTAAGAGTTGTCGTAAAACTCCGAACAATGTTCGTAAGGATTACTTGTAAACTGACAAGTTGGTGTGTATCTATTTTTGTCAAAACTCTAACTCGTGGAACCAGGAAAATAAATGATAATGTGCAAAATCAAGTGGATGACTTTTTAAACCGAATAAAGAAGTTTAAAACAATCATGAGTTGAGAAATTTGAAAGCAATTCAAAGCTTTTATTTAAGACAATTGGATGTCGAAAATGATGTTACATTACGATTGATCATTTCATGTGTTCATACGATTTTCAACTGTATGGATCATTTTATTCCTTCGTTTGTGGTTTGTAAAATGTGGGCAAGACTTCCTCCAGAGGTCGATATGACCAGAAAGACGTAATAAAAAAAAATTATCAAGAAAACAATATTATTTTTATGTACCAGAATAAAATTAAAATTTATCAAACATTTCAGCAACTGTGGTTTAGTCTTTTCTACGAAAGTAAGATAAAGCCAAAAATGAAAAAAAATACCGAATTTTTTTTTGTCCACAGCATCGATCGTTTCAGTTGACATTTTTGTTTTATTGGGAAGAAAACCAAGAGAACACATTACAACGAATGTCTCTTTTCCATTTAAACTAGTAAATACTATCCCTTGTGAAAAACCCAACTTGGTAATAGAATGCAACTAGAGAGCGAATGGTTTTTAACGTTTACTTACCTCATGAGTGTTTAATTCAAAATGTTTCATTCATGCATACTGTTGATGGATCTAATTTGAGCATAGTTTCCTAATGCATGATAATACTTTTATAGTCTAATTTTCGATAAAGTGATGTATAAAAAAGATATCCGGACACAGGTTTTGTACAGTCAACAAATTTTTAATTTAAATCGTTACAACATTTTTCAGTTACAGAAGATATGATAGGATTGTGTGTGTGCATAATTACGTGGTTTAAATAATTTATGAATTATTATACCTATCATATAGTATATAAATATGTATAAATGTATATAATTATGTGTTTGTTACAATGCTTGAGATTAAAGTTATCATTCATTCCGTTAGCTTAAATACACATCTTCGTTAAGCTGTGAGCTTAATAAATGTCTTTTCGTCTAGATTCGATTTATTATTATGTAAGATAAATATGGCCGGATTATTAATTACACAGAAACTAATCATAAAAGCTAGCATTTGCCTTCAAGATTCTTATCCGCGGTTGCTTGTATCATCCTAACTCGTTTATATCATGGCTGATCGCAGCATATTTTCTACCGATTATTACTATTTGGGTACAGATGTATTCAAATGTTGATGATTTGCTGTAATTTATTCATATTTGTCAATTCATTCACAACCTGCTCTGAGTCCAAATTACATAAAACAGAGAGTAAAACATACATACATCCGTCCAACTAAATTTAGCCCCATCTCGCCGCCAAAGAGTATAGCGATTTCAGTAACTCGAGCGCTCGCGTATCAGAATTGTGTGCAGAATTGTGTTTGCTCTTTTTCGATGAAGGATAGCCTAGTGAACTTGAAAGGTCTTTTGGTAAACGCTGAGATACGACAAAAGGTGGCTTAATTTCGGAAGAGCTATCTGATTCTAGGGACTCTACTGATCTATACTCTGTATCGATTGCGTCAACAGTAGTTTGAATTGCTGTTGAACTAGGATTGTCCGACGATTCTGAAGTAGGATTTGCTGTTAATGTAGTAGTCACGGTGGGTTCTGCGTTCGTAGTAAATACAGTTGAACTACTGCTATCAACAGTTGTTTGCCCTACTGTAGACGGGTACGGTGTGGTGGTCGATTGCGGCTGATTGGTATTGTCATAGTCATATGCCCATCTGGCTTGGGTGGTGACAGTATTCGGTAGATAGTTGGTTTGTCCCTCGCCCGATGCCAAAGACATCTTGGTTGTGGCCTCGGTAGTTTGCACATCATTACCTTTCAACCATTCTTCACTATTAAAGCGTTCTTGACTATCGCGCGGCTCTTCACTGTTGCTGCCATCGTTTGAGCCCGTCAAAACTTTTGCATAGTTTTCTGTCGTTGCCGCCATATTTGGAGTGGTCGATTTATCGGGCGAACCAGCGTACAACAAATTTGTATCTCTATTGTACCCAATCTCTTTGCCCCGACGATAGTCTGCATCACGCGTTTGGCTGTCCGATATGATGCGCAGATCATCCGCACTTTGAGTGTTCATCACACCTCCAATGTTGATTAGCGCTTCCAGCAATGCTTTGCGCGATTCTTCATTCGTACTGGTTGGAGTGTCGTCGCAAGTACGTATCAAAAGCAAAATCAATCGACGCATCGACTTATCCTTATCGGCCATTTTAATTGCACTCATCAGTTTATCTGCCTGTGCATCGTTTAGCTCACCAAACATTTCGTTTGCCTTCTTCTGCATAAGCGTAGAATTTTCGCGCAAATTCTCACTCATCAGTGACGTAGAATAATCGTCCGCTGCTACATTAGGCGTGCTAGCATCTGGTTTGAGCAGTGTTCCGTTCCATCCATATTGTCGAACCATATGAATTGCTGGTATATGAGCTGCTGTTGGTTTTGGTTTTTCCAACTCCATTAGCTCATCGTTAATAGTTAAAGGATCAAAAAATACTGTATAAGACATTGTGGTACGAGATAATGGCACTATCCCGTTAGCTTCTTGTTGCGAATTGGCAGCAGGTTGGACAGTAGCGATGGGCGTCTGGTTCCCCAATGAGCCAGATGTAACTCCGGTTGTGGGATTGTCCCTAAAATTATGCAAACTAATGACACTGTACTTGTTTCGTTCGTAAATTGGTCGATTGTTTTGGCTAGATACGATCGATTCGCTTTGAGCCCGTTGCAACTGTTCGTCGTCTTCCAGTACAAGGGTGGTTTTTGGCTTGATCTCCGCGGAATACCGACTGCTTGTTATTACCGGTGGTTTAAGAATCGATTGAGGAGCCGGTACTGGTTCAGTCACAGCATTAGCTGTTGCGGTTGGCAACGCACTAGAAATTGTTGGTGCTTTTGTGTCCAAACGGTTTATTATGGTCGATGTGACATCGCCAGCCTCTCTGTTATTTTGACCCTCTGCACTGGCTTGATCCGCGAAGCGGTTAGTATAGCTGAAGGAAGCCGGTGTACCTAGTTCACTGTTCACTTCATCGGCAAGTTCATTGCGACTGTTAGTTATAAACTTGATCGACAAACTCTTACCCTGCTTTCTGGAAATATCTTCTGGTTTAAAGCTAACCCTGTTGTAATCGGTATTACTATCAACCGTGGTTGTCGGTAGTGTTGTTGTGGTATCTAGAACAGTTGTTTCTTTTTCCGAAGGGTTGCCGGTAGTAGTTGTGGTCGATAAATCGGAGAAGTCTAGCACTTCATAATTATCTCCATCCTGCAGACGAGCGTTTTGAATTGAGTTATCGACTGACGAGTATGTGGTAGTTTCAAGTAAGGATGGAACATTAGTCTCCAATTCGCCGGTAGCGAGCGATCGTTCGAGCGTAAACGATTTGTTGGCCGTTTGCGTTCCTGGTGCTTTCGGGCGAATTTCAGTAAGTATGCGACGAAATGTCACAGGATCTTGAAGGTAGGCCGACAAGGCATGAGTAAATATCTGTGCCAGTTCACGTATCTGTGTCGAGTTTGACATTCCAAACACGGGGTACCTTGAAGATTGACCTTCCAGATCGTGTTCCATCTGCGAATCCATGTAGAACTCCGTCTCCGACTGATCGTGATCGTGACCGTGCACATCGTCTATATGGTTTCCACCGTTTTCATTATTTCTCGTTTGAAACAGACGATCGTATTCATTTAAAGTGGTGCGTGTAAGGAGTGATCGATGTCCGACATCAACCTGGGGCCTACGCTCGGACACAATGCGCATCCTTCTGAAACGATCAATGTTTGGACCAATCCCCGATGGTTGCTGCAAAAACTCGAAGGAAGTCTTTGCCGGCGATGCAATCGTAGAGAACGTAATGGACGGACCGTTGAATGTATTGGTGGAAGCGGTAGCCATCACTTCATCTATGGTTTGTTTCGCTGCATCGCCATTACTTGCAGATTCGTCAATTTTTAGATTTTTGATAGTTTGCATAATTTCCATGGCATGATCCATTATCGTCTCTTCGTCGGCAGTACCTTCACGCCGTATTGGGTGAGTGAATTGGTTGCTGAAGCTCTGGGATCCGACGGGTCCACCGCTGATGAAACCATTGATTGTTGTGGCCTTTGTCGTGACCATGGCATCCTCAGTTATTGCTCCCACCGTTGTTGTTCTCGTACTGGTAGTGAACGTGGGTACTGTTGGAGTGTAAAATTGCGTAACTTTGCTATTTAGATTCAGTTTTCGTGCAGTTGTGTAAGGCATGTAATTCATCGCATGTCTGTTGTTGTTGCTGCTGCTGCTGCTGCTGCTGCTGATATTTTCATCTCGTCCATCTTTTGACAATGCCGAGAGGTAATCACGATGTGAATCTTCCCCATTGGACTCCGTTCGTCTTAGTTTGTTGACGTTAGTTTGATCTTTCAAAAGCTGTTCTTGCGCATAATACGTGTTGAACATTTTGTTCGCTATTGAGGCAAACGACGCACTTTGTGCAGTGTCCTGTATTTCATCCACCGAATATGTTTTATCAGTATTATCTTTTAAAGTTTTGCCATTTCTTGTAGAACCAAAACCATTCGATTCGGCTGATACGATTCGATCCATTCGTCTGTTCAGTTCGAGGGTATTACGTGCCGGCGTTTTAGCATTCCGAAAATTGTTCGTGTTTCCTAGCAGCAACCGCTTGTCCTGGATGTTCAGTGTAAGTCTTTCATCGCTTTGAGTGATTGGTTGGGGTACTGGATGCTTACTTTGCAAGCGCGCTCTTTTCGCTTGAGTAAGCATTTCGGTACTTTCGGCAAAATGGTTCGGTGTCGCAGCACAATCAACTTTAAACCACCAGTCGCAAATCAAATCAAGCTGTCTAAAGATCGTACCGTTTGGGCAAAGAAACGAGATCTTTTTTCCATCGTCGCATATATGAAACACCTTTCCGAGGAAAAAAAATATATAAAAATCACACGCCAAAGCAAAATAAGAGTTTTTATCTATTTTACATTTATGTACGAATGCTGATAGGTGATTATGAAAGAAATTGTGTTAATTAAAACTATGCACTAACCTGGCAACGTGTTTCTAAATCGGCAAAGTAACCATTTCCATGATTTTTGCAATCGAAAATTGTCTTCGGAATGTGTGTTAGAACTGGAAAGTCAATACCGGGACGGCCAACCAAACCTTGGTAACTGTCCATTTCACCATCAGCGAACGCATTGGTTGCAGTACCGCTATCATTTTCCTCAACCAATGCACTTCGAGGAGCTCGTCGCGATGGCACGCGAAATAGGTTCCTCTGCGTGCTCTTAGAGTTGCCTTCGATCGACGTAAGTTCCGATAAAATTACGAGAACCGGACACACTAGGTAGTTGGTGAAAGTGATACAATGGAAAGATGAAAATAATACTAAGCATTAATACACCAACAATTATTGTACACTACTGCGTCGAAACAATCGGAATTTCATATTAATAATTCGTATTTCTGGGGATTTGATTCAATTACAATGAATTCTGGTGACTCACATACAATGCACAGTATTTGATAGCAATTCAAACAAAACAGCAAAATGCTCACAAATAAAAGATAAGCTATCATGAAAATAAATAACCTTATTGGCTATAAAACTACTTACCTAAGCGTATGAACAAAGTATAATGTCCCATTTTGAAGGATTCTAGGGAATGAAAAGGAAAAGAAATTTTTAAAGATTACATTAAATGATTATTTTGAAGTGGTTACAAAAAATAAAGTGTAAATGAAGGTAAATGAAGTGGTTACAAAACAAATCAACAGTGAGCAAAAAGAGTTTTTCAGGTGCGTAATATTTAACCGATCTATTGTTTGATCTTTTTTACTTTATTAGTTTGTTAGTAAGAAGTTGTTATCAAATAGATACAAGACTAGATGAATTTAAATCTTCCTGGCCGATGCATATAGCTAATTTTCAATTTTTCCTTTTTACCTATTATGTTCGAAATGTCTACCAAAATCTTTATAATTGTTCTTGCTTACCTTTTGTTCGCAGCAAAAAAAGTAGTGCCCAACTGGTGCAAACAATCGTCAAGGGTGTTAAATGCTCCCACTTCGTTGCAAGTAACGTTGGCTTTTTTGTTTAGAACATTTCATGCACAAAACTATTTTATGGAGAAAATCATTCTTGTTGAAACATTTGACACCTAAAGAAAATAAAAAAATAACATTCATTCGTGAACAAAAGTAAATAAGGTTGTGAATATGTTTACTGTTGTAACTTGTTGTAACTTGTTTGTTTTTTAGTATTACAAATAAAAGCATCAGTCTTAAATCAACCTGACAATGTTTAAAGTAATCGAATATTTCTCTGCTATCTCTGAACATTATGTAAATAAATGTAAAATAATATATGTACTTTTAAACTTTCTTAGCAGCTTTAATCAACCCGAATCAAATCCAGCGATTGTACTTGGTGCTCATATTCAAGACATAGAATCATTGTCCCAGAGTGTATCATTTGTTGAATAATTTTGGCTGGCTATTTAGTGCCGGTATGTGTGGGGAACAGTAATTTTGTGATTACAATCCACAATAAACCACAGTGGTTGGCGTCATCTTCAAATCGAACGCGAGCAATCTTCAACAGCCTACAGACAATTTCTGCTTAGGGCTGACCTCTCCCACAGCCTTCCAAGTCAACCTAGACCAATTATTACGTTAGATTTAGAAATCGACTGAGCGGCATTCAACCCCTACTAAGACGTCTTCTACCGGGAGGCAGACGCAGCTCTGGGAACTTGTTGGTTTTTATTATTTCTTATGTAAGCTCTACCATTGTTACAGTACATAATTAGCAGTTGTTTTGTGAGTTCGTGCCAGTTGAATTTTATAAAGTAAAGAAGATGAATAACGTAATCAAGACGTTATCCCTCGTTTATACATCCGTCTCAAGCTGTAGGCAAAGATATCGCTTGATTCCATTTTACTACTAATTAAATAGTTTTAAATTACTGTAACTAATTTATCATTGTTCAAACTGATATAACGAGCAATACGGTCAGGCTGTTCTAAATGAAAATAAAAAAAACTGTTTAAACGAATTATGCTTTCAAAGGTAAATATTACCAAAAAAAATGTATTAAATATACCATATGTGTATATATTTTACATTCTTCCGCTTTATGTTACACATTATTTCATCTGGCGTAAATTCTAGAGAAGAATGCTTACAAATAAAAAGTTTTACTTTTGAATTATACGAAAAGAGAAAAAAATCTTAAGACAGCTGCAAAATTGATGTAAAACTATAAGCTGACTTTCCGAGTACCGTAGTTGTATAAAAGGTATCGTTTGTAAATTTAGTAGTCAGGATAATAAATCTGTTCTACTAAAGAAACTTTTGATATTATACAATTTCACTTCTCGAAAATGATTGATAACTTTTAAATCAATGATAAGTTTGCAGTACACCGAATTTCAGCAAAACACCTTATGAAAAGTATGCAATCGTTGATGAAGCTGATCACAAATTGTGGATACACAATAAATTGAGCATTGTTTTCAAATGTTCATGAACTATGCGATTAGCGAGCCCAACCAAGTTGTAACGAAGCATCAGATAAAGCTATGATCAAACGATGGGCACAAAACAAGAAGCTTGCCTATGGTGGAATCTCCACTGCAATGAGCCTGTGAGAGCAAATGTTGCATGCCGCAAGATTGAATCTTAATGCAAAGTATTATCGAAGCAGAAGGCTCCCCCTCAAAAAAATGTTGCATCAAAACTTCATTCAGCCAAACAGTCATGCACAGTGTTGTTGTTTCATGGGAATTTTTGTCTTCTGTTTTTGCCAGTACTGGTGTGGCAAGAAGCATTGGAAAGGCAGATGGTGTGAACGAGGTTGCAACGAGGCACAATTTTCTGTTTGTATGGTAATACGTTACCAAACCATCTTCATTCTTTCTTGGTTTCGTTCCCTCTATTGAATCAAAGGCACTAATAGAAGTAGCAATGAAGTGAGCACAGATGCAATCATTGAAAAAATAATAGCAGTCGTTTACTATCATACCACGAGGGTATCTTAAAGGAAACGTGTACTTATTGTACATTTTAGGTTCGCTGTCGAAGTACAGCTCGAAAGCGAATCTGTATTACAATGATTAATTTCCACGTAGATGAAACTCACCGTGAGGAACACATATTGATAAAAATAATGGCCAACAGCACACCAAAGGATATAAGGAGTTTAGATACTTTCATTATTGGCCCTATGTTCCAAGATATGAAATATTTTGACTGATTATACAACTTATTTGATAGGCTAACCATAGCAAAGAGGCAAAGTTGTAAGATAATGCAAGTAACTTCTAAAGTAAACTTTAAGTTTAACTTTTAAAGCAAATACAACAAAATGGTAAAAAGAAAAATTTATACTGTAAAAATCAATAAAATTTCGCTGGAGAAAACTAGCGAATAATTCAAATAAAGGCAGCAAAGCAAAATCGACAAAATTTATCCGTCTGAACAAAAAATCGTTTGGATAAAAATGTACCCTCTACTAAACAGCAACCAACCACGTGCTTTAACATTTTCCCCACACTTTCCAAAGCGAAACTGTCAGGGTCGTGAGCGAATCTAGCGAATGGCCGTATTCCTAGTACAGACCTTTGGCTTCCATTTAGTTGACATTTTACCCTTTTTTGATCTCATGACCATGTCTGCTTTTTGCAATGTGAATGTGGAAATGGAATGTGCTTCAATGGGTTGCAATAGAGAGATCGATGCAACGATGAGCTTGCAGCAAACAAAAACCTTTCCAGTCTAGAAAGCTAACCGAAAACTGGTTTGTTTGGAGAGATTTATGCCGCTAGAAAGAATGGTCCATCGTTGTTCAAATGCCATGTATGTGGTTCCGTATGCTTATGCATTGAATGGAAATTGTTAGTATGTACGACTATATTTTAAGCAGAAATATGCCTACGAACGTGGTTTAAGTATCATTTGTAAGCAGGATACAGCAATGGTAAGTATAAAATTAAATATCAAATACTTTTACTTTTATTTTTACTTTTACACATGTTTCTAATGTGACTTCGTGTTCTAATGGTGTTTTGTTTGCCCCAAGACACAAACATATGTTTTTCGAATACACCTAAAAAAAGATATATAAAAACCCTTCACGTCTTAATTGGCGTAACGATCTAGTTTATCTACGGCTGCCCTCTACAGTACTTGCTGTTGCTCAACGATCCTTGCTACGAGGGGATCGATCGATCTAGTCTAGAATTGATGCTTGGATCGTGCTAGGTTAGGCAAAACCGAAGCCCCTCTTAAACATTACCTAACATACCTTAATCATCCAGTTTTTGCAGTTCTGTTGTACCGTTGTTTCCGTTAACAAATTGAAGGCGGTAGATTTGCTGACCGTTTAGAATTGGAGCGGATTTTACACGTTTTACATGAATTTTGCGAGCTTACTTTCGATTTTTTTCCACATCACAAAATATTGCGCACCACACTATACTAAAATATATGTTCACTTCAACATATCACTTGAGGTCAACAATAGATACAACACAAGCACAAAGATAACAGAATCTCTTTAAACCATGGCTGGTTATGCACGACTCCAACACGCTTTGAAGCTAATTCCAAGCTGTTTAAATCCGCCAGAGAGGTTCGGCTGGTACTGCAGTCCACCACCGTACGGTGAAGATCAAGAAGTGGCACTGAACAACGTCTTTGCACTATAACAATTAACAGAAGAATGTTCATGAATGATGAAAACTTTTGTGCGATAGCTTTTCGTGCACAGCAAGCTAGCGATAGGTCTGTTTTCCCTTCTCCATCCACGATCAGCTAGCGCATCTTTTCGCTCATCCATTGCTGGAGTTTTTTTTTATGTAACTGCATGCACAAGTCCACAGCGAGAGCAAATCTCCCACCTGGGGTTTTTAAGATGCTTCCCACCACTCACTATGATGCATGGTGGATTTCGGTCAGAGAGCAGATTGGATTGGTAACCGTTTCATCATTATAGACCATGCAGCACTACGCAGCAATTCGTTGTACATTCATTTTATCATCAAGTAACTAGATCTGCTTCGCGCACATAAGGCCATATAGATTTTATTTTAATCTCAAACCAATCAAACATCAATCGTATAAAGAAGGTATAGTTTAAGCATCAGGAAGTGACATAAAGCATTCAAATTCATTGGGGATTGAACGCTATGCTTTTGAATTCATGTACTGTATGGCACAACCATGAATATAACGTGAATCTTTTTGATCTTTACTAGTTTATTTGACAAATCAGTTTCAAAGTTCACGATGTTTAATCAATTTTAATCAATAGCTTAAACCACTGAGCTGCTGGTGCCACTGAGGTGCTGGGAAACATGGATTGGGCAGGATAAACGCTTAACGAACCTCACCAGGTCCAAACAAAAAAAAAAAACTCTGACTACAGCAAGTACGAATTAAAGATTCGCAAGAATTTCATAAAATCGGGCGGCAGCCCCGCTATCATTTACGTCAGGTCGACCTGGTGGCGCCAGACAACGACGCTGGTCTTCATACGACAGGATCGGGGTTCAAATCCAGACCCACCTTACAAAGGACTGACTATTTAAATTCGTCGTATCAGCAGGTCAGTTCAAATGGGATTTATACTCCGGTTCTGCTATTTGTCGCCTCTACCACCGGGACCGATCGTGTAAAAAACAAAGAAAATAGGATTTATTATTTATGTATATGTATGACGGTTGTATGCCGTATTGTCGAAAATAAGCTTTAACCTACTATCAAAACTTTATACGTTTCGATCAGTGATACATATCCACACCGATAAACATACGAATACAATATTTTTCAACAACTTTTCTACTACTTTCCTTTGCTCCTTTCGAAAGGCATCTTATGAAAGAGAAATTCGGACCATAATTTTTTAATTAAATGTGCAACTATGGACAACTACCAATACAATTGTTTTCAAAGTTACGCCATAAACTTTTCCTGCTATTGATTTCTTTCCAATGGCTATACAATAAAGCATTTTTTCCCATGAAATATTTACCTTATAGTTTGTATTTCCAAATCTACGCGCTTTTTGTAGATATACGTAACTAGAAAATTTTATGTGCAGCTTTTTGCGTTAATGTTAAAAATAGTAGTTTATTTAATACTTCTTAAACAGTTACGAGTCATCCGACAAATCACTTTCAAAGTCAATTGCATCCTGTAACAAAAATAACATAGATTAACATCGTTATCGATGATTAGATTATCGATTATTTTACCTTCGCATCGTTGCCGTCAAATATGCTGGACATCATTTGGCTGAGGCCAGCCACTGTTTCAAGAGATTCTGTCCCATTTATTACATTAATTATAAAATCATCTTTGCTAGAGGCATAGCGTTCGAGAACCGACAGTGAACAAGCAACACAGTTTGTGTAACGCTCTGTAGCTGTAGCCATCGTTTGTAGGGTAGCAATGTTACCACGTATGGAGTGAGGTATAATTCCAAGTAATCCGTCTGGCTCTTGTTGCTGCCTTTCAGTATCCGACTTAGGGATGCGGTAGTATGCGGGAGCATTTCTGTGAACGGGTTCGCATGATTTGTTATAAAAAATATACATGAAAAAGATAAACTGATGTACTTAAGACCTCAAACTTTAACTCTGCTCTAGCTTTATCTACTTATGTCCCAAATAAAACTTATAGTGCCATTAAAACGGAAACCCGAAAGCTTTGAATTGTATAATTTCCTGATTTTGACAACGATTATTTAAGCCTAGGGTAAGATAAACTAAATAATTTTTGTTTCAAGTTTTTCATATGATTTTATTAATAAAATTTGTAAAATATTGGCTTAAATGAACAAAAGAATTAAATGCAGCAGGCAGAATTTTCCTAGCTCATACGGATATCTGGACATTAATATTATTGGCTAAAATTTTTTAAACTTTAATAGATTTTTATAAAACAATTTTTTTTATTTTAAGTTAATATGAACTCTTCCTATACATATTATAGATGTGTTTGCTGCGCATACTACTGACATTCGCTTCTCATTTACATTAATCTACCAGGCTGGGGTTTTTGACACAAGTTACATTGGTGGAGTCACCATTATTTGGCATTATTTGGTCACCAACTATGGCATTTAAAAGTAGAATATATGGTCATCGGTATCCGGTCCCATGTCCAAAAAGAGGATCGTGGATCGAAGGATCGGAATATTTTCAATTTTCCCGCAATAGTCTTTATTCCAGCAGTGCTCTTCACTAGTTCTGCTTTAACTGATCAGTATGATGGGTCTTGTGTATTATGGTACCAGAAAAATTAAGCACTTGGGCCAACACTTAACCCTAGAGAACAACAAACATTTTTCGTTGTTTGTACATAACATCTTTCCAGAAAAGATTTTGCTTGTAAGCTTTTTGCTTGTAACAAGCAGTAAGTTCTTTGCCGCCCAACTGCAACAAAAATGTCGGTCTCGATATGTTTTTCCATTTCTGTATAGTAATTCTATTCCATCCGAAATTTTGGAATTTTGTTTTTTAATTTAGTTTTACTGCCGTTAATGTATTTAATGTATGTAATTGTTTTGTTAAATCTTCACACGGCATGACCGCAGTTTAAATCCCATCTAGACAGTTCTTCCGTAGTGAAGACTAACTATCCGACTACGCGGTATCAATAATTCTAGTAAGCCATCTAGATAGCCAACTCAGGTCGTAAATCCATGGTGAAGCAGAGGTGACTCAGAAATCCAGACACCATAATATCTAAAGATATCTCGCCTTCGATGACGAATTTTTAACAATTTTGTCCTACGTTTTATAAGTATTTTAGCTGTTTTAAAATACTATTTTACTAAAAAAAATACTATTTTTTTTAAATACTAACCTAAGGCCAATTATACTCTATTTAGTTAGACTTGCTGTTCAACTCTTATTTCAATATTTCATTTATTTAAAGTTTGTCTGCACTAACGCTGCACAAACTATACTTAACTTATGTTGGCAGTAGCAAATTACAATAGAGGGAGAGAAGAATTAATGAGAGAGGATCGGATACGAGCACAATAGGAGGATAGGGACAGATATATGTATATATACGAGGAATTGAACAAACGCAAGGCACGCACCAGAGGATTGTTACGCCGATTGTTAAAGACGATTAAGCAATCATGCGGCAAACTTCCAACGTTTCTAGACTCAAAGTATAACATCGTGGTTCGTAATCGCAGGCAGGCAGGTCAGAGGCCAGATCACCGAAGTGTTTACGAAAAACGAACCTGGTGAAGGACCTCTGAGCCTGCTCAATACGATCGATGTGTGATTCCTTGTTGAGGGAGGGCGTCCAAACAACTGAACCAAATTCCAGCCTCGAAATCCTACCCAACGCCAACGAAATCGACATGATGGCGGAAAGTGAGGCCACAATTAAGCCAGACTCTAAGGTCTCAAGACACTTGGGAGTTGGAAAGGTAGTAAGAAAATATTATGGGATTGCGGTACCGAAATGACATTACATTTCTCGGGACATAAGGTAAGGAAATTACAAACACACCAAAAGAAGAAACTATCCAACAATCGTAGAAGAGTTTAACAGTCGACTGAGGAAGAAATATGAAGGAATATTTTTTGGTCATCAGCAAAGTACAAATAACAGTCGGAGGGTAAGACAGAACAAACATCGTTGATAAATAGAACAAACAACAGGGGACCCGCTTCGGATGAGAAATAGTAAGAAAAGTTGTTGCAATGGTTAACAAGATAGGAACGATCATTAAGAAAAGAAAACAGCCAATGGATAAGGGTGTTATCGAGACCTATATCAGACAGTTTTTGGAACAACAGAGCATAAGGGAATACGATCAAATGCGGATTTCAAGTCAGTATAAATCGTATGGATTCGAATCTAATTTAGACCAAATGAAACAAGGATAACACATAAGGTTAGTAGTCGGTAAATTTAACGTTTCAGAATCGACAAGGTCATAAATAACTTGACAATAACGAGGAAAGATGAGATCGAACCCGTTAAAAAAATGTAATATTTGTATATTGTATATATTGATTTTCACTCGAATAAACTACTACTACTACTACTACTACAGAATTGTTTAGGATGCGAATGAAGTCGCTGTTGCAGTCGTCTAAGGTATAAGGAGTGTCTAGCACGATTGTAAGTACGATAAGCAGAGGCCGCATGCTTAAAAAGGCGGTAATGATACGCTGATTGCGTGCGATGGAAACTACAAAGGACCCGAGCTCTGTCGCTGCGATGAGAGCGAAGAGTGGAATCCGACCAAAGAGTTCTGCTGGCTATCCAACTACCTGACTCTCCAACTACCTGTCTCTCCAACTATGTGGTTTCGGCAGTCTAGTAAGCCATTTGATAGCCCTCGTGGCCTTAGAGGTCGTTAAGCCAACAAGAAGAAGAAGAAGAGGTAGTAACAGGCGGAAGTAATAGAAGAAGCATCTATGAATATTATTGCTGACGCAAAAGTGCAACCACTATTATTTTTCAAACATTGCCTTGAATTTATGTTACGATGGCTATGTGCATGATAACCACTGCATGGTGTTTAAGTTTATCGTCCATTAGACTATACTTTCGTGTGCCCACAACTCCATTATCCCCCAACAACATGGCTTTACCCCCAAGCGCTCTACCGTAAATAAGCTCATGTCCTTTACGTCTCGTGTATCTTCGTTCATTGAGGCTGATTACCAGGTCGACAAAGTTTGCACAAATTTTAACACTGTGTACTGTAGTTGTACTACAGCGATTTTGGCGCGTGCAACTCTATCGTAACCAGTTAAAATGACTGGTTACCATATTCTTTACGATATGACTAATGAATCTCTAGTTCGGAACCAGATTTTCAGCACTAAGCTTTTGGGTTGGCCTAAGGAAGCCGTGCTCTCGTTTTCTCGTTTCTCGTTTTACTTTGATAGCCAACGACTTTAACTGTGTTTATGTTATTCCACAAGAACAGGTACGCCAATGATATGAAAATATATATGAAACTTTGTCTCCTTCTTTTGACTAAACGACCTAATAGACCACACCTGCATTCGAATGGCTTACTAGAATTGCTGATATCACATAGTTAGAGAGTCAGCCCTCACTACGAAAGAACGGTCCGGGAGAGATTTGAACCAGAGCCTTATCGTGTAAGGCCGGGGCCAGTCAGACCTTTCAAAAAATGTATTTCACCATAAAGTACAGAAATATGGTTTTTTTTATTCATAAAGGACGGCGAGTATTGCTAAATATGGTTAATAATATAAAAAAATCTAAATAATTAATTTTTTTGCACCACAACCAGGGAAGAGCATTATTTACTATCAAATTTTTTTTTTCGTTTCGGACTGTTTCGGTCGTGTGTGGTCTCGGCCTGAATTGATTTGCTCGCAAAGCTATCGAACTGATCTCAACCGTTACGGTAATCTTCAAAGTGAGGCAATTTCCTCCTACCCCAACGTTATCATGCTCTATGCATTTAATTGTTAAGAACGCGTTACTCTTATAACTTATCCTATGAAGTTATTGTTTGAGTAGCGAAAGTTAAATGACAAGCACATAAGACAAGAAGATCTAGTAGATCTAATTTAAATTAATTGTCAATTATTTGCACAATTCTTATGATTAAATAATAAAAAATAGGAATTAAAAATTGTTTTAAACTTACCCATGCTGAATTAGAGAAACCATCAACTCAACAGCCAATGCTGCCGCCATATTTGATACAGCCGGACGCGTCACAGTGCACTGTTGATCCAACGTACGATCTTTCATTGACTAATCACGAAATTGCAAAGAATATTGTATAGAAGCGTATGGGAAAGAAAAGAATAGTACAACGTTCGTACAATAGAATCCAACACGAAGTTATACAATAATGTACTTACATTTCCAGGAGCTACGATATCATTGCAAAAATAGCATCCCAAATCAGCGCAATCGATCTTACGGAATCCATCCGGACATAGCGATCCAACATCATCTTTCGTATTAACATTATCGGCGCTCTTTGTGCCATGACGCATAACCAGATAAGAATCGAACCCTAGGGCTGCATTTATAACTTGCTATAGTAACAAATACGGAAATTATTAACTTTTAATGAGTAATGTTAGTGATTGAAACTATCTATGTACGACTAACCTTATTATAAAATGCACCAAGCATTGTTGGAAGCCAACGACTTTCACGTGAGTCAGTCAGCAAGTAAATTACATCATGATCCATAATAAGACTTACAAGTTTTTGTAATAATTCTCTTGTATCTGCAACTTCGTCCCCTTGACCGATTGGATGTCCGGGCATTGGAATTTTTAGATTCAATCCAATTATTTTCTACAAACATAAATATTATTTCATTCACTGAAACAATTTTATTAGTTAGTATTTACCGCAGCTGGATTGATTTCTTGTAGTCGTTCAGCAGCGGTTGTAGCCTTCGGTTTTCCTCCATTGACAGCATCTTCAAAACGATACAAAGATTGTCGAATTGGATTCGACAGGGAAACTTTACCGCAATCTACTATTGTTATGTTGGTGACACCCCACGCCTATAAAAAAAAAGTTGAATACGATTATAATATATATCTAATGTAAAATGTGTAGATTACTCCAATATTTTTCTCAGAAATGTACTAACACTTTTGCAAACAGAAAGCGTTTAGAGGTTTACAATAGATCTTTAAAATAAAATAACAATTCTTACCAATAATGATCGGGCAACATTGCATCCCAGAGTACCGGCGCCTAACAGAAGGCATTTGGTTCGTTTAATTGCTCCAAGATCGAGTGTAGGAATGAGGCGCCACTTCATAAGTTTCAGATTTAAATCAACTGCATTTTCAGCGAGGCTTAAAAAAGCATACAAAAAATATTGTTATATGCGGTGGATTCGCTTTGAACGAAATGATTACCTTTCGGGCGACATGCTATCGTTTAATGATGACAATCGGGGCAAATATTTACAATTTCTATCCGATTCCCAACCTGCCCAAAGTGTAAGATCGCTAACTTTTACGTGTTTTGGAAGGTGTATTGTCATTAGAGATAACTGAAGTTCAGCTGCTGTATATCCAGTGACACGAATGCATTCTATTGCACGTTCAGCTAGCGCAGGACTGTTGAGAAATAAAAAGTGCCAAGCATTCTATGAATTTCGTCCCAACCCAACAAAGGACAATGTTTTGGTGACTTACCTTGTTACGACAAGATATGTAAGCATTTGCCGCAAGTGCCAACTCACAGAGGCAGCAGTCACATCGCTCGATGGATCGTAATAACAGAAATATAAATTTTCCATATCCTCTTCATGAAAGTTGTTAACGATATTGCTATGTTGAATATACTCTGATAACAGTTTAATGCCATTAGTTGTGTGATACAAAAAGAACGGTTCGTTTGGTATTGGCTTTTGGTACAAGAACTGAGCAATGCTATCTCTCAAATTCTCATTCAAGTTTGACGGAATAATTTGATCAGTGTCGTATTTATAGGTCAATTCTGTAGGCACAGGAAATGCGAACCAATGAAAGAATTTATATGTTTTTAAATCCTGAAAAGAATAAAATTGCTTGTTTAATGTTGATACATCAATCAGTCATTTGAAGGATTAAAAATCGGACATACTAACCGCGAATGAAAGCAACATGAAATGTACCAAATCCGCGCTGCACTGGATAGTGTCTTGTTTCATCAAATCATGATAAAACTGCAAAGCTTGTTTTCGTAGAAGCAAATTCTTATCACACATTCTAAATGACTCCAATGTATTATGATTCAATAGAATGCCTTTGCATCGAAACCCTTGCATAGAGTCATCTTGGTACGTGCTAGAAACAGAATAGAGTAACAAGCATAACGTTTTACTGCTGTTTAAGAAAGTTTCATACTTTTTAACTCACGCATTGAAAGAACTGCAAGCAACCTCCAGCACTGTCGAAGTTCCACTTTTCATTGCTATAGTTCCGAGAATTGGACGCCCGGAATCATCTAAACGATCGATGTCAATTTTAATCTCAGCATATTTATGCCAAAAGTCTTGATGAATAAAAGAACGAAGTGGAAGAAACTTTAATATACGATCTGGAATTGCTTCTTCACCCATTGTAGATAATCAATAATGATTCCGATGAGCTTTATACTCCGTATTTGTTATTAGGAAGAGCGAGTGGAATACGAAACAGAATCGCGCGATTGACAATTTTGACAGCACACAACAACAACTGTTTATAAAGCAGCGTCTATACGTAGTTGTAAGTGTCGAATATTTTTGTCAAGATGGATAGAGAACGATCGTTCCCAGACCGCAGGGATGATTGAGTTACCAAAGCCCGCAAGATGAGTTCCTTTTGCGTGTAGAACGGTACAAAATAGCGAGAAACCAGGAGAAATACATCTAAGCTGCAAATACGCCAGATGAGTGGGTTACGCTTTCATTTCATCAAAATCAAAATTTCAATTTTGATATTTTTTTACAGTTTTGCATCGATTTCAACAGTTTGAAATTTCCCGGGTCCTTTATGGTATCTTGGAGAAGCATGGAGGGTCAGCTTTATTGTAGAGTCGACGGCAAAAGACTGAAAAACGACCCACCCGCTCCATTCCCCCTCTCACCGGCACTTTTTTTAAGCACTTGTGTGGCCAGGGAGTTATACGTCTAATGAGATATTCTGACGGTATAATTATATAATATTCTAACGGTGATGTAGGGATCAACGGTGATTGAAAGAAGAATGAAAGAGAGGGCCCAAAAGCAAATTTCTTTCATTTAAACGGAGAAAGGAACAGGACGAGACGAGAACTAAGAGAAAAAGACGAAGCGGCAGCTTCTGAAGCAAAAAGCGAATCAGTAGCGTCGCTTGCAGTCTTGTAGAACTTGGATAGAATGTTTAGTTGAATGATTCGTACTCGTTTGATTCGTAATTTTGAGATTGTTTGACAGTTTCGCATCGATTTCAATGGTTAGACATTTCCTGTAGCCTGGTGCTTTCACATAACCTTTTCCCACATCAGTCCCTGAACCACTAGCTAAACCTGGCAACCCAGGAGCCATGTTGCGTGCATGTTTTGATTTCGAACACTCTATTTGTCCTCATCATCAATCAAAAAAGTCACTTTGTCCGTCAAACGAGATATTTTCGACTGATGTGTCCTCGTTATAATTAAATGAACAGGGGTATCTCATCTTGCGCCCTGCATAGTATTTTTTGCTGCTTGGGAGCCCAAACATATCTGCCACTGAACTGGAATTGCGTCAAGCAACAAATCTTGACGCCGATGTCACATGTTTTGAACACGTAACACACTGTGGCCTGATTGTTTTGAAAAAGTGATATTCTTGATTGAAATTAATCGTACGACATTCTAAAGCACGAATCATCGCGATCCACGCTGTGTTTGTTGATACAGCTCGTTTAGTATTTGCTCGCCACCACAGTTTTCAGTCCCGCAACACGGATTTGCTCTAGTGGGTTGTGCTTTGTCAAAGTGTGGGATTAAAGAAGGAGTCGGATAGTGTATGTATAAAATATGTGAGTGTGTGCACTTTGTATGTAAGGATCGAAGGACCATTAGTGCGACCGACAAGTCTATTAAATACTTTTATGTGTAAGCAAAGTCTGCTCGTACAGATAAACTGCAAAACGCGATAAGGCGATATGAGCAAGCTCTTTGTTAATTGTGGCTAGATCAACCAAACAACTGTATGCGAAAAGAAAACAAAGGACAATGCAGAAATTTACGATTGTTTGTTAGACAGGGATGAGCATCGTTTGAGAATTTTACACCGCCATTTGAACGTGGTTCGTAATGTAATCAGACGTACAATTAAATTGGCAAGGCAGCCTACGATTCATTGAAATGGAAAGTGGAGTGATTTGCTGAAACAATTCCTTGCCAAATCTGTCTAATCCTTTTAGCAATCCATCATCACTGAAAGAGGAAACCCCAACAGTTCACACTGTGGAACAGGATACCAACGAACTTTGTAAAATCTATAGCGAGTGTGAGCATTAAAGCAATTGAATAAAAGTGAAAGTATACCGTGCGATCTGCATTACATGCGAGGTAGAGGCGATTCGGCTATTTCTGTTACGCATTAGCGTTGCTTTGCGAATCGCTTGTTTCCGTATACGCTTGGCCCGTAGTAAGGGGAACGCTGTCTCTTGCACGGTGTGCCGTTCGGTTGCCTAAACGTTATATGTGCTACAGCTATGGGTGTTACGATCTGAAACATTCTTTGAGTTAAATTTCGATTAGACTTTCTAGAAATAGACCACACTTTGTCTAGGGTCATTAGAATGTATTCCGTTCGTTAACAATACCGTCCGTGAGCCGATTTATTTTTACTGATTGTTTCAGTTTTTGCTTTCTGCATGCAATACTTTTATTCAATTCATATTTAGATTATTTATTTTGAACGATCACCATCATGTTATAGCCGTTATATTTTAAAGCTACTTGTTGGTAATTTTGATGGCTAGAATCTTTTTTGTCTAATAAGGGTTCTACATTAAAACCGAGGCGTTCGCAACAAAGCAAGCTACAGCTAGCTTTGTAACGGATAACGTTAAGCATAAGCTTCCGTCAATAGTATATTTATAAAATATGCTATGTGCTTAAATAAATCCGCTACATCGATACATGTTATGTATCCCTCGATTTCTGCTTCAACACTTTACCGACTGGCCCCTTAGTCGCAGAATTTTGCTGACCGCCGTCTGCTTTTCGTTCATGCACCGCACGGTGCGTTTTTTGTTGTTTGTTGTTGGGTCGGTTATAATTTTAATTGACAAAAACACGTTTAATAAGGCTAAGAGCAATCGTTTGCGAGAAAAAATCTATTTAAATACTGTATTGTTGCTATAGCCGTCACTTTCGATGCTCATCTCTGGTTGAAACTGTAAAAAAAATCTTGTATATTAATTATACACTACCTATATACTAATCTTTTGTACGTTTCATTCGTCAGTATAACTGCCACACTGCAGGGGAAAACGTTTGCAAAAATTAAAGCAGCTAATAATTCATTGTTATGCCGAAAAAGGTGGTTGTATCGAAAAAGAAACCGATGAAAATGAAAAATATAGCTGATAATCTGACTACCAATGGCAATGCTGATGATGCAAATGCTTCTAGACGTGCTAAATCACGTGACGACGATGCTAGATACGGGGAAAACAGTATCGTTAATGAAAACAATAGTTGCAAGCCTTTCACTAGTCAAAAGATGAAGTCAGCCAAAGAGGATAATAGCTGCGAGCAAACTTCCTTCTCTAAAAGCAAACAGGTGAAAGAGCAACTATTAACTAATCACATAACACATGAGATATGTACCGTTTTACAATCGCACCTTTACAATCAATTTTAGTTTCAAATTTACCCAACCCCCAATCCCTGTGTTGTATTTAGACACATGTAGCATTAGCAGTAGCATTAAACATTTCATTTGTTGTTTTCGTTGGATATTTTCTACTTGTTACACCCGTAGTTAGTGTAGCCTTTCCCCCCCTCCCCCCGGCATTTAGACAAGGAATGAATTCCAGCAGAATTTGAATCCACGGCAAAAATCAATTGATTTTTGTTTTGTGTGTATGTGTGTGCATGTTGAAAAACGCAATATGAAGAAGTCCATCATATTTATATATAAACTACAAATATAGAAATAGCAACGCATGTGTTGTTACTAAAAAAAAGGATAATGATAAAACTAGTTAACCTGATTTTAACAATAACGCAAGCCCAAACTGCTGTCCCCAAAGATTGGTTATCCGTTCATATTATTGCTTTCTACGACGGTATTACATGGGCTAGTTTTTGATACCGTGCCTCAAGACGGTGTTGTTTTGAGGGCTGGCTGGCTAGCGGGGTAGAGAAGACGGTCTTCATACGGCCGAACCAAGATTTAAATCTTATTCAGACCGTTCCCCCATAGGACTCCGGAATGAGGACTGATTATGTCAGCAAGTCTAGTAAGCCAATCGAATACCGCCGTAACCTAGTAGTTCATTAAGCCGAAAATAAGAAGAAGAGAAGGTTCGATGTAAATCCGCAAATTTTATGCCTCATGAAATTTCAAGTAAAAAAACTTGATAAAAGATAATAAATAAAATCTTACCAGAGTGTTTTATACTTTTTTTTTATTAAGTATGACGGCTCGACGCCGTATTGTCATCTTACCAGTGTACTTAAACTAAAGAAAACAAATCGGAATTGATTTAAAGCAGAAATGAAGAATTACAAGGGATCGTGACGGCATAATATGCTTTAATTTATTTGAACATTAGCACATACAAGCGCACACAAACTTCCTTCATGTTTGTAGTTTGTTTCCTATTGATACTTATCATTGGCGTGCTGCACATTTGAGTTTAGTTATTTGCTTTACTTTTATGCTATGGTATATTTATTTACATTTCATTATTAAGGTCCAGTGCCGTATTGTTATGCTATGGTATAAAGATTTTGATTTTTTCGCAAAATGTTAAAAAAAATTTTTCTTTTTTTTCTTTCTGCAGAATAATCACGTGGAGCACAGGGCTGGTAACGCGATGAGGAAAAAGAGCGCCGGTAGTCCGAACAGTACTAATGCAACCTCAAATCGAAACGGTAACAGCAATAGCAATAACAGTACGGTATCGCAGAAGAACGACAATAAAAAATTTGCCAAAGAAATAAAATCGTTAGTACTATGGAAATCGCCAATGAAAACGCTAAAATATGCCGGCCTGGAAATATTATTTCTAATCAAAACCAACATGAACAGGTAAGATGCTGCGTTAAATGGTTGCTAATCGAAAAAGGGAAAACTAATCAGGTCCACTTTTATCTTTCTCTTTTGCTTGCGTTAGATTATTGCACCAAAGGGCACTACTTATGGCTATTTTAGTTTTACTATGTAGCACCGTAGTCGCCATTTATACGCCAGGTCAACATCAGAAGCTAATAGAAGCGATCAAAACCAAAGGATTCTTTATAGTGTACTGGCTAGGCTTAGGTGTGCTATCATCCGTAGGGCTTGGGACGGGATTACATACATTTCTATTATATTTAGGACCGCACATTGCCAGTGTCACCTTGGCAGCGTACGAGTGCGGTTCTCTCGACTTCCCGGAGCCACCGTATCCGAATGAGTATGTATGGTTTTTTTTTATTTACTTAATTTGTTTGAATTTGTTAGCGTAAGTTGCCAAATGCCGGGAAACTAATACGATTACTCTTTTACACGCTCACTCCAGAATACTTTGCCCTGATGATAATGGCACAAAGAACCTTATCATTCCATCGCTATGGTCTATTATGACCAAGGTTCGCTATGAAGCATTTCTGTGGGGCGCTGGTACCGCACTTGGAGAACTTCCGCCCTACTTTATGGCTAAAGCTGCTCGCCTTTCGGGCAACAATACCGAGGAATTGGAGAATCTACAAGAGCTGGAAAAGCTACAAAAACGTAAGGAAAAGGGAGAGAAAATTGGTTTGTTCGACAAAGGTAAACTGATGATGGAGGACATCGTTGAACGTGTAGGATTCTTCGGTATTTTGCTATGCGCTAGTGTGAGTATTATGTAGTGACTCAATTATATCGTGATGCTTATTATTGTAACAAATGTTTCTCACTTTCAGATTCCTAATCCATTGTTTGATTTGGCCGGTATCACCTGTGGCCACTTCTTGGTGCCGTTTTGGAAGTTTTTCGGTGCTACTCTCATCGGCAAAGCAGTGATAAAGATGCATATACAGAAAATATTCGTTATCATATCGTTCAATGAAAATCTAGTAGATAAATTCATCGACATTCTTGCACTCATTCCATTGATAGGTGTACGGTTGCAGAAACCTTTTAAAGGATTTTTCGAAAGTCAAAAACAACGCCTCCACCGAAATAATAACAAACAGTCGGTAAACCCATCGCAAGGCAATATATTAGCTAGTGTATTCGAGTACTTTGTGTTTCTCATGATTTGTTACTTTATCATTTCGATTATAAACACATTTGCTCAAAGTTGTTGTAAACGTATGAGGAAGCAGCAAAGTAGTAGCAGCAGTAGCATTTCGAATGATGTAGCGTCGAATAAGAAGGAATCCTAAATTATCGTTACGGACAAAATAGAAGAAAATGGTAGCTTGCATCTCCTAGATAATTTTTTTGTTTTTCTTTGTTTTTGCTTGGGTAAAGCTTTTCCTATGTTGGTAGATATAAACGCCGTGGTTTTACTAGATTATACTTTGATCGCTAAAATTATGGCACTTTCTGGACGAAACGAATAAAAAAAGATGTTATAAAATAATTAGGAATGAAGGACACATACATTCTAATGGTAATAGCATTATTAAGACATTATTTCAACTCTAGTCAAATATTGTTTCACATAAAAATAAAATAAAATTAAACAAACCATACCCTAGTACTACAGCAGCAAGCACAGAAAAAAAATGGAACGAAATTTAAAATTAAAACAAAACAAAAATAAACAGTAAATTGACTGAAATACTTAACGAAATCCGTTCTTTGCTTCATGAAATAATTTAAACTCTGGTTAATGTAGGTAAAATGAGCGGTTTACTGTTAACAAAGGTTTAGTAAACAAAGGAAAAATTATAACCTAAATGAAGAATTTTGCTCTCGTAGGGTAGTAGGCTTCAAGAGTTTCCGGGTAATTATTATTATTATTACAGATAAATGCAAATGATAGGGTGAGGTGAGCCAACTTTAGAGAACAGCGCTAGCGAAAATGAGAATCTCGATCGTTGATATAAAAAAAACTCCCAATACATTAGCGAATAAGCCAAAATATATGTAGAATCACCAACAATAGTTAGTTACGTAGCGCGTGCAATTGATATGGAAAAATTTTAACCACCTGTCCTATTTAATTTTCCATACCAATTGCACGCGTTCCGTAACTATTTTTGTTGATTCTGTGTGCATTTTTGCTGAATAGCTAATGTATTGAGTGTTTCTATATCAATGATCTAGGTTTTCATATTCGCTTGCACTGTTCTGTAAAGTTGGCTTGTCGCATTCTATCATTTGCATTTCCATGCATCAGTAATTGATTTCGATTTGATCCTGTGTTGTTTTCAGGAAACTCTCTGATAAAAAAACAAACCCAGGCAAGGCAGACCAGGGTATATACATGACCGCTTCTCGTTATGTACCAGCAGTAGCTACTATACTGCCAGTATATGGATAATGAGTAGTATGCCCATGTTTGTTAGCGGTAACCTAGCAGCTAATCATTCTTGAACACATTACTTTCACATGTTTAAGCAGGTAGATTACAAAAGTGCGGATCACAGAAGCATTGCAGTAACAGTGGTTGGTCTGTCTTACTACCTGATCGGTCTTGACTTTCTAAACCACCACCTCTAAACCACCCATTCCGCCAATCCAGTATTCCGACTTTTTTGGTAGACACATAAAAACCATTCTCATCTTGTGTCTACCACTCTGGCTCTGTCTACGCTGTCCGCCTAAATGGATTGGTGCTATTTTCATGACATGACCATCCAGTACCAGAGCAGAATTCACTACACAAAGCTATGATATTCGTATAGCTCATAGAACTCATAATTAAAACAGCTCCTCTTTAAAACAGTTTTCCAATTTTGGAAAAGTTCGAAGTCTCAGAGGCGTATGTGAGTGCTGTGGTTATACATTTTCTTTGAAGTTCCAGCCGTATCCGTCGCATCAAGTAGTTACAGCGGTAAAGAAGAAATGGACCACCCTTGCGCTTATTTCTACTTTTGTATGTTAATAGCCTGTGCTGACTTGTTGACCCAGCATAGATAAAATTTAATACTATTTCGAAGGTGCTATCTTACAATCATACCTGCGTAATTCCGTTTTTTCAAGTATGACCAGTTTTTATGCCATCATAGTTTTGATTTTCGTTTGAAGGGTGGTCACACAGTTGGCCAATTATCTGACTATGAAAACTAATAGATTAATTATTCCTAACACTGCGTTGTTTAAAAAAGGTCGGACATAGTTACGCTAGGGGTTTCTTATTATCATTTATAGTGTTGTTGTGGAGACAGTTCAATACATCTAAATATAAAATAAAATTGTTGAACTGTTCGAATACGTTAAACAACTCAGTCGGATTCTATATCTGAAGTTAGTAAAATTAATTATTGAATTTTTGGATTATCTTTTACAAACGCCATAGATGATGCTTTCAAACAGCTTGCCAGAAACGGGTTCCGATGTTTTTTTTTTTGCGTAGATCTGTATCCGGATGAATGAGTAAGTGGTTGAAAAAATAAATGTGTAGGCTTAACACACATACTTTCAACACAGTTTTTATTAATCGTAAGCATACAACCACTGATTTAGAATAACTACTCCGTGCTAACGACTTTCTTCTTCGCTTCTGGCACGTACGGTACAGTACCGGGTTTCGAGTTTTGTCGTCTATTTTCCTCCTTTCTTTTCTCGCTTTGCTTGGCAGCACGCGTTTTGTGCTGCTCGTTGTACACCATTTTAGGCACCTGCCGGTGTTGAGCAATGCGCCGGATTGATGGATGTGCAGCATATTTCTCCTTTAGCGCCGTGTTGTAATTGAACGCGTTCTTTTCTCGCATCTGCAACGAGCCAATTTTTTCTGCCGCGTTTGCCTTCCATACACGAAGATTCATTTCGTCAGAACCGGAGAAGATGAACTTATTATCCATGCTCCAGTTAACGCACGTTACATGCTGCATTCGTTTAGTGTGGTACACTTCCCTGCTGTTTGCCTTTGCAGCGTCGAATATGCGGATGGTTTTATCGTAGCTTCCGGATACGAATTCCCGACCGGTCGGGGCGTAATCGACCGATGTTGCTGAACCGACGTGACCGTGGTGTATTTTTAAAGGCTGCGTTAGTTTACGCGTATCGTAGGTATATAGATTGTGGTCTTCGTTGGCCGCAGTGAAATGGAACGCTTGCATGGGATTCCAGGAAAGTTGGTTCGAGCGCAGTGTCATTACTATCTTTCGAACAGGTTTCGTTTCACGCTGGTCGTATAGAATAATCCCACGATCGGAACCGCAAGCTGCGAGAAGGGACGTTTCAGTTGGATTGTACTTGATATCCTGCAGCAAATCGACGCCCCATCTCAGCTCCTTCAGCGGTTCGTTGCGACTTTCGTCCCATATGTGGCAGGTTTCCCCGCTGGTTGCATACCACGGACCATCGAAACTATGCGACAGAGAGGCTAGGACACTTTTCGTTATTATCATATTAGCCGGCTTGGGTGCTTCATCTTCTTGACGATCAAGGTCGTAACTCCATGTCATTATCTTTTTATCATCTCCGATCGTGATTATTCTGCTTCCGTCGCCACAAAACGCAATTCCACGGCAGTAGCCAGAGTGAGCATTGACGCTTGCTAAACATTTTCTGTTCGCCACATACCATATTTTGACCTCGCCGTCGTATGCGCCGCTTGCAATGAGCGCTATTTTTGAATAACTCTTCGCCATAACGGCAATGCCATCCCGATGCCCATCCAGGTTCCCGACGAACGGCTTCGCAAAAACTCTCTCCAATTTGGTGGCATTCAAAGCACGCACGTATTCCCTTGTGCTTTGAAACGGGTGTAATTCGCGATCGTAATTGCGGAAACATTTGTGGATGTCCTGCTTTGTTTCGCGGACATATTTATCCGGATTTCTTGTGATAACTTTAACTTTCATCTTTTTTATCAATAAAAAAGTTGTTTGCGCCGTAGCTAAAACCCAAACTCGTGGTTTATGTTGGACACCGTACCACAACACAGGAACCAAAGTGACAGCTTCGATCGAGGTCTATGTAAGAAAGCTACCCCTATTGACAAAATTGCCTAAATAATCACTACTAAGGTTCTTTTCAATACAAAATTGCCTTAGCAGTGACATAGTGGTCTGTTTTATATTGATTTTGTCAATTGTGCCAAAACTTTGTAAATGTGCTAACTAAGGCGTTAGTTATTTTGTCAGGGACATGCACATTATATAGACCTTGAATTTTATCAGTTCGCCTATTTGTTTAAATCCGTACAGTCAGAGAAGAATTCTCAAAGAATGGGCTATGAAACTGTCAGTCACTGAAATGTTCCATAATGATAATACCTCTACTCCAGTGTGAAGAATGATTTTATCAGACACGGAAGAAAACAAAATCTGCAAATCAAACAAGCTTCGTAATAATTTGGTGTATTGTTTGTTGACATTGCTGGGAAAAGTTGTATTTCATTAATTAAAAGCTCTGCTAATAGCGTACGAAATGTAAATTCCCCCGACGTCGTACAAGTATACATTTAACAAAAAGTGAATTGTGTGTGTGTTTATTATGCGCCTAGCTGTCCTCGTAACTTGGAAAAATCGATTTTCAGAATTAGACAACATTGGTCCATTGAATTCTTGTGCAAAGATGTGGTGATTGATTGTGTCATTAATCTTTTGCATCATACTGGATACCATCGAGCGTAGAGAAAAATTATAAAATGAATTTAAATCAATAATCGGACCAGGATTGTTGTGAAAGGTAAATACATACAACAATGCTTTTTAATATCTAGTTAGCGTCGGTGGAGCGTTATTCGAATACTACCAAATGTGTGTACATATTAAACCTAGAAATAATGTGCGTGTGTGTTTTCTTTTAAACAAAATTTTATTACAGAAATTCATAGAGAAACATTTACCATGATGAACCAAGAGGAAACAAATCCCTTACGAGGAGGTGAACCGCCAGAAGAAGGCGGCAAGGAGGATGTGGAATTAGCAATGCTTCATCTTCGAAAACTATTTGATGAGTTTATCAATCTTAAATCGTCAATGACGGATGCTGAGCGGGATACGAAACTGTATCAAATGCTACCATTATATTGCAATGTGGCAAATAATGCGAGCCAGAAAAAAAACACGAATCCGCACGGATTTTCGCCACCGTTATCGTGGGAAGGACAGGCAGCTTTTTGCCATCACATCAGTCAATTATTAGCCAGAGAAATCAAGCGAAGGTACGTATGATACTGCAATGATTTAGTGTTTATGTTGAAAGTTTCTTGGTCAAGTGTCCATGTTTATGCAAGAATGTTTGCCGCCTTGTTGATAACCAGCAAGGGGGATTACATTTGTTGCATGTCAGTACTGTTTTTCGATCACAACAATACCCTATGCCAATTCGATTGTGTGGAGTTTACTGTAAATCGATGTAGGGGAAGCGACAATTTCTATAACAAAGAATCATTGGTATGGTGTTTGATAGATTGTTCTGGTTACTAGTTTGTTCATAAGTATTAGATAGTTTTAAGTATTTGTTAAAGGGGCACAACTCGTACAGCTCGTCGTTGTAGCGGCTCCTCCATTGTCCTTCCACACATACAGGGCCAACCATCCTTCTGAGAATCTTCTTCTCCAACGCGGCTGTTTTGGACAGGCTCCATGTCTCAGAGGTGTATGTGAGTACTGGAACTATAAAGCTACGATACAGTCCCAGAGATGTTGTGTTTCCTCAGGCTGTAAAATTCCAAAAACTCCGTCTCTATGCTGTTTTCGGTGCTGACTTTTAACCCGAGATAGGTGAAGTTTTGGACGACTTCAAATTTGCGGTAGGGCCGCTGATGGTGCCACCATCAATTTGGTCTTTGCCTCGTTAATCGGCAACCCGAGGTTTTCTGCCGCCTGGTCGATCCTTTGGTAGATCTCTGCTACCTGGTAGACCCGCAGACCAATGATGTCTGTATCATCAGCGTATGTCAGGATCTGGATTGATTGATTCATTTTTTTTTAGTATAGTTTATTCACCCAATGTTGTCTGATTTTTCCTGAACAACAATAATTCATACTAACTCGTACATTGGACATTGTTTACAACTAATTACAAATATTAAGTTAATTGAAATATTATCGCGGAGTCTGGATCGGAGCCATTCGCCGAATGGGAACAAAAAGAGGAGGACGGGGTCCAAGAGAACGAGTTGGTAGGTAAAAAAGCAGGGATGATACGAGACTGGGAACATCAACGGCGTTCGACATAAGGAAAGCAACAAACATGATTTGGGATGCTCTGCGTCTTTTTGCTAAGGTCTCAAGTCCTAACAGCTGGCATCATTGCTCATATTCCGGCAGAGGCCCAAAAGTTTTCTTACAGCACATCGCGACATGATTCTTACAGCATATCGCGTAAATGCTCGCTGTATTACGGTCGATCTATGAGTTGGATCATTTACCCGACATGATTCTTACAGCATATCGCGTAAATGATCGCTGTATTACGGTCGATCTATGAGTTGGAAACCGGAAACCATACAACAAGACAATATTCGAGTGTAGGTCTGACCAGTGAACAACCCAGGGCTTTTAGGTACACTGAATCGATTATACAAGGTGTCATTCGTTTTATTAACCCCATCGATTTGCGAGCTTTTTTCACGATCGTTTCGATATGCTCGAGGAAAGATAATCTGCTATCGTATGTTAAACCTAAATCTCTGACAGACTGTACTCGATGCATTACTATTCCACCGAAAGAATAAACATTTCTAACTGGAGTATGGGAGCGACTAAACGACATGACGTTACATTTTTCGGTACATAACACTAGTTGGTTAGATAAGCACCAGGCATTGAAGAGGTTTAGAATGTTTTGAAGCGACATACAGTCAGCAGTAGACGCTATAGGTTTAAAGATCTTTAAGTCATCTGCGTAACAAAGAATGGTTATGGTTGGTTGAAATGGTTGAATGAAAACACTCAACAAATGCACAAACTGCGTCGTCGATCGAGGAATAAATCAAAACATTCAAATTCAGCAGCAAAAGCCGTGATGCGATTTTCTATGTCAGCAAAATTAGCTCTAGCAAAATTCAATCGTGGTGCGGTGTCGAATACGGTAGGTTATACAAGCGTCGTAAATGACATTGACCATTCGAGTGCTGGATGGTAACAGTCAGGATGGATAATTGTAGGATCTTCTTCTTCTTGGCGTAACGACCTCTAAGGTCATGCCGGCCATCGAAATGGCTTTCTAGACTGCCGATACCACGTAGTTGATTAGTCAGACCTCACTACGGGGGAACGGTCCGGATGGGATTTGAACCCCGGTCCTGCCGTTTGAAGACCGGCGCCGCTGTCGTCTAAACCACCGGGCCGCCCTTAATAATTGTAGAATCCGATTGATTAATAGTCGAGGTTGCCAAAGTAGCTGCCATATTTGCAAAAATTAAGTCCAGCTGGCGCCCCAAATGATTTTTTATAGCGTTGAGCTGAAGGAAACCGTTGCTGGCCAACCCATCCACAAAAATAAAGTTGGCCTGAGATTGACACACTGGCTCATAGTGCGCCGTTGTGGAGAGTACACTATCATTTCATTTCATGGATTTCATATGATTGCCCTTGGCTATACAAGTAGTCTAATATCTAATCTTTAACTAATCTAAACCTAAACGGTACGCAGAATAAGTTGCAGCATTAGAAAAAAAGAAAACAGAAAATAGGGAAGTGAAGGAAAGATTAGGAGGTTAGTAACAACCGGGAACGGAAAGAAAGTAGGGATATGTTGAAATCAAAGTGATGGGACGAGGAATTAAACATGTTGATGGCAATTAAGAGGGGATCTTTACTGGGGCATCGATGCAATCAAGAAGAAGTGCGGCAAGAAATGAGGATTGGGAAAAAGAACGGCGAAGAGGAATAGTTTTCTAAGAAGAGGAACAACGTTACACTGCACTTTTTTAGAACAGATGCAGGAATTCCGTCTGTACCAGGCCTGTAAGACTTTTTTAGCGAGTTTAGGGCATTGAGGACGGATATATCATCGATGATGCTGGAGAAGTAACTCGGTAGATCAACCGGAACATGAGGATCGTTAGATGATGAGGTTGAGGACAAATCGCCCAGAGGCCGAGAAAAATTGCTGGCCCTGCGAAGAGGGAACAGATGTCGGCGACATTGTCAGCATTTGAAGATCCAAGTGTCATAACGGTAGGAAATGAGGGAGTTTTTGTGGAGTTCTGTCGGAACGCAAGGATCTGAGAGTTGTGTTAGACCAAGGTGGTGCGGGACGGATTCTGGAAAGGGGACAACACAGAGGGAAGGCTGCCAATGTAACTTTCATGAACTTTTCTACCGCTTCATCCACGGAGTTTAAGTGATCTAAGAATGTCCAGTCAGTAGTGGAGATTATTTGATTAAATTTCCTATAGTCTAGCTTGCGGAAATTAAATTCGCGATTCTGGGCTTTTTTTATATGTGAATGAAAGATGTATATCGCGCTCTCTCGCACTCACGCGTTACATACGTCATATACACTAAAGCTATTTAGTATGTAACCATAGCCGTACTACACCTCCCCTTGCGCTTCCATCGTTGACCATGTATTTTTTCCTTGCTACTTTTTTTTTCTCTTTCTGACTACCGTGATGTAAAACCGCGTCTCGTGTGAACTGCTTACACTTATCGTGCAGCGTGGTTTAGGATTTTTGCTAGAGCATGGTTTTATGTAATAAACACTGCTTTAAATAAATATGCTTTTTGTCATCAGATATTAAATTCAATTCAAATCTCTGCATATCAAGTTCGTTTTTCGAGGGAAATTGTAATTTTTGAAATTATTTAGCATGCGATTCTTAAACATGCTCGTCAAACTGGTAGTTTCTATCGCCGTTTTAACAAATAATTGAGACTAACCTCTGTGGATAACGATGTTTCAAAAGCAGGGCCGAGTGGACAAGAATTGTCGCCAGAGTCCAAAGTTACTGCTTCTCCTGCAGAGATAGAGCATCTTCAGGAGGATGTGGCTGTCGAACAGCATGAAGAAGATAAGGCGAGCATACGGAGCGTGTTTGAAGTGCACTATTCCCGGCGTATTCAATAGTGCATCCCGTACTATAACTTTAATTTAGAAACGGCGAGTATCGTGGGCAACGCAAAATACCGACACCTCTTTCGGATCTGCTGCACTTCAATATGATCGATGAGCAACGCATGAAGATATCAAAAGCTCTGGAAAAGCTGCTTTTGCCTTCCGAGATCCTCCGTAAGGTGCGTTCACTCGATAGTGCACATTTCTGGAAGGGATCTGAATACGCTTCTTTTCTTCACTATGTCGCTATGGTGATACTAAAGGTGCATTTTCCTAACGACTTGTACGAACACTTAATGTTGCTGTTATGTACCGTAACACTGCTGTCATCTACCGTGTAAAAAGACCGTGCCGCGAAGCGGATGGAGAAAATTGGAACAGGTCGTTAATCGGCTTTCCGAGTTGAGTGAATTCCGAATGCCTCGATCAACTATCCTACAACTAAGCAAGACGGGAAAACAGTGACTCTCTATCTTCGTCAAAATTTCATACTGCAAAATACTGAGAGAAACTGCTGTTTTTTACTTAAAGATCAGGATATCGTTCAGTTCGGCACTGAGAGTGTAGAATTTAGTGATAACGTCGACAGCCTGTGCATCCCAGGGCGAATGATTAATCGAAAAGGTTTAGTGTTTGACGAACCGAACGAATCTAGCGAAATGAACATTTTCAAAGGATGATACGGCTAACACTTCAGGTGGAGCTGCCGAGGAAATTCATAACAATCAAATATTTTGTAAGCTAGTTAGTTGTAGGGTACGGCCTACTCCGGGAATTTTGGAATGGGAAGAGGGAAGGAAGAATGGTCGATGGGCAAGCCAACAGACCACCTTGAGGGAGAGTGGAGAGGAAGCCAAGAGTAGTCGATGGGCAAGCCAACAGGCCACCTTGAGGGAGAGTGGAGAGGAAGCCAAGAGTAGTCGATGGGCAAGCCAACAGACTAAACCGGATGAAAAGGAAAGGGTGTCAGGAGCGGTTGATGGACAGGCCAACAAACCAACCTGGGATATGAAGTACAACCTACAGTCGTAAGACTGTGCAAGAGAGTTTCGAATGTGTATGTGAATACGATATCTACTCAATTGCTTGAAGTTGAACTTAATTTTGGTTTATTTTTGGAGGGTCCTGATCGCCACTCGACATGATTTGTTAGCGATGGATAACTATTCCCTCGAGTGCGCACCTTATACTAGTTAGTCCTTTAAATCTAGGACAACACCCCTTTCTCCGATTGATCATAGAGGGAGCCACTTGTCGTTTCCTATACTCCCTTTTGTCCTTGCTAAGTTGCCACTAGATGGCGTGACGTGACCGCAAATACATGAGTTGTTATGCGGATTGCTTACCTTCATCTTCTATTTCCAACATTCTGCCACCTTAAAATTGGCAAATTTTAACAATTTTCATCTGCCTTGGGTAATATGCATAACCTAACTAGAGGACGTACAACTTTGGTTTTAGTGCTGGTCTGTAACGTAGCTACCCTAGTTTTACCATCTTTGCTCGGATGGACCTCAATCACTCGAGCTAAGGGCCATGATGTTGGTGGAACATTATCCTCCTTAACTATAACTAGTGTACCTGGGGTTATGACCGCGTTGCCATCCTTTCTCCATTTCGAACGCGGTTGGAGTTGCTGAAGGTACTCCTGGTGCCATCTCTTCCAGAAATGGCGCTTTAGTTGCTGTACATGACGCCAATGAGTCAGACGGTTCTCGGGAATATCCGTCGTCTCGGAATTTGGAACATGCTGCAGATGTGACCCAATCAACAAGTGTCCAGGGGTGAGGGCTGTTGCATCACAGGGGTCATCAGTCATCGGGATGAGAGGTCGAGAATTGAGGCAGCACTCGATCTCAGCCAATAGCGTTGCCATGTCTTCGAAAGACAAAGTTGATGTTCCCAAAACTCGAACCAGGTGGTGTTTCATCGATCGCACGGCAGCCTCCCATATTCCACCAAAATTAGGGGCGCGCGGTGGGATGAATTTCCAGGTAATCTGCTTCTCCAGCGTCCAGGTCTGCACACTCTGCTGATGCTCTCTTGTACGTAGTAGCTTATATAGATCGTTAAGCTGATTGTTGGCGCCCTTGAAATTCGTCGCATTATCAGAATGCAATTCCTCGGGAAGCCCGCGACGAGCGACGAACCGACGTAACGCTGAGATGAAAGCTTCCGTTGTCAGACTGGAGACGAGTTCGATGTGTACGGCGCGTGTAGTGAAGCACACAAATATTGCTACATAAGCCTTGGTAGCAACCGCTCGTCGATGTGGTTCCTTCACAAACACCGGACCACAGTAATCAATCCCCGTGATTGAAAAGGGCCGGCTTGGTGTTACTCTGCTGCTTGGTACATCCGCCATTAATGTCTCTGATGTCGAAGGTTTAGCACGGAAACAGGTGACATACTGATGGTAAATTCGTTTAGCTGTGTTCCTGCCACCCAAGATCCAATACCTCTGTCGACTTGTGCTCAGCATAAGTTGTGGTCCCGCATGCAGAAGTGTTTTGTGGAGATGATCCATCAGCAGGTGAGCAAATGGATGACCGTTGGGAACCACTATTGGATGCTTGGTGTCTTCAGGTAAAGTTGAGTTGCTCAGGCGTCCTCCCACACGAATGATGCCGTTTGCTCCGAGCTGCGGATGCAGCCATTTCAGTTTCGATGATGAATGGATTGACTCGTTGCGCTGAAGCGCCTTCAATTCTTGCTCGAAATGCTCCTTTTGTGCCAATCTGCACAACACTTCTTCGGCTTCTTTCAAGTCTTGGGTTGTGAGTCCTGTACCGGCATATTCTCGTCGTTTGAAGCGCCGGTTGAAATACTGAACCCAGTATGCCACGATTCTTCGGAGTTTGGAGAATGAAGAAAATAATGTAAAGATGCGATGTGGCGATCTCTCGATGACTGGACAAGCCACCGTAGTGCTACGCTGCTCTGCTTCTGCTGCTTCACAGACTGATGACACTGCTGATTTCGGCCATTGGTCCTCAGGTTGACGAATCCATGAAGGGCCCTGCCACCATAATGGGTTGTCCAACTCGTTCGTGTGTGTAGCCATTGCACAAATGACTGGTGATAACGGTGCGGCAATGGTAGTGCTGCGGCTGACGACCCAGCCAAACTCAGTTTCATGAAGAGTTGGCATGTTGTCACCTAAGGAGAGCCGTCCTGTCCTCAGAATCTCGAAGAAGTGTGTTGCTCCCAAAATAATGTCGATGGTTCCTGGTCGATTGAAGGATGGATCGGCCAGGATGCAGGTTTCAGGAATCTTCCAATGGCTGACGTTGATTGCATGCGTCGGCATGTCCACAGACAACTTCGGCAGCACAAGCAATTCCAACGAAGCGGCGTAGCTTGAGCATCGCGAATGGATGGTGGTCTTGACGGAATGTCGCACATTTGACCCTGTGCTGCCACCGATGCCTGCCAACGGGAGATTGATCAGTTTCTTGGACAAACCCAAAAACTGGGCCATCCTTCCTGTGATGAAGTTGGACTGCGCCGCACTGTCCAAGAGAGCTCTTGCCGGATGGCTGATTCCTGCTCTGTCCGTTATGTTGAGCACTACGGTAGACAACAGCACGGTAGATGGCACTGCTGTTGTGAGGGATGTTGTAGATGCCTCACACGATGATGGCTGTTGGACATCAACTCGTGGAATTGACGCTGATGCTGCCCGGGGCTCCTCTTTATGCAGCAGGGTGTGATGACGTCGCTTGCAGACACGACACGACCAACTGGATGGGCACTGGGTGACATTGTGTCCAGCGCCGAAACAGTTGAAGCTGATTTCCATGATCTCACCTTGGTCACCTTCTCCGCAACGGACAACGCAAGAAAATCCGGGCATTTCTGAAGTGGATGGTTGTCGTTGCATAACGCACACGTAGAGGCCGCTGTGGTAGAGGTGAGGGCGTTGGTACTCACTGTCTTACGAAAGGGCTTTTCCTGGGATGTACAGCTTTCGAGCACTTCGCACTGACGATGGATGAAGTCGAGCGTTTTGTAGAGATCAGGAAACTTTCCGTGTTCCAGCGAACTTTCCCATGTTTTCCTGGTTTCGGCGTCCAAGCATGATGTGAGAAGGTGAGTGATGAACAGATTGCTGGTGCTGTCGATGGATTGCTTCATGAAAACCAATCCGTCCACATGGCTCTTGCAGGTTTCCGCTAACGTCCGTAGTTCCTTGGCGGACTGTTTGGGAACATGCTTCAGCTGCAGTAATCCAGCGATGTGCTTCTCGACGATCAGCCGAGAGTTTTCGAAACGCTTCACCAAAACGTCCCACGCGCTTTGGAAGTTGTTGCCGTTCAAGAGTAAAGCATTCAGGATACCAGTTGCCTTTCCTTGTAGAGCCTTGTTCAGATGATGAAGTTTTACGGCATCAGACTCATTGGTTCGAGCCATGATGTCCAAGAACAAGGACTTGAACTTTGGCCAATGTTCATATTGCCCGTCAAATGCTGGCATGGGGATGCTCAGATGATGTTGCATGCTAACGGGTGGTGATGCTTCTAGTGTGGGCTTCTTGTCGATGACAGCAACCTTTGCTGCTTTTGTAGCATACAGGGTGTGGAATGCTTCATCTTGAGCCAAGTCCTCTTCCACGTCATCTGGCATTTGCTCGATAATGTGGTTCATGAGATGGCTTTGGACCTCCTTCAACTCGAGTAGCTGACCTCGCTGAACTAGGGATAGCTCAAAATCCTGGGGTTCGGTGTTCATATTCACCAGTTTGCGTTGCACTTGCTTGTGCTTGGTCCTCAGACTTAAGATGTACTTGTCTGGACCTGACTGTGACTGGTGGTACAACGCTGGCGGATTGACCTCTGCCATTTGTCGCAGTTGGGGATGCGGCTCCACAGGTATCGTTTGTTCCATCTGTCTGCCTTGATGCTCTTCGAGGATACGAAACGCTTCTTCTTCTGGAGGCGGTGAACGTGTGACTGGCATCGGGCTCGTTTCGTTGTCACGTCTTGCTGATTTTTTTGCTAATCGGCTACTACGACGTGTCCGCATAACAGGTTACCGATGAATAAACAACCCGTCCGGTTGTTCCATGGGATGGCCGCAGCTGGAGGGCTGGCGTTGGAGCTTCCCTCGCTCACTAGGCGTCGATGAGGAACCAACCCGTCCGGTTGTTCCGTGGGATGACCGCAGCTGGAGGGCTGGCGTTGGAGCTTCCCTCGCTCACTGGGTGTCGATGAGGAACCAACCCGTCCGGTTGTTCCGTTGGATGGCCGCAGCTGAAGGGCTGGCGTTGGAGCTTCCCTCGCTCACTGGGCGTCGATGAGGAACCAACCCGTCCGGTTGTTCCGTGGCTGCTGACCAACGCTCACGTTGATCCGGTTCGAAGGACCGAAATGTAGGGTACGGCCTTCTAATGTTGTACGGTGTACAACATTAGAAACATCTATGGCACATATTTCAAGAAATGCGTCTTCAATAGTATCGGATTCAGAAAGGGATGGGTTTTCTTGTTTTGAAATTACTTTGCTTCCTAAGTCCTTAGAAATGCCCAAATCTTTGATCGGTTTCGAACGCATGGTATTAAAAAAGAATGAGTTTTTGATTTTAAATTCAGAAGTTCAGTTTTATCATATTTATAAGTCTTAAACAATGTGAGACTGACATTTAGTTTAGGCAAAGCATCTTCACCGATAATGAGAGACCACGACATGCTTTGTTTGGGTAGTATAATAAATTCAACAGTAATTTGCAAATTTCTGTACCAATTTTTCCAAGTCCGCAATACCCTGAACGTATCGGTGTCGTTGTGCAACATTTGGGCACTAATTCCTCGTTTATAAAGCTCCTAGGGCTTCCTGAATCAAAAAGAGACACCACATGTGGAATTTGCCCAATTGGTTCATTCGAAAGCATAAAAGTTAGACCTACCTCCTGAATTGACTGAATCGGTTGAGCGTACTCTAATTCCCCATCTTGCTGAACAGCTGCTGAAGTTGATGAGACACGACGAGGACAGTCCCGATTGACATGTCCCATCTCATGGCACGTAAAACATGATCCGTTCGGTCGACGTGGTGAAGGACAGGAACTTTGATAATGCCCATATTTTGAGCAATTGTAGCATCTTGTTTGCAGGGTATCACCTGCTTCTTTACCGCCCTTATTTGGTTGGTTAATAGGTCCGGCTGATGACGGCGTTGCAATATTACGTGGGCGAATTTGTTCATATCGTTTAAGTAACTGCTGCAATTCATCAATTCTTCTTCTGGGATCGGTGTATCTCAAGCCAAGGTCTGCATGTCCAGGATATAACTGATAATGGATTCATTCCGTGCAAGTCGTCGTGCTCTAAGCTGCTTGTACGTACTTTAAACCGATTTGATTTTGCTGAAAGTTTGTATCAAACGATCTTTCAGCTCATGATAGGTTGCAACATCGAGTGATTTCGCGAATTTAGCTGCCGTTCCAGCAAGCAATCGACGTGTACAGTGGAACTTATTCGTGTCATCCATATTATATGGAAGGAAGACTCGCTCCAGTTCCTTAAACCACCGCTCAATGTGATCACTGTTGTCACCACCAAATGTATCAACAAATTCTTCGAATTTGATGACTGCTGGTTGTAGCCCCGAAGAAACAGTAGCTGGGGCTTTTAGAGCTGCGATTTTCTGTTGCAGCTCAAGAATCTCGATTTTCTTTTTCAGCAACTCTATTTCGTGATTTGCATCGGTGATGGCGTTTGTTGAGTTCCGGACTAAGCTCAAACCATGTGGAACCGTACTGTTCTTTTCACTGTACAAAATGGCTGCGGCGGCGTCTCTCTCATCGGGCAACATGGCGGTGGCGGCGCTGTTTTCATCTGACAACATGGCTGCAGCATTATCACTATTCGGATCACTATGTACAGCTACTGCATTCTCCAATTTAGCACTTCCAATAACAGCTGGCACTTCACTTTCTCCGGTTCCCATCGTTGTTTTATACAGCTCACGTATTTGTGTGATGGTAGCAGTAAGCGGCACAGAAATGGCTGCATGTTCCAATGCGCACAGCATTTCATCTTTTGTCAACATTTTGACTAACACTCTCTTCGCGGAGAAGGCTACAAACTACACCTTTCACGAACGCTCAAAATGTTCACTTAATAGGCTCTGGTAATCCCACTTCTGAGTTGTAAAAAATTCAATTAAATCCAATTTCCGAAGTCATAAGGCCGAAACACGTTCTTTGCTTTTCGCTTTTCCAACAGAAGTGAAGTCTCTTTTTTATTTTACTAGGTTGTTTCACATTTTGACATTTGACATATCCACGTTTGACAATTGTGCTTGACCAAGATATTTAGCCGGTTTTGCTTGAAGCAGGATGTTTACATAATCATTATTATTATTTTTATTATCATCTGTCTGTGAATTTTTGTTAAAACTAACAACTGAGAGCGCTAGGGTGGGGTTTGTACTAGCTGAAATATAAAATGATTGCATTCTTTAACACATTTGGGTAATGTATTAAAGCATGCTTCGAATTCCCTCCCATTGCGATTCATACATTGATTCTATGACTAACTGACTTCATATTTCATAGACCAGACCCGCCCGTATGCGAGAAGAGTAATAGAACACGATTATCGACCGACAGTCAATATACGAGTGAGATGGAAGAAAGCGAATTACATAGCACACAAATAAACACCCTAGCAAAAGTAGAGTAGTACATACGATCATTGAAATACTAGGAAATGACAAAGCAATGCGAGATCCCGAGTAACAACGAAGTATAAGGCAAAGCAGGAAATACCGGGTATAGCGAGCGAACAGCTGTTTTTTTGGAGGATCGTTACGGGGATCACACAAACATGCGCGTCACACGCATTATATATAATAATTGTTGTCTCGTATGAGTAGTAGCAACACTGTAGGTATAACAGGTTGGCTGATAAGTCCCCGGTCTGACACATAGATGGCGCCGCTAGTATTAAATGCATATTATTTTTATATAGCACCAACCTTCAAATGATTCGTGTCAAAATTTGACGTCTGTATGTCAATTTGTGTTTGTGAGACAGAGCGTCTTTTGTCAAGCAACTTTTGTTATTGTGAAAAAAATGGAAAAAAAAGGAATTTCGTGTTTTGATAAAATACTGTTTTCTGAAGGGAAAAAATACAGTGGAAGCAAAAACTTGGCTTGATAATGAGTTTCCGGACTCTGCCCCAGGGAAATCAACAATAATTGATTGGTATGCAAAATTCAAGCGGGGTGAAATGAGCACGGAGGACAGGACGGTGAACGCAGTGTTAGGTGCTGGTCGGTGGGGAACGATCGATGAGGCGACGTTTGGATCCGGAGTGTTCGTAGATACTGGTGTGGGTATCAGTCGGCGATTAGATGAAGGTTGTTGAGTGGATAAACGGGCTGTTGAGTGGATGACTTGAATTGGTCGAATGAGGAGATTGTCGTTCTTTTGAAAAACTCAGGAGCAGCTTCCAAGCGGGACGCAAATTCTGTACTCAGTTGAGCCTTAAGATTATCCAGTGCAGACGTCAGTTAAGAGACAACCGCCAAGCGCGCATTGCGTCGGTGTTCAGAGCATTGGGAACACAACCACAGAAATTGAGATCCTTCTCTGGTGAGTTGCTTTACCACCACATTGCTCACTCCTAGACAAGAGCGGTGGAACCAGCGCTTGCAGTAGCCATCGCACCTGTAGATGTGATCTTCCGGCGAATGTGCACGTACACACGACAAGCACTGGTCAGCCATGACGAAGCAGTGGAGTTGGTATCACCGGAAGCACAGTACAGAAACCGAAGTTATTCACACCAAATGATCATATAATCACCTCACTGTAGGTAATTAAACTGTGGCAAGGCGAATGAGTTTCTTGTCAGGAATAGTTTAGTGTAGAAATAGAAATGACTTTGCGTAAAAAAACAACGGTAAAATGTGTTTGATTGTGAAACGACTTAAAAACGCGTGTGTAGTGGAACGTTGAGTTGAAAAACGTCTTGTTGAAAAATTATATTATAACGTTGATTATTACAGTTTTCAAGCTACACTTTTTTGATTTTTCATTTAATGTTTCGGATGCTTTTTAAAAAAATTATATTAACTTCAGTTACTTACGCTTAGGATGGAGCTGGATTGCATCGATGTCGATGGCTTTAAGTTTTGTGTCTTCGGGGCTGGGCAGTTTGATGAGGGTTATCCTTTTTCCGCTGGGGTACTGTACTCGATTGTACACCTAACACCTTCGCTCAACCGAACATTCCTAACTTGCTACGTAATTCTTCAAGAGTTGCTCGTTGTAGCGAAAAAAGCTCCGAAAAAATATAGCTCTATACCGTTTCGGTTCTGATTTGCAAAAATTTATTTTATTCCTTAAACTAATACAATAATGCTTATGCCTACTGTTATAGCTAACCTTCTATGCTAATCTATCATCTATAGTTCAATATTCAACATGGTTCAACACTTTCTATAGTTCAATACTCAACATACCGCCCACCGTGGAAAGTTAACTTTCTACTAGCAGTTCAAGATTAAATTCCAATAATCCTGTCTGTCAAAGGTTGCAATGGCAATATACAAATTTTCGAAATCGCCCGACGATACACTCCATCCTTTGTGCAAACCTCATGAATGCGAACGTATCCGTCTTTGCCTTGATATATTTGTACCACTCTCTCTAAAAGGCGGCAAGTTGTTTTCCTTTAACAGGACCATTGTACCAATTTTGGTGTTGTCCCTCCGGCTTGTCTATTTCGTTCGCGGTTGTAGTCCCGATAAGTAATCCTTTTTCCAACGTTTCCAGATACGACGCATGAGTTAGTGATTTTTCTGGAAGCGATCGACCCGATTCACATTCAAGCTTTCATAAGAAGGTTCTGTGACTGACACCAAACTTCGATGAACGAGGAAATGTCCAGGTGTCAAGGATTCCATGTCCTCCAGATCCGCAGATAGTTGAGTTAGTGGTCGCGTATTTAAGCAATCTTCGATTTGAATCAGCAACGTTTCGAGGTCTTCCTTTAAGAGTACTTCTGCGCCAATTGTGGATTTGAGATGTTTCTTTAAGCTCTTAATTGCTACTTCCCATAAACCGCCAATATTATGAGAAAATGGCGGGATAATTTTAAACTCGATTCTTTCAGAATGGCAATAGGACGATATGGCATGTTCGGATTGTTGGGTTTGAAAAAGCTCATACGACTCTTTTAGTGCGTTTGTAGCTCCTTTGAAGTTTTCCGGGTTGTCGCACTCAACTCGAGTTGGCTTGCCACCCCTTGCTACGAATCGTTAAAGTGTGGTGATAAAAGAATTGGTGGATAGGTCAGAGACGAGTTCCACATGTACTGCCTTGGTTACATACAAGACATATGAAAACGGCCGTTCGGTTTCCCGTTTCCGTCCTTTCGGTGCTTGCAACCTTTACACTAGTCGTTCCGTTATCAAATTGATTTGCGCTCCTCCATCAAAAGCGCCGCTCGGGATAGCGTCTGGTTGCCGTTTGATGATCTGATGTTCACTAATACGGTTGGCAGCAGTATGGGTGTAGCTGGTACACACAAGTGCTGGATGTCAGTTGGGGTCAGCATTACTGTGTTGACTGGTTGATCTGGTCCACTTTTTCGTTCACTGTGGCCTACCGACGATGGCTGAGTGGAACCAACACTAACTGTACACACGTTACACTTAATGACCGAATGACTGCCCTTATTGCAGAATACGCAATTCTTTTCTCCCACACTATCACCTGCGCTGATGGTAGCACAAACCTGATTCCATTTGTGTCGGCCTGAGAGTATGGGAGTATGCGTATCCATAGTCTTTGCCTTTGTGCGAGGCAAAGCTCGTGAAACTGAGGCATGTTCTCTAAGAAATGTCACTAGCTCGGAATATTCAGCCACTTCCCCACTTCGATGAAACTTTTCCCATTCCTTTAAGGTACGTCCGTCTAATTTCGCACACTTCATATGAGCTAAAAATACGAATGCAATTCGCACACCGAAACGAGTATGCCAGGGATAAGGCAAATAATAAGGAGGAAATACCTTATCAATATGATTATAAAATTTATTCAACACTGACTGACAGTGCCGTATTGGTGCTGACAATACGGCACTGGACCGTCATGATTAATTATAAATAAAACTATGAGCTAAGAGCACGCTTCATCCTGTCGTCGGGACGGCCACGTTTTCCATCATTTTGATGGTTTGCTAAAATCCATCTAACAAAATGGTGATCTCTTCGTAAGTTTCGCGTTTTACCGATGGCACCGCAAAAGCTCGTCCAAATAACGCTGCACTAACACCTCTTTAATTTTCATAACGCTTTTTTAACAGCTCCCAGGCTACACCGTAATTGTCAGCAGTTATTTTAATTGATTCTAAAACTTGAGCTGTGCTTCTTTAGACACCACACGCTTGAGATATGTTAATTTATCCACGTCGGATAAATTTGGATGTCCGTCGATCATACTCATAAAAGAATCCCGAAACGTGGGCCATGATTCCTGGATAATCTGCTCAGTGCAAGTAATGGATGGGCCACATTTATCTTCTTGTGTCTCTTTATTTAACCACACTATCCGACTAAGGCTGGTGTCATTGCTCGGTGGCATGCCACTAGTTGCAAGGGAAATGTATGGGATTTAACACATGAGGTTGAACGTCAAATTTGATCGTGCCGCCAAATAAAAAAATGTTGATTTCGTTGCACGGTGCCTTGCAACCAATTGAGCTCGCTTGTATAAACGCGTTTTTCTGAAAGTGACAAATTAAAATGTAAACAGATGATTTGTGAACAAGGACTTTTTCATAAAAATCTGCTACAGCAACAGTAAAACGGTACAACTATAATGGCAGGCGGTTTCTTACAGGGTTTTCACCGGTTTTATTGACACATTCAGCACGTTACAAAATCGTTCGAGTTCGATACTATTGACTCGTTCGGCGCGCTATCGACATCTTCGGATGATTGTATTGATTTGATTTCTTCATTTTTCTCCTGTTGTCAATGTATGTAATTTTTTCATCGGGATGTTTACATATTGTCAAAACAAAAGTGTCATCGATTGGAGCGCCGGTAAATTGTTATTTTGCAACTGGCAACTCGTTACTGAATCCCGAAAAGCTTACATATCAATTTACTGCAAACAAATAGAAATTTTCGCAAAGAATTGGATACGTTTTTACATTTGTCTGGTAAGTTTTATTATTAACATAATTATTAAATTAATAAATAATAATGATAAATTATCGAACGCCGGGTGCAAAGGACTTTCTTTGGCGGTGTGTGAGCAGGGGATGTGGAAAAGGAGAAAGAACCACGAGCCAGCTGAACAGCGTGGCGCTGCAGATATCCTGACCGGATGTGTTTGCACTGGACAGATTTCAACCTGGCCTGCGGATGAGGTGCAGAGGGTCACCTTACGTGGCCCACGAGAACTACGAGAACTGGATAACACTCCAATCACCTGGTCAAATGTTCGTATACTCAGTACAGACGGCTTATCTTTCGATACAGCTAATTCATTAGCCCATAAAGTGCGCTGAAAAAGAAACAAATGAGAGCTAGAAAGGCTGAATTTGATTTCTTATTTAAAACTTACCAGGCAAATGTAAAAACGTATCCAATTCTTTGCGAAAATATCTATTTCTTTGCAGTTTACAGTAAATTGATATGTAAGCTTTTCGGGATTCAGTAACGAGATGCCACTTGAAAAAATAACAATTTACCGGCGCTCCAATCGATGACACTTTTGTTTTGACAGTATGTTAACATCCCGATGAAAAAATTATATACAATCACAGCAGAAGAAAAATGTGCCAACCAAGGGTGTCAATAGCACTGCCGATCAAACCAATACAATCATCCGAAGACGTCAATACCGCGCCGAACGAATCAATAGTATGCTCGAACGATTCTATAACGCGCTGAATGTGTCAGTAAAACCGGTGAAAACCCTGTATGTTGAGCCAAACAGATTAATTACCATCGCACCGGAAGTTTAGTATTTCAGTAGTTCGGTATTTCACCCGATGCACCATAGTTTAGTGGATACTAACCGGACTGCCGATACGAGGCGTAATTATCAGTGCTGCCACCAAAATCTTGGAACTGTTCTGGTAACAGAATGCCTGTATAAAGAAAGCACTCCTTCGTTTGTTTACATTCAAACGTCAAACCTTTAGAGGTTAGGGGCTGAACACTCTATTTTTATTATCTTCTTCCTTCCTTCCAGTTGGCGTCAAGAGTCTTCTTTCCTTCTTGGTTGGGCGTCTAGGGTTCTTCCTTCCTTCTTGGTTGGTTGTCACGGGTTCTTCCTTCCTTCTAGTTCCACCGGGAGGTCCTTCCTAAGTCGATGTTGAAGCTGGACTGCCTTTTGGTGAGGACATGTCGCCGTTTTTATTTTTGGCTGGACGTGTCACAAGCCATCCTGATGTCGCTTCCTGTTGTTCCCTCTTTTGTTCTGGACTGTGTCTCTTCCGTGAAAACAGATCCTTTTGTTCTCGTCTAGCCGCTACCCTGCATACATTTTCTGTGTTTCCTTTGTTACTCCCTAGGTGGCGCTTGTTCGTGTCCAGGCTAAGTTTAGGCTAACGCGCTTACCTAGGGTGAACTTTTTATTGCAGTTTATATCCGATCGCCACAAACCGAAAATGGTCTTACGACTAAACTGCCGAACAATGACACCCCTTCCAATTTGGTCGTACGATAAAATTGTATGCCACCGAGCAATGACACCAGCCTAAGTCGCGTACAACAATCAGCGTACAACTTCATCATCCGACTGTCGATCGTCGTCTGTCGTAACCTCTCACAAAACAGCCATCCAGGACGAACAGCTCTAGTCCTCTCTTTCGCTTTCTCTCTCCTTCTCACTCTTTCGGGTCTAAGAGATAATTTATTCCGTCCACGACAGAACATACTCCTCGACGAGAAGTATCTAGCTAATCGTGTAATCCTGGTATTGGCGCTAGCTTATGAATTGGTCGCTTGTACGTTCCACCCTTAGTGGAAACATCAACCACACGTACTAAACCATCAGACCATGGATACGTTTTTAAATGCGCTTCTTTTCCCACAACTGTAACTAAAACTAACATCTCCAGTTTAACATTAGCCTTTTGCGTAGTCCATCTTTTTCTGACTTGTAGTTGGCTTAAATACTCCTTAGAACACCTTGCCCAAAATTGGTCTCGTAACCGATTTATTCTCTGCCCCCTCTTTAGACGATTCTCATTAACATCAACGTACGACGGTTCTGCAATTCCTACCAGAGATCGATTGATCATAAAGTGTGTCGGAGTCAAACATTCTAGATCCAGCGGATCAGTTGAATGAGCAACAGTGGCCTGGAGTTCAAAATCGCTTCAATTTGACACAGAAAACTGTAGAACTCAAAAATCGTCAGGGACGCTGTTTTATACACTTTCTTCAGTACTACCTTAACACTTTTAACACCAGCCTGCCATATTCCTCCAAAATGTGGAGCATTAAGCGGTATGTACTTCCAAGTGATCTCCTTAGCCTGGCAATACTCTCCCGTCTTGTATGAACAAATTCGAATTCGCAAATCGATGATTGCGGCGACCTTTCTTTACCGCTGCTATGATAGTTGTTAGTTCCATCTGCTGAACTATTCGTACTATGCGTTTTGACGATTCCTTTAGTTCTGTTTAGTTCTCTTATGCCTAGCGTTGCCTACAAAACGTAAAACATATGTCATTATTCTCTGTATCTTACGAAATGACTCATACATGAATAGTAAAGGATATTCTTCTTTGCTCATAGCCACATGAATCTTCAGCTACGAGCGTAGTTCCGGGATAGCAGCATCTGGAAGATCTGTTAACGGCTTAGCTTCTATCACACATTCTCTATAGAATGTTGGCCCGTTCCACCAAAGATCATTCTTCGAAAGTTCCGTAGCAGCCTGTCCTCTTGACACGATGTCCGCAGGGATGATTGATGTATTTACCCTACATATAGCCATGTAAACTCACTTTGAGAAGTAATCTCTGCTACTCTGTTGCGTACAAACAACTCCAAACGGTCCAACGGCTTCTTCAACCACGCCAGTACTACCTGACTTTCAGACCACAAGTTGATACTTCTGAATGTTATCCGGAATAAAACATCCACAACCTTGACAGTTAGCCTCGTTCGAAGCAGCGCAGCCATCAGCTCCTTGCGTGGTATCGTAGTAGGTGTGATGGGAGCAACCTTAGATTTACTCGTCACCAGTGGCAAATCAGCATTTCTATTTCCATCAACCGATCTTATGTAGATGCATGTTCCGTAAGCTTTGTCCGATGCATCTGAAAACCCATGGATTTCAAAAAACGATCAACGGAAAAAGTTCTTGCTCACCTTCAGCCAACTGCAACAGATCTTATGGTTCTGGTCTTCTGGGTTCTGGTCGCCAAAAACGGCGCAGCCGTAGCCCCATTAGTTACGGTCGTCAGCTCTAAAGTCCGTATAGGATCCTTGTGTGTAGCTCGCCAAAATATCCGTTGTAGAGGCAAATCCCTTGAGTCTACCTTGATTTGCCTGCGCCTCCATAGCAAAGAATCTACGCAAGGCCACTGGACGTGAGTTACCAAGTTGTGAAGGCTGGTTGATTGTTTCCGGTTTCTGATGTTTTGACTATTGTCGACTTTTGGCAATTCGGGACTGTAACAAAACAAACAAATGTTAGGACAGCACACACATTTATCTGCCTGTGTGCAGTGTTCTCCAGTGCAGTCCAGCAACGACATTCCAGCCTCAATCTAGTCAGCGTCCAATCTAAGGATGATCGGCAAGCTCTATCCCGCAGCAGCGAAAGAGACTTCACTACTCTCGAGACTGAACCCGCCAAACACCCTAAACCCAACGCCAACGCTGTCAAACTCGTTTTGTCAAAGCTGGACTGGACCAGAAAACACTGGACTGTAAATAGCGCCTACCTCCCTTTTACGGCAGTGTTGGAATCGCCCTCGAGTGCTGTTGCCCAGTCATCGGATCACCCGTGGCACTACAAAAAATACACTTAGACATAGACAACACAACATTTAACAAAAAAGGAATGGTAGAATACGAATAAGGATTGAAAGGATACCAGGGACGCGGAATCATAGGACGAGAACGTTGTCTCTGGCGAATCGGTAAATGATCCTCATGTAGGGGAGGTCACTGGCGGCCAACACTTCTCTAATTTCAGTACCCGGTCGTCGCCCAATATGCTCGACTGCACTCAACAAGGAGGGTCTTGTGGTTTCAAATTCTACGCAAAGCCACAGAAGGTGATCCACATCGTGGAATTCGTCACCGCAGCCACACACTTTTGTCTGAGCCAGAGTTATACGCTGTAGATGAGCATTCAACCGAAATGATTCGACATCAGTGTCGATGGATATGGATAATAACCATAAATAATAGATAATGGATATGGATAATAAACAAGGTGTCCTGCCCCGTCTCGGTGGGTTCCTCGCGCTTACTACTTACTATACACCATAATCGCTAATTGTCGAGCGCATGCTTCATGGGCCGAATCCATTGTTGCTTTTTTCTGATTCGCATCCTGCAAACAATTATCCGTCCATTCTCCCGGTTACCGGTCTGTTGAAACGCAATGCCTTCAAGCGTCTAGAACTGCGTAAAATACACACACACACTGCTGTTCAGTTTCATGCGGTTTGAAAAGCGATGTTTCTAATTGCAAATGGACTTAGCGACAGGTCCAGTGCATTTACCCTGCTCTTAGGTGTCTGCATCCTTGTTGCCTCTCCTTAGTAGAGAATAGAAAAACTAAATCCGCATTGATACGATCAGTAGCGGATCGATCTGAAGCGGAGCTTCAGCCCGTAAATGCTTTTCCTTAGCCGACACACAAACTCCTCCTTTCCTCGAACCTCGTTTTCCTTTGAGGAGCTGAACCAATTCCCACGTCTTGTTTTGGTTGTGCAACTGGATGTCACTGTCCATCGCTTGCTTCCACGATGCTCGTTCTACGGTTGACATCGCCTCTATGTATCTTGTTGGTTCATCAGCTGGATGTGACGCTATCCCTACTACGTAATTATTCAGCATAACAGGTAGTTTACCACGATTCACGCGATGGGAACGTCTTACGGATTCTGAATTATTTTGTTCCAACTGATCGTATCCTTCATCTAGAAACTTGAGGGAATCTTCTCACCAACATCATTACTATCAAAGAATCTGCCATCCTCGCTTCCATCGTCTTCACACTCTTGATGAAACTCTTCCGTAGCATCACTATTTCCTGCATTAGATGACAAGTCGTATTCAATAATGCACTCCGCAGAATTATTACCTCGAGCCTCTACTTGTGACGGTTTATCAGCCATTTCATATCCACGATTTTCTTTTACAGTCGGCTGCTTCTTTTGTTAAACCACGTCATCGTCTTCTAAGAATCTGGCATTTCGGCTGATTGTTTTCCTGTCCGTTTCAGTATTAACGAAACGGTATCCTTTATGCTGGTCGGATTAACCTATGAAAGTCAGCTTTCGAGCCTTACTGTCAAACCTTCCTCTGTTTACCCCTGGAATGTGCACGTACGCTGGACAACCATACACTTTCAGATGTCCTAACTCTGGCTTCCTTCCAAACGATTTCTCATACGGGGTCGTACCAACAGACATCGAAGGAAGTCTATTCTGCAGGTATGCAGCTATAAGAACTGCTTCACCCCAATAACGCTTATCGAGCCCTGCGTCCAGAAGCATCGTTGTGGCCATTTCCTCGAGAGACCTAATTTTTCTCTCAGCCACACCGTTTTGTTGTGGAGAGTGTGCTGTCGTGTATTGAGCCTTGATACCTTCCTCGGCGTAGAAGGCACACAGATGTTCGTTTACTTATTCGCCGTCACCATCTGATCTGATAACCCGTGGCTTTCGACGGAAGCGATTTTCCACCGAACGAACATACTCCTTGATTTAATCAGCTGCATCGGATTTTCGCTCTAACAAGTAAACAATACAAAATCGACTATAATCACCTATAATGGTCATCACATACTTCTTTTTTCCGGGTGTTAGAGTCCGCATTGGGCCATAGAGATCGGTGTGAACCAAATCCAAGATCTTGGTCGATTTTATCCCCGCAGCTTCTGGAAACGGATACCGCGTCAGTTTACCCTCGATGCATGCTTCACAGGTGTGACGAATGCCGCAGTCCGTAACTCTTATTCCGGTGCACAATTCCTCGTTCGTTATTCTACGAATGGCATCTATGTCTCTGTGTCCAAGTCGACGGTGCCACCTATGCTGACACTTTTTCGGTGTGAACTTTCTCCTTAGCGATTTTCGACACTTCAGCTAGATTTAGCTAGTAAAAACACCCACAACGCTCACCAACGATCATCACTTTGCCGTTTTCATTTCGAATCTCACATTAGCGGTGTTCAAAGCCATTAGCTTTTAACACCGCTGTATATCCAAGTGCGGTTAGCTTGTCAACGGAAAATAGTCCTGTGATCAACGACGGTATATACAGAACATTTTACAGCGTAACAAGCGTAACTACAATACCACCATTTCCATCAATACAGCGTACCAAACCATGTCCAAAACCGGTTGCCTTTGCATTATTAACATCGGCCATGAAAACGCTTGGTCCGTTTTTCATTGTCAGCCTTTCAAAAGAAATGTTTATCGCTAGTCATGTGACAGCTCGCACCACTGTCAACAAACCATGCACGACACTGGTTTGCTCTGGTCATGAAACACATGCTACTATACTCATCCTGGTAGGCTTTGTGTTTCCTTTCGCGTTTCTTTCTGTCTTCAGCGCCATTTTGTGAATCCAATCGGGGACGACAGTTTCGTTAAAAATGTCCCGGCTTACCGCATTTGAAACACACTCTTTTGTTTCCTGGTACATGTTTTACTGCAGCCTTCATTGCCCTTGATTCACTACCACAGACCACACTACCATATCGCTCTTTTCTTCGCTCGTAATCATCGATCAACTTCGATTTCACCTATTGCATCGTCAAATCGGTATCCGGACGCGACTCTAACGCCGTCACAAGCCCTCCGTACGGTTCCGGCAAGCTTCGCAAAACCATAGCGATTTTTAATGATTCCTCTATTGCCTGTCCCGCGATCGTGAGTCGGTCAAACAGTTCTTCTACCTGCATCAGATGGCTTTCCATTTCACCGTTTTCACTTAGGTTCAAGTTACACAGTTTCTTCAATAGGAAAACTTTTGATGTTTCTGTGGTCTTCTCATGATAATCGCGCAATTTATCCCAGAATTCCTTGGCTGAATCCGCCTTTCTTACTATACCAAGCTGGCTGTCTTCCACGCATAGTCCGATGGTTGCGCGAGCCCTTTTATCGTCTTTATTTCACTTATGCGTCACTGGTTCGACCTTTGGTTCATCGATCACGTACCAAAGCTCTTCCCGAATCAAAAGAATTTCCATTCGGAACTTCCAGCTTTGATAATTTTTGTTGTCACAACTTCCAGATGAATAGCACGGAGAATACTTGGTGATGGTTTTAGTTATTTATTTCCGTCAAAACTTTAAAACGGTGCCACCTATTCCCCGTTTATCTCGCTACTGCCGGGTTGACCCATCTTTGACAGCTACCTGTCCCAACCATTGTTCTGACAGCTGTCCCTCGTACGTCAGTTCCCCAACTGTCATTTTCCTTCCTAACATTCCCCCAGCCCGTGACCAACTATGTATGGTCACCCTGTATTTATGTCGAGTAATGCTAGTTTCGCTACCGGTTTTCTTAGCGTTCCTGTGGTGGTGCGAACCCACGCTTGTCGCACATGCCCATCAACTCCTGTAATAACTCCTTCTACCATACCCCTCTTCCAGTTGTTCCTAATTGTCCCTTCTACTATCAGTACCCAATTTAGAGTTCCCCGGTAGAATTACTGGATACTTTGCGGAATAGGGTACTTCCGCCGCTTCTCCTATTCTTCCTCGCATCCGTAAAACGCCTTCTTCATCCAGAAATGGCAATAGCTTGTATATACGGCTTTGTTTAGCTACCGTCCCGCGGGGTACCTCATCGCCATTTTGGGTGCTCAGGACACGAATTTCCTCCGAGTAGAATGTCCACTGGGTCTGTTTCCACAAGATGATGTTAGCCTTATAGAGTTCCTCGTGGCTGAGAACTCCTCCCAGAACTGGCTCGCTTCTCATCTTCTTGTCCAGGTTGCCTACATAACGCACAAGCCACCCAATTGTCCGTTGCAGTCTCTCCAGCCTGCTAAACCGTTCATAAGGTATGAGTAACAGTCTGGTATTAGGGCCCTCGGTGTGAAGATTTACCCGCCGTATTTCTTCTCCCGTGCCTGTGTCGGTCGATCTTTGTTGCGGCCAGTCGTCCTCTCCGTTCAGCAAGAATTCCGGCCCTTGAAACCAGATTCCGTTGTAGTCGAAGTTCGGCCTACCCTTCCACTTCGTTGCCTCATCCGCTGGGTTGTGGTCTGTCGGAACCCATCGCCACTCATCCACTGCCGTGCTCTCCAGAATCTCGACTACTCTATGGGCAACGAAGGGTTTGTAGTTTCGGGGATCCGCTCTTATCCATGACAGAGCGACCGTGCTATCAGTCCAGAGCACTCGTCGTGTCACACGAATTGCATGGCGTTCCTGTAAAGAGCGCATGCATATGCGTGCTGGCTGGCATCGACGAATATATGCCATTCGGCATTCTCGTACGTTTTCTTCGATGCTTCGGTAAAGTAACAGCGCGGAATGCGTATGTCGCCAATCGTTGGGAGAAGTTCTATCCATCTGCGCCATTCGCTGTATTGGATGCCATTTATTTCTTCATCCCACTGCGTGCCGGTCCGCCATAGATCTTGTATCAGGATTTTGCCGTGAATCACGAATATCGCCAACAACCCAAGAGGATCATACAATGACATCACACATCGTAATACCTCTCTCTTCGTTGGAATCCGCTCTGCCTTTAGGAAGTCAGCTATCACCGTACACGCCCGTGTGCAGAATCCCAACGTATCGGATGCAGGATGCCAACGCATTCCTAATACGCGTTCGATATTAGGAATGGGGGATGCCCATGGTTGATAAATATTTGATGTTTCCGCTGTTCTGCTCACCGAGGTGTTTAATTACCTCTGCACTATTCGAGCTCCAATTCCTTAGCTCGAATCCGCCATTGCTGAATACTTTCCGGACCTCGTTAGACACTCGACACGCCTCCTCCGTCGTCCCAAAGCTGTCTAAGAAATCGTCCACATATGTGCTCTCAAGGATTCCCTCAACCGCACGTGGGAATTTCTCGGCATGCTCTTTCGCGTTCCGGTTCTTGACATACTGCGCTGTCGCGGGTGAACATGTAGAGCCAAATGAGACAATGTAGAGCCAAGACATAACCTCGTCAGGACCCTTAAGCAGCATGTCGTTAAGTGATGTGCCATGTGCCTTAGCTGCAGCGTCCCAAATCAAACGCACCTTTCCAGGTTTGTTTGGGTTAGTAACCACTCCTATTGGTAAATACCAAATTCGTTTCGGGTTAGCCTCCGACAGTTCCTGTTTCGTTGCCTTGTGCACATACTGTTCGTCCAGCAGCTCGCGAATCTGACGGTGTACCTGCAGCTTGACCATCTCGTTCCATCCTTTTCTCCAAACAATCAAACCTACGTTTCGCCATAGCGAGGCTTGAAGGAAGCTCTGAATGATCCACCTTCCACAATAAACCCGACTCGAAACGTCTTCCAACACGAACCGTGGTAACCTCCAATAGATGTTGAGCACGTTGGGTATCCGGGTCATCCTGAACCGTGTACGCCACCCCCGTTTGCTCCTCTCGTCCAGCGGTCTTCATATGGTCCACCATGCTTTGCACCGCTTCACCGAACGCCACGATGGTGTCGGGCTTCTTCATGCAGGGTGCAGCCATCCTACGCACTTTCTCGATTAACGCCGAGATGAGATGCGTTGGCCGACCATAACGTGAGCGCAGCGTTGCTATCACTTGCGGTACCACTTCCGGCAAAAGTAAACGGCTACGCACTGCCTCTAGAGCGGGACCCTTCAGCGCCTTTTGCAAACGCAACATATTTTCCCAGTTGGAAAAGCCGAATTTGTCCGTAGTATACTCATAATGCGCGATGAATATTGGCCAGTCCGCCGGGTCCCCGGCAAACACGGGTAATTCGGTTGGTATGTTGCGATGCACATTCACCTCCTGCTGGGCATAACCGCGCTCCTCACGTCTCACACGTTCCATCGAACCACCCTCCGCACAGGATGGTATCACTGTCGTTGTCTCAGCGGTCACTTGCACGCCCAGTTCCTCAGCCAAAATCTGCTCCTCTTCCTTCACGAACCGCAGCTGCAACTCCAGTTCCACCCGTTTCCTCTCCGCTTCTTGCCGTCGCTTCATTATGGCTAGCCTGTTTGCCATACTGTCGGATCCCTTAGCAAGAGTGAGGTTAGAATTTGCCGCCACGCTGTCGGTTGTATTCCGTGAGTGCAGGTTGAAGCCTTCCGCCAAGCGTTTCGTAACCTCAACCAACTTGAGGTTAGGATTTTCCACAACGCCGTCGCTTGTTTCACGCGGAGAAAGATTGACGCTTTCTACCGTGGGCATCATAACCTCAACCCGTTTGAGGTTATGTGCTGCTGGACCTGTTGGTGCCGTCACGTGCTTGATCGGCGTCTTTTTTACCGCTCCAGAACGCTCTCTGCCCGTGCACGCGACGCACAACCACTTCCGCTTTTGCACGGCTTCCGGCGATTCCGTTATACCGACGCACGAAAAATGCCACCATGAGTCGCAACTATCACACGCCACAAAAGTTGCATCATCCACTTGATCACTGCAAGCCTGGCAGCAATCCTTCCGATCCAGTTCCATTTCACCTTTTTACCGTTTAAAGGCTTTTATGTTGTCACAACTTCCAGATGAATAGCACGGAGAATACTTGGTGATGGTTTTAGTTATTTATTTCCGTCAAAACTTTAAAACGGTGCCACCTATTCCCCGTTTATCTCGCTACTGCCGGGTTGACCCATCTTTGACAGCTACCTGTCCCAACCATTGTTCTGACAGCTTTCCCTCGTACGTCAGTTCCCCAACTGTCATTTTCCTTCCTAACAATTTTGATTGTTCAATCGAACAAACGAAAACTTTCCGGCATCAGCCATTTTTAACAATCTACGATTCACGTCAGAAAACCAACAAAAACTATATTATCACGCACACACGCAAAAACTTTCTGAGGAACCTATCCTGGAACATTCCCTAGGCCCATAACCTGTTGGAAGGAAGAAATGCAAGGCACAGTACAGTCTTCGTTTTAAACGTGTATGTTTATTGAACGAAATTCTTTGGTGGAATGAATCGTTTTCGCTTCATGATCAAAGTTGGACAATGCTTCCCTCCCCAGGTGACATCTGTCATATGCTTTGAGGGGCAGGAAATTACACCTATCCAACAATTTTTTCATAGTAATCTTAGTTAATAATTGAAAGTTAGGTTAGTTAGGTTAGGTTACTGACTGTAAGGTAAAATTAGGTTAGTTAGAGTTAAAAGATAAAAAGGTATTCCAAATGAAAAGTACACATTACTTCTGATCGACAATATCTCCAAACAACAATAACTTTCGCTAAAAAGCTTTTAAGCTGTATGTTTTATTCTTTATTATTAGGCTAGCCAAAACTCGAGCGTGTCTGTTCTTGATGCCTGTCCTCTTTATTCTCCATGTTCTTGTTCTTGTCCATTCCTAATTGTTATGACAGACTGTCACGACAGCAAACCAAGGTTTGTACATAATATAACACTGTTACTCAAAAAAAAAAAAACAAAGACCCATATGTGTGAAGTACTAGCATAAAAGTTATGTAACAAGTGGCTCAAGCTAGTCCATGAAAACTGGTGCGTGTTAAATGCACGTGACCATTGTTGAAGTTCATAACTTTTACAGACTAAAGGTTGAATAAAAGGTTATTCAAATTTGGTCCCAGGCTCACATTTTCTAACTTTTGACTCAGCTTGTATGGTGAAACTGAGTCAAATGCCCCTTGTGTGTCTAGGAAGATAGACCCCATGTTCTGCTTGCCTGCACGGGCAAGCTCTATTTCTGTCACCAAAAGCGTTAAGCAGCCACCAGAACTTTACGGCTTTACGAAAACCAAACTGAGTATTTAAGTGTAAACATCCTGCTTCAAGCAAAACCGGTTAAATATCTTGGTCAAGCAATTGTCAAACGTGGATATATCAAATGTCAAAATGTGAAACAACCTGGTGAAATAAAGGAGAGACGTCACTTCTGTTGGAAAAGCGAAAAGCGAAGAACGTGTTTCGGCCTTATGACTTCGGAAATTGAATTCCGTCAGGAGATGTCAGGAGATTTCCGTCTCCTGACATCGCGGTTTTAGGAGTAAATCCACTCTATGCCTCTTTCAACCTCCTGTAAAACGAGCGGGCGTCCCCCGACGGAGAGAGTTGCTCCACCAGCTTTTCATATGACTCTTCAAAGCTACTGTTCTGGTCTTGGAAGAGCAGGGTCTGCTGTTTCCTCAGTCGTTTGTAGTTTTCCCCGTTCTCACGGGTTTCATGCTGAAGCATGAGGGCGCGTGCTTCATTCTTCTCGCATAGTGCACGAGTGCACTCTTCGTTGAATTCTTTTCGCTGTCTGCGTGGTAAGCGGCCAATTTTCAGTTCGGCTGCGGTGCTGATGGCTCGTTCCACTATACGACAGTAGTCTCCGAGGGGCAATGCGGGATTGTTGTCCGAGAGCGCTTTCCCGAGCGCTGCTGCATACCCCACCGCCACATCAGCTTGCCTCAACCGACCCAGATTGAGCCCTGGGGTAGGCTTGCTCCGTTAGTTGTTGACCACGGAGAGTTTCTGGCGCAGCTTTACGATTACCAGGAAATGGTCCGAGTCGACGTTTTTGCCTCTGTACGTTTTCACGTCGATAATATCCGAGTCGTGTCTTCCGTCTATTAGAACGTGGTCGATTTGGAAATAGGTTTGTAGTGGTGATCTCCAGGTGTAGCTGAACCGAGGTGCGTGCTGGAAAAAGGTGCTGCGAATGCTCATGTGCTTAGAGGAGGCAAAATTGATAAGCCTGAGGCCGTTGTCGTTTGTCGGCTGGTGAACGCTGAAGCTTCCAATTGTTGGTTTATATGCCTCCTCCCGTCCGACCTGAGCATGAAGGTCTCCGATGACGATCTTCACATCATGTTGTGGGCAGTGGTCATTCTCCCTATCCAGCTGCACAAAGAAGAGCTCCTTCTCGTCATCGGTGCTTCCAAGGTGCGGACTGTGCACATTTATGATGCTCAGATTGAAGAACCTGCCATATAGGCATTCGTTCGTTGACTGGCCACCATCCAATCACTCGTTGTTGCATCGCACCTAGCACCATGAACTCCGTACCGAGCTCACGCGTTTCTCCACCACTTTGGTAGATTGTGCAGTTGCTGCGGTACTGGCGCACTATTGTACCCTTCCAGCGCACCTCCTAAAGTGCTGCTATCCCGATGCCGCGATCCTGGACCTCATCTGGTAGAATTCGGGTGCTTCCATCAGATGTAAGGGATCTACAATTCCAGGTTCCGAGCCTCCAATCGTATTGTTACAAACACTGACAAGAGAACAATGCAAACACTATTGTTAAATGCACATCCTACGTTTAACCTGTAAACCACCGCCATGAGTGCACTGCCAGTATTAACGTAATAGTCAAAACCATAGTCTCGTAACTTATAAGCAAATTGGCGATCCCGTCCGGCCTTGTGGATACTGTGTCAGAGCTGTGTCCACCGTGCTGTGTTTTGTAAAATACAACTTCTCGTGACTTGAGCATTACTTTCGTTCTGGGGTTCCAGATCTTGTAGCCATTAGTAACATAACCAATCATTATGTTCTTCTGAAAACGCAAGCACAGTTGCTGAAAATGACGGTTTTGTTTGTCGTGCTGAGGTTTCTCCTCTCTGATATGGACGTAGTAAATTGTGTGTGGTTCTCATGTTTCTTGAAAACATAAGACCACTTGGTGTTTTCTGCCCTGATATTACGTTCGGTGTCGATTGATGATTGGTATAATGTCAAGAATGTGTCGATTGCTTCCTGCATAGGCTCTCCCTTATTAATTTTCTTGATAGCCCACTTCATTGTGTCTACAAACCGTTCCACTTGCCCATTTGACTGTGGATGGTAAGGAGCAGTTCGTATATATGGGATGCCGTTGGTTTTACAGTAGTCACGGAATTCTGCTCCGGTGAAAATGCTGGCCGTGTCCGACACAATTACTTGTGGTATACCGAATCGAGCAAAGCAGTCTCGGAGACATTGAATTGTGGTCTTAGCTGTTCTTGACATTGTACTGAAGATCTCCGGCCATCGAGAATACGCGTCAACTATGAGGAAGAAGTATTGGCCTTGAAAAGGTCTGACGTAATCTATATAAAGTTTTTACCGCAGACCTGTGGGTGTTGGTCAAGCCTCTGGTGGTGCATGTGGTGGTGATTTGGCTGCTGCTGCACCATACACACTGTTCGCCATTTCGCAAGCACAACCTCTTTTATTCAACGCTCAACTAAGACTGCCGTCCTCTCGCCGGTTGCTGTTCCACACTCAATACATAACCTAAGGATCCACATCCTCCCCTTGCAAAAACCGTTTAAAGGCAACAAAGTATTTCTTTTTCATGATTGTTATGGAGTTAGGTGTTGCTCCTACAAGTGCTGTTTTATGACTGTCTGGTTTATTCTCCTTCTTACTAATACATACATGTACTTACATCTAACGCTTCTACTATACGCTTACATACTACCTATACTTACGACACTACAATGATCTTTAATCAAGATACCTGCTTGGACGCTTTATTTCCCTAACACCGCGACTCCTTATCTCGGGTACGGTAGTTCGCAATAACCCCTTGACAGGCCCCCCATTTTCAAGCTTCCGCTCCGGTGATAGAACATGCACGTTGCTTTGCTCCAACTCCTCCCCAGCTTCCAACGATGTCTCCAATATTTTTATCTTCGTATCATCCTTATGATCCATATTCCTTTCAACATATTGCAATGCTTGACGCTACGCACATATTCTTTACCACTCTCTAAATCCCTTACCCTCACCCTCCTCGCTACTGTCATTTTAATTACCTCAAGAAATGCGTTTTTATAAATAGTGTCCTCTTTATCCTTTTTCTGCTGCATGATCAAGACTTTATCGCCCACTACAATATTAATCTCATTAGCCCTACGTTTCGCATCCTCCTTCGAGTTCCGCTGAAATTTTGCTGTTCTGTCCCGCTCTTGCAGCTCCTCATCCATCAGCTGGGTGGATGACTCAACTTTCATGTTCGGTAACAAACTTCTAACCGCTCTACCAAACATGAGTTCCGCAGGTGGAATTTTTGTTATGTGATGAGGCCAAGAATTGTACGCCGCAACATAGTCTGCTAGTGCCTCCTTTCAATTTTGTTTTCCTACCTTTGCTATAGCCGCTATTTTGTTTAACTCCTGCATGCTCCTTTCAACTAAACCGTTCTCCGTTGGGTTCAGCGGCGTGCAGTGTATCAACTTAACCCCCCATACCACTTTCAACCAAACTGTTGGAGGATAGAAACGTAGTCTCACGGATTATTTGGTATCTCCTTCATCCGTTCTCCGTCATTGTTATGAAAGGTGGACAATTGACTGTTCTAATGAGTAGACATTCTGGACAACTTCTAACGAAATCCTCCACTTCGCGATCCATATTTGGCCACCAAAGTCCCTGTCATAAAAAGTTCTTCATCGTCGACATTCCCGGATGGCTTATATGTGCTACAGTTAACGCCCTCCTGCGCAAGGTGGTAGGGAGCACTAGCTTCTCCTGTTTCATTAACGCTCATTCATGAACATACTAGTGATGTGCGTTACGGAGCGCACCCACGGCTCCGACTTCAACCCGGAGACGGCTCCGGACCCACGGCTCCGAACCCACGGCTTCGAACCTACGGCTCCGATCCTTACTCAAAGCCTCTATAAATAAAAAAAAAAACGAACTGAATCGTTCATATTTTGAACATATTACTTGATGGAGAACTTTTTAACAGAGAGATATATCTATCTTGAGATTATCTGTTAAATATCACGAATGCGCTCCGTCTAAAGAGGCTGTAACGAATATTAAAATTTGAATTTTCTGAATTTTCATGTGTTTGGCCATATAGTGCATGTTTATTCGAATATTTATCAATTCTTTGTGGAGCTACTTACATACAAATTAGTTTATAAAAAATAAATTTTAGCTCATAGTTCTAAATATTCTCATAGTTCTAAATACTAAATTCAGAAATTATGACTTATCATTATTATTTTGGTATGTGCACATTGGTCAATGAAAAAAAAAAATATATAACCGTCAGTATCAATAAACAACAATTAAGAACAGTTTACGTCAGTTTATTATCATTTAGGAATGGTTACTTTATTGCAACTTTTTATTTGTTTAAATGTAAACTCACTAGCCTTTATTCGGCATGGACATGACATTATGATGGGTTTAACCGATGGTTGTATCCAATATACGAAACTTATACACACTACTTCTGCTTATTATTTCACCTGCTGGTTAACTCCTGCTGAACTTTCACCTTCATCAAATAACTGTCCGCAATCCACGAATTCATCGACGGTCTCGTTCAAGTCGGGTTCGTCTATATCCGCTACAGCTTCAATGTCCACACCTGTTTCTGCTACTGCTCGAACTTCTGCATCCAGATCTGGCGGACACTCAGACTCCATTGAAGGCCTCACACGAATCGTGTCTTCCCATGCTCCAGTTGAAGAATGGTTCTGTTTTCCAACTACCTTGCGAAGACCACAGATCTCGTTGACGATGACATCTCGAGCGGCAATTACTTTACCACGGTTTGGATCCCAAACTCTGTATCCGTTGCAATGATACCCAAGGAAAATTTCTTTCCATGCCTTTTTGTCCAACTTTACCGGTATTCTTTAGGTATATGGCAGAACGCAGGGCTACCCCAAACTCGCATAATCGAAACATCTGGGTTTCTCCCTTCCCATAGTTCATTGGGCGTCTTACCTTCATTGATAGCACTTGCTGGGCTCCTGTTCACAAGATATGCTGCTGTTTCCACCGCTTCACACCAAAACTTCTTGTCGACTCCTGACGTGAATAGCATCGATCTGGTCTTCTCTTCCAGGGTGCGGTTCATCCGCTCAGACACGCCATTCTGCTCCGGTGTGTATGTAATCGTACACTGCATTACGATACCTTTCTGCTTACAGTACTTGTCGAATGTCACTAAACGCGAAATGTTCACTCCGAACTTGGTAGTAACCATTGCTTCATATAATTTGAAGCAACCGAAGGCCTCGTCCTTCGTACGTATGGTATACACAACAACAAATCTGCTCCAATCGTCAATGAAACTTACGTAGAATCGGCTTCCATCATGATCAACGGGTGTTACGGGACCACATACGTCAATGTGTATCACTTCTAACACACGCTTCGCCCGTTTTTCCGCACGTTCACCAAATGGCATTCTCGTTTGCTTCGCATGGACACAAGTTTCACAGATTGTTTCAGCTTTATCACCATCTCACTAATGCAATCCCTTCAACATATTCTGGGACATAATCTTCTCCAAGTTCTTCTCGCTTAGATGGCCATATCGCATGTGCCACATCTCATGACACTTAAGAATCTTTCCACACGAATACAACACCGAGCTGTTTCCTTTCTTACGGTAAAAATCCGTTTCATACTGGAGACCATGACGGCTTCCACACGCGAGCACTTCCGAACCACGAAGAATTGTAACAGAATCGTTCTCAAAAATTACTTTCATTACTGCCATCTCTAATTTCCTTATAGAGAAGAGATTACACCGTAGGTTAGGAATAAAAAGTACGTTCTTCAAAATGCATTCGTGCTGACGGTTTCCGATCTTCCCAATCACTTTGATTGTTCCGGAATATTTCGCGATCGTTGATTTCCCGTCCAAGGCCACTGCGATTTCAATGGGTGTTGGCTACTTAGCCAACATAAACTTTTCGGATGGGGAACTTAATGAATATTCACAAAGAACGGCTTTTTGCGGTTTTTAAGCAAGGCTAAAAAATCGTCCGCTTACCGTATCGTTTGGTTCTTAAGTGCGTGAGTCCCAGTTGGACAGAAGGGACACAACTGTCCCAGAAGGGACACAACTGTCCCAGAAGGGACAGTTGTCCCGTCTGTCAGGGCCCTTGCAATCCCGCTGGACATGGTTGAACTCCCAGCAGCGGAAACACCTCCTTGTTTGGGGGAGGATGCGGACACGGCAGATAGACCAGTCTATCTCCACTTCACCGGCTGCAGCCACTAGCGATGCTGCCTTAGCAGGCATCTTTATGTAGGCTGTTCGTGTCCCGTTAAAAGATGGCTTTATTCTTGTTTCCAGCCGAACATTGCCAAGCTCGAGCTTGGCAATGTCTCTCCCGCAAAACACCCTCTACCATTTCCGTTGTTGTCACCTCGTCTATGTCGCGACATTTTTTCTAGTCGCGTTGGTTGGTCTACCATTGATCGAGACCTGGAATGTTTTGCTGGAACGCTGCAACACTTCGTATGGCCCTTGGCATGGTGGAGTGAGAGCTGGGCGAACGGTATCGTTCCGGACGAATACATGAGTGCATATACGCAAGTCCGAATGCACGAAAGTCGCTCTTCTGTTGGGCCAGGCTGTTTGCGTTGGCTGCATGCTCTCCATCGCCTTCCTTAGTTGCTGTGTGAACTCAGTGGTGTCAGGTGGATTCGTCTGCGGGCAGCTGTAGAAAAATTCGACGGGAATTTTAAGCGTGATACCGTAGAACAGCTCCGCTGGAGAGGCTTTGATGTCCTCTTTATAGGCCGTACGCAGTCCTAGCAGGATGATGGGTAGCACATCGGCCCAGTGCGTAGCGTCTCTGCAACATAAAGCTGCCTTCAAAGTGTGGTGCCAACGCTCGATGAGCCCATTCGACTGCGGGTAGCAGGCAGTCGTTCCAAGGTGTTTGATGCCCAACACCTTGGTGAGTTCGGCGAAAAGGGTTGATTCGAACTGACGTCCTTGATCGGTTGTAATGAATGTGGGAACGCTGAAACGAGCGATCCAACCGCTCAGCAGAGCTGATGCCACCGTCGGTGCTGTTATGTCGACTATAGGGATGGGTTCCGGTCAGCGCGTGAATCGGTCGACAATGGGAAGGCAGTAGCGATAACCATTGCTTATCGGAAATGGCCCAACGATGCCGATGTTGATGTGGACGAATCGGTTCTCAGGTCACGGGTAGCGAATGAATGGGCTCTGCGTATGTCGATGTACTTTCGCTGCTTGGCATTTTATACAGCTGCGGACTAAATCTCTAGTTTCGCTTCGAACATTCAACCAGATGAATCTTTCCGTTGCGAGCTTGATGGCGGTTCTTGCGCCCGGATGGCTCATACTGTGGACTGCATCCAGTAGATGCTGACCGAAAGGCCTGGTGACGTATGGATGGATTATACCAGTAGGACAGTCGCAGTACAAGGTCCTATTGCAGCCGGGAATCGTTTTCCGGACCGGTAACGTGTCGTATGTCATTCATGAATTGTCCGATGAAGTCGAGGTGCCTTGTCTGCCTTGGTGATGCCTTGTCCAATGCCTGTTGAAACGCATAAACCAGCGGTTTATGATCCGTGTAGACATGGAACGAACGTCCTTCCAGGAAGTGGCGAAAGTGTCGGACGGCGAGGTACACTGCTGCTAACTCCCAGTCGTACGTTGAGTATTTTCGTTGCGCTTTGTCGAACTTCTTTGCAAAAAAACCAAGCGGTTGCAGCTCTCCGTCGACGACTTGGACTAAGGCAGCTCCGGCTTCAAGATCAGAAGCATCACACCACAACGATAACTCGGCGGTTGGTACAGGATGCGTGAGTAAGGTGGCCTGAGCAAGCTGTTGTTTACACTCCTCGAAGGCGGTGTCAGTGGCCGGAGTCCAAACGAGGGATGTTCTATCACGTCGCTTGTTGCCTGGAACCATTTCTAGCAGAGGACCTTGCGTTTGAAGAGCATGCGGAATAAGCGTCTATAAAAGTTGATCATCGCAAAAAATTTATTCAACTCCATGATGGTGTTCGGTCTCTGAAATTGACGGATGGCTTCAACCTTTTCCTCCAGTGGTCGGATGCCTTCAGCGGTGACACGATGCTCCAGGAATGAGATCTCCGATTTACCAAACTCGCATTTGGCGACGTTGATGGTCAGATTATGTTCGACCAAGCGGCTAAACAGCTGCCGCAGATGCTGCAGGTGTTGGTCAAGTGACGTAGACGCAACAATGATGTCATCGATGTATGGAAACGCGAAGTCCAAACCTCGTAGCACGTGGTGGATCAACCTTTGGAACGTTTGAGTAGCATTGCGTAATCCAAATATCATGGTGGTAAACTCAAATAGTTCGAAAGGGGTGATGATCGCTGGCTTAGAAGCATCATCGGGATGAATAGCAATCTGATGATACGCCTTTCGTAGGTCCACCTTAGAAAACACAGTTTTTCCACTCAACTGCATCGTGAAGTCCTGCAGGCATGGTAACGGATACCGGTCCGGGATCGTCTGCGAGTTCAGCGCGTGGTAATCACGGTAATGTAATGCGCGGTAATGTGAAAGGGGCTGGCCCAACAACTTTTCGATGGTTGGTAAATACCCAGACGTATTAGGGATTCGATCTCAGCACATGCGGCGGCGTACTTATCAGGCGCGAGTCGACGTGCACGAGGTCCGGTGGTTTCGATGCAGTGCATAAACTCTGACTGCGTGGTAGTATCCAGCGGACGTATCGCAGTCAGATCGGGAAACTCCTGTAATAAATGGGACAGTAGTGGTGATGAAGTGTCACATACCTTGACGGTGGCTTGGAACATGGTGTCGGGTTGTCCGTAAACTCGAAGGCCTGTCTCGGCATCAACTTAACAGCGATGGCGAAAGTCCACCAGCAGATGGTAATGGCGTAAGAAATCAGCGATCACATCCTATGATCGCTGAGCTTACATCCGCGATGACGAAATTCCATAGGAACGAATGACGTAAGCTGAGTGCAAGTGTACGAAGTGACTCTCCGTATACCATTATCGGTGATCCGTTGGCTGTTTCCGTTCCTTGTGGAACGTGATCCGTTCCTTGTTTATCGCGTAAACTTCTCTCTGACGTTCTTGGTTATCTGATTTGCGCTTCCAGAATCCACTTCCATTTCTTATCGCACCCTTCTGCACCCTGTTGGCTTATAAGAGTGGAGGAATCTATTCACAGCGAGGTAATGCAAAGTGTACCGGTGCGGTTAATGGTTTTACGCAGACTGAGCTGATACTTTATTCCTATCCTTATTGTGTTAGTATTAGTGTTAGTGTAATGCTGGTGATTCGTGCATCACCAATATTTCCAACACACCCTTGATTCGAGAATGGGCAATTACGAGCATAGTGTATCTGGCCGCACTACCAGCAGTGTGTACGGGGTTGTCTGTTGTCCTGTTTCGAGAACTGTTGATTACGACTATTGGTCTTAGATGGAACTGCAAACACTGATGCTTTAAAGGAAGACTGTTCTCTATGATGGATGTGTCTGCCTTTAAATTGACAATGCGCTGAAATTCGTCAATCAGATTCTGTAAGGTGGCGGGTGAGTCGGGTGCTTCGTTCTCGATCCGCGTGAAGAGTCTGGCCAGGGTGTCTGCGTTACTGTGACCCTTGAGACCACAAACGAATATGAAGCGCTTGAACTGGTCGATGCTCATCTATTGGAATTCAAAATCTTCGCATGCTCGGTTAACTTTTTCACCATATGATGTGATATCTTCCGTGTCTGTTTTCACCAGCTGTAGACAATGATACCGTTTGCTGAAGATGGAAACATGTTCCCCGAAGATTTTGCTGAGCGTAGAAATTGTATCTTTGAAGTTTATGTCCTTCGGCAGCTTCGGAAGTATATAGTTGGTATACCGTGTATGTGATGATGTGTCCAAGCTTCCGTCCAGCTTCCGTGTCGAAAAGATCTGTGTATATTGAGAACCACTTTACGAACGTAATTTGTGGCTCGAACAGTTTTGTGAGTTTTCAGTTTGATTTTCTCGTTTTGCCGATTCGTCCACAAGCCGCTTCTTTACATATTCCATTGATTTCAACTGATCGGGCTGTAATGTTTTCAGAGCCGTTATTAAGGCATTATATGATTTTGGTAACGCAAGTAGTGATTGCCATACTACATCTTCTTCTTCAGTTTTAACTCCAGATGCCTTCATTTCACGAAGTACTTTTTCAAACTACAGCAGATACGATTTCACATCATCGCTGTCTTTGAATCTCAGTTCTTAGAACTGCTTTTTGTGTAGAAGTTTGCCTGCAGTGTCAACAAGTTCAAATGCGTTCTTTAAGGCATCCCATGACTCTATCGCCGTTCGCTCGTCTTTCACATAGTCAAGTTGGTCTTCTCCTATTCGATGTCTAGGAATATTTTTGAATTTACGAATTCAGCTGGTGTGCAACTCGAATTTCTTATTTTTCTCCTCCCTGACAGCCGTTGTGTCCTCTGGGAGCTCTTTTGCATAATCCTCGTTTTCAATTGCTTTTTCCAGACATTCGAGCTAACTTTTATCCTCCAACAAAACATTCATTCGAAACTTCCAATTTCTGAAATTTGTCGCCGGCCATCTTATGACTCTCCGATACCACGTAGAAGGGTAGTCAGTTCTCACTAATCCGCCGGTGGTGCCAAGAGCATTCTCGACCCAACTTAATCCTGCTTTAGGATCAAACACAATAATTCCCACATCAGACTTCACACCAAATCCTGTTCCATCACCACACCGACGAACATCATACATACGACAGATTCCTGGGGTTAAAATTATTTCCCAAGTAATTATCCCTGCAATTTCTACGGCATCAGATCCTTCTCCACCACTGTACCCACGGTCAACATCCTTTCAGCATTCCATTGCACATCCAAACTCCAGCACAACAATCCCTTCAGTGCCTGGAACATGTATCGATCCTGCACCTCCGTTGTACCCACGATCATCATCCCTTCAGCAGCATCCTACTGCACATCCCAACTCCGTTACAATAATCCATTCATCTACTAAAACATATATCGATCCTGCACCTCCGTCGTACCCACGATCATCATCCCTTCGACACATTCCCATTGCCCTAGGTACCTCCTACACGGATTTACCATCGTCATCATACCTATCAGCTCCTACTATACCTGCTATTCCAGATCCATCCGCTTCACATCCTGCAAAGTTGGACCCAACCATTGCCCAATACCTAAAAACGATTGAGAGTAAAATAGACATACTTATAAAGGGCAATCTAAAAGTAGCTGCAGAAATACATCTTGTTTTCAACACGCTGTACAAAAGAAATGGTGTACTAAATGAGTACACTATTCAAAAAATGGCATCCAAGGATGATTTGGATGCTTTTAATGCCAAACTAGGAGGAGATAATATTTTTTTGGCGGAAAATGTTTGTTTGATAAATGGGGCACTACATCAAACGAGTGATGTTGAAATGAGACTAAGCATTATAATCGATCTGTTGTTCGAAAGGCAGTTATTTGCCCAGTGTAGTTGGACAGGAAGAGGATATCCCGACCCTAAAATAGAGTTTTCTCAATACATACATATAATTACATTGATAAAACTCGCAGGAGGCAACAATTTGAACGGCCTGACTATTGAAAACGTAAAACAATTTTTACAAAAAAAAAAAATGCATCATGGTAAAGGTCGATGCGAAGTAAAAACGTTACGGAAAATGGGGTTGAAGCGACAAAATCCAGACACGGAGTAGCAGTCGCAAATTTAAAGGCATGCGTTTAATGTTATGAGTAGACCCAGACCGTTTTATGGTTTTAGTGCCAGATAAATGCCTTGGTCTCTTTGGCTTTAAGTCTACCAGGCATGCATACATGTGGCATATAATGACTCATTAGACCTAGTTTTGACCAGAAATAGAATAGTTAGGTTGGATTCAAAGTGATCTCTACTGCGTGATGAATATTATTTAGTTAATAAATCAGTTGTATAGCGCACGTTTTTACGAAGAAAATCGTTACTAACATACGACTGAACACTAAGCTTTTTTTGTAAATGTTTAATTGAACATTCATTTATTTTGTTTTAAGTATATATTTTCTAGAAGCGTTGAAAACAAAGTAAAATAAACTGAACACATCTTTATTATATTGAAAAACTATCTTCAATCACAATTCAGTATCACTTGGAAAAAGGAAGAGAGCACACATGTTGTACATATACACTTCTTGAAAAAGTTCGTCTTATATCCCATGATCGCTGCTGTCTATATTATTTGGTCTGTTATAAACATAGTTTTAATTTATATTGTTAGTTAAGCGTGTGAAGGAGAGTAGCAAAATGAAAGGTGTATCCCTTATCTATTGAAGCGGCTACCATTTTACATTTAATGTTTTCAATGGGAATTATGCTTATAGTAGAAGATAAATCTTTTATGTCTCCATAATAGTTAAAGATTATGTCCGAGCTGCATGGATAAGTAAAAGCTGGAGATAATTTTGTCATAGGATAGCCTTCAATTACTAATGTTTCTGACGGATTGATCACACCATTATATTTAACAATTAGACCATCACGCGTTAAAAACCAACCGTCTCGATTTCCCTCCTTTAGCATAAAGCTGGAAGTAACATTAACAATAGTTTTTCCCTTTCTAATGGATGCTGAAGGAAATCGGTGAACCTGACTCTCGGAAGCATATTTAATTTCTCCATACTCTGTTAATCTCCCTATCAATTGATGTAAAAATTTACTTCCACCTCGTATACAATCTTTAATTGACTTTAACTTGTGTTCAAAAGGGTACATAGAAAAGGTAGATAGCGGTCCAAACCTATTTACTTCTGCTGCAATATGTAAAAGGTTGTGCACATTGCTGGTTACATGACCTGCACCATAAACTTTATGTTGTGTTTTAGTTATTACGAGGAGTTCTATAACTTTATTATAACATTAAAGGAAAAATATAAACGAGAACAATGCGATGGAAACTGATTGAACAAGAGAAAAAATGGTGTCGCATGCTGCAGATTATTACGACGCGCGGGAACGATCATCCTGTCAAAGTGACAGTGACCCAATTGTCACTTTCCTAAGGTTGATACATAACACTCCTCCCTTCTTAGAGATACACTACGGTGAGTATCGTGAAGGCGGGTGGCGTTGTCTTGTTGAACGACGAACGGTGATCAGGGTATCACTGGCACGGATCGGACTTCCTGTCGGTGTGCCATACGGTGTATCGGACGACATGGATGAATCTGCTGACGCTGACTCTGTACGAGGGGACTCGGAGACCAGAGGTGTCGGTGGAGAATCAGCTGTCCCGTAGTAGCGTCTGCGATGATGTACCGCTGGAGTTTGAGACGGTTTCTGTACATTTCGTTGGTTAACCGTTCTGTCGTCGTATCGTGTTGGTCGTATCTGGTCTACGTGGCGTTTCATGAGGTTACCATCGCTATCGATGGAGTAGTGTAGATTGCCTAAACGAGTTACCACTGAGCCTCGGATCCACTTATCCAATCTTGGGTTACCCGAGAGGCAATAGACGAGTTGCCCTGGCTCGAATGTACGATAAGATGGATGGAAAGCGACTCGTTGTTTCTCAGCTGTTCTTGTCTGGATTGGTTGTGGACGGACCAAATCGAGATGTGAACGGATGTTTCGTCCAAGGAAGAGCTTCGCTGGAGATTCGCCGGTTTCACTGTGTGGAACTTTGCGGTATTGTAGCAGGAATTTGTTCAGATCAACTTGCAGTGTGGTGCTTGATGAACGCATAGCCTTCAGAGCTCGCTTAACAGTTTGAACGTACCGCTCTGCTTGGCCATTGGTTGCCGGGTGGTATGGTGCGGAACGTTTGTGAAACTTGACACCGCTACGTTGGAGAAATTTGCAGAAGCCTTCTGCAGTGAATTGCGTTCCATTATCTGTCACTACGGTGAGAGGTGCTCCGTATGATGCGAAAAGCTCATCAAGGATCTTTATCGTTGCTTCAGTTGTAGGTGATTGTGTTACTTTCACCTCAACCCACTTGCTATATGCGTCGACGATGTTCAGCAACATTGCGCCTGCAACGGGTCCAGCATAATCAATATGCACACGCTCGCAGGGACTGGATGGGTACTCCCAGTGGTGTTGATTAAACTTAGGAAGTGCTGTTGCTGTCTGTGCGCATTCATGGCAAGCTTTGACCAGCTGTTCGATGTCTTTGTCAATCCCTGGCCAGTAAACATATGATCGTGCGATTGTCTTCATTTTCACCATTCCGATATGTGCTGCTTGAAGGTCTTGAAGTATTGCCGGACGCAGGATATCTGGAATGACTACTCTGTGTTCATACAGCAAACAATTAGCGACCATGTTGTACTTTGCTTCAGGTGCTTTATATCCACATTGTGATAAGTTACGTCCCATTTCTGCGAAGAGAAAGGCTGTGGACATCACAATGTTTTCCGAAACTAGGTATGCGGGAACAATAGTCGGCATTTTTGTTTGCGTTTGTCGATCGGTACACCACATCGAAATTAAAGTGCGCTAGGTAGTCTGCGTAGTTTGCCATGCGGCTTATGCAAAGTGTTGGCAGCGACTTTTCGGGATGCAGAATCTGCGTCAGTGGTTTGTGGTCCGTTATGAGGGTAAACTTCCGTGCATACAGGTAATGTTGAACGAAATATGACACAAAAGACACTTGCTGGTTTTCACACTGTTCTTTATTTGTTGTCCAGTTGCTACTACAATCAAATTGCTTGTATACTCGATATATATATATATATATATATATATATATATATATATATATATATATATATATATATATATATATATATATATATATATATATATATATATATATATATATATATATATATATATATATACACATCTGACCGTCACCACGATGTACTAAACCTAGATGTGAAACGTCACATCAATGTAACTATACTATAGGTGTGCCAAACGTTGCTTATAATTAACAATGTCACTATACTAGAGGTGTGCCAAACGTTGCTTACAATTAACACTCCTCCTCAACTTTTGCACACTCTACAAAAGATTCAAACCCTTACAAAACTTTGAATGCTTAACCGATCCTAAGGGTTTAGTACATATATCTGCCAACATATTTTCAGTAGGGCAATACCGCAGGGTCACTACTTTTTGTTCAATCAAATCCTTCACATAGCTTTGTTTTGTTTCTATATGCTTTGATCTTCTAGTAGTTTTTCCCGATCCTGCAAAACTCATACATGATTGATTATCTTGGTGTATTGTTATCGCATTCTTTACAAACAACTAGCAAATCGTTTACGTATACAACCAAATATGTTATGAAATTCTTGTTCACACGCGTGAATAGACATGCATCTGCTTTACTTGCAACAAACCCTAGTTTTACAACTACATTGCAAAAAGCTTTATTCCAGCACCTGGCTGATTGTTTTAAGCCATAAATGCTCCTCCTCAAACGACAAACTTTTTCTTCTTGACCGATCGTTTCATAACCAGGAGGTTGACGCATGTATATTTCTTCCTCAATACTTCCATGAAGATATGCTGTAGCTACATCAAGGTTTTTTTTTGCAAATAATCTATCTCTTCCCGCAATTGCTAACAGCGTACGTACTGTATTGTAACGCGTAACGGGAGCAAACGTTTCATCGTAATCGGTACCGTAAACCTGGCTGAATCCCTGCGCCACAATCCGCGCTTTAAAACGAATCACTTCTCCTTTTTCGTTCTTTTCTTTTTAAAAACCCAACGGCTTCCGATAACTTTCTTACCTGATGGCGGCTCCACCAAATCCCACGTACCGTTCTTTGCATGCGACTTGATTTCGTCATCCATCGCTGTCTTCCAGGAACGCGCATTTGATGAATTCATTGCTGCACGCCACGTTTTCGGTTCGTCTTCGACTTCCTTCGCCATACCAACCACGTAGTCGTCCAAATAAGCAGGCCGCTTACCTCGATTTTGCCGAACTGATGACACTGCTTCCTCTTCGTTGTTGTCGTCTTCCACTTGTTCCGCAAAGCCAGTAGTTGTATCAAGGAACAATGAGTCTTCAGAACCAAAGGATCGTATGGAATGATCGCGATCGTTCGACTCAATACACTCGTCGGCATTTTGCTCTGCGCCAATTTCCTCGTAAACTACGACACTTGGCTTTGTACACTCACTTGTGCTGACCGACTGTTTGTTCTCTTTTTCCAAAAACTTCACATCACGGCTTATTGTGATTCGATCGTTTGCCAGATCAACAAAACGGTAACCTTTTTGTTGCTCACAATATCCTACGAATTTTAACTTTCGAACTTTGCTAGCAAACTTTTCACGTTTTATTTTTGGAATATGCACCCATGCACCACAACCGAACACACGAAGATGATCTACCCGTGGTTTTGTACCGAACCATCTTTCATACGGAGTACCGTTCACCGAACTTGAAGGCAATCTGTTCTGCAAATAATTAGCACACAATACTGCTTCTCCCCAGAATTTTGTGTCTAATTGTGCACCCAGCAACATTGCCGTCACCATCTCTTCCAGATATCGATTTTTTCTTTCTGCTACACCATTCTGTTGCGGCGTGTATGGAGTGGATGTTTGCATTAAAATGCCTTGCTTCCGATAAAAGGATCTTAATTTCTCGTTACAAAACTCACCACCTCCATCTGACCGTATTATTTTCGGTATCTTGCCAAACTGGTTACGCATTAGAATCACAAAATCGATTATCTTGTCTGGTACCTCGGCCTTTGATTTAACTAGGTAAACTGTCGTATACCTGCTAAAATCGTCAATCAGCGTAACGAAATAACGATTTCCACTTGGTCTTTCTTTCGGCATTGGACCGCATACATCACTGTGCACTAGATCTAAAATTTCTTTAGATTGACGCTCTGAAGCTTTCGGAAACTTTGCACGTGAAAGCTTGCCTTCCGCACACGTTTCGCATGTAAACTTTTCCGGACACGAACGCACTTTCGCACCTGTCACTAGATTATTTTCAAACAGCAACTTTATCGCGGAATGTTCTCTATGCCCGAAACGCTCATGCCACAAATGCCAACAATGATCGTTATGCTGTCCCGTTCGCACTATATACGCCGACTCTTGGTTTTGCACGTAAATGTTTCCGTTCAAAAAACCTTGCATCACTATTTTGTCGTTCTTAATAATGTTGCACATATCTTTCGTGAACATAACATTATAGCCCTCGGCACACAAACGAGACACCGACAATAGGTTACTGTTTAAATTGGGAACGTACAAAATGTCTTTGACCACAATTTGGCAAGCAATTCCTTTGTCACTAATACCACGAATCACACCATTTCCGATTCCCGCGGATTTTATTATTTTCCCATCCGCCAACGTGATGGAAACTACATCACTAGCCTGATGCTTCACTACACCTTTTATTAGATTCGGGTCACCACACATATGCCTACTCGCACCGCTATCTATGACCCAACCATTTTCGCACTTCACCGACGAAAAATTTGCAACGGCTTTTTGTCCTGTTTTACGCTTTTAGCAATCCTTCCGAAAATGCCCTGGTTTCCGGCAATGATAGCAGACTGGACCGTGTCGTTTTGGTGAATTCGCGTGAAGGGCTATAACTTCCGGTGACGCACTGCCGACTTCATTTTCCGTTCGACGTCTGAATTCTTCCCGCAACTTACTCATCGCAAATTCCGACGTCAGTTCGACCTCCGGCCGATTTTCCAAAGCAACTATTAAGTTACCATATGACGGTGGGAGGCTGGACAAAATCATTGCCATGAATACACGATCTTTCAGCCCTTCGCCCACCATCTCAAGTCGCGTGTGCAATTTCACCATCTCACTTAGATGAGCAGGAAGATTACCACCTTCACTCAGCCTTAACGTACACAATTTTCTCAACACACATAGAACCGACGGCAGACCGCTACTCCTATGCACCGAGCAAAGAGTGTCCCAAATTTCTTTGGCTGTAGTTTTATTTAATATGTAAACTACCTGGCTGTCCTCAACTGTGGAACTAATCACGCGCTTTTGCATCACCGGCTATCCATTTCGCATTCGGCATTTCCGGCTTGACCTCTGTGATGTAGCTGGCCAAATCCTGCCGAATCAATTCCATCTCCACCCGGAATTTTCAAATTTCAAAATTGTCTTCTCCCAAACGTGGGAGCACTATTTGGAAAGCCATCGTTTCCTTAAGCCACTTGGACTGGGCCCATAACCTGTTGATCGAAATATGACACAAAAGACACTTGCTGGTTTTCACACTGTTCTTTATTTGTTGTCCAGTTGCTACTACAATCAAATTGCTTGTATACTCGATATATATATATATATATATATATATATATATATATATATATATATATATATATATATATATATATATATATATATATATATATATATATATATATATATATATATATACATCTGACCGTCACCAAGATGTACTAAACCTAGATGTGAAACGTCACATCAATGTAACTATACTATACGTGTGCCAAACGTTGCTTACAATTAACAGGTAATTGAAAAACTTTTTCACGGCCCACACTATTGCGAGAGCTCCTTTATCGATAACTGGGTATCGTTGCTCTGTTGCTGACATGGTATTGCTTCCGTACACTATGGGTCGTTCTGTCCCGTTACTTAGCCGGTGCGAAAGTACTGCTCCGAGCCCAGTCTTACTTGCGTCAGTTGCCAACACTAAGGGTAGTGTTGGGTCGTACTGCATAAGGACCTGCGGTGAAACTAGGATGCTTTTGATATCGCGGTAGGCTTTTTCAGATTCAGTTGTCCACTGGAAAGACTCTGCTGACAGCATTTCGCGTAAAGCTTTTGCTCTCGTTGATAGGTCGGGTATGAACGCGGAATAATAGGTAGCTTTACCAAGAAATAGTTGGAGTTCTTCGGGAGTAGACGGTTTTGGTGCATCTCGAATCGCTTCAATGTGTTTTGTGGATTTGTGAAGACCTTCGCGATCAATACGATGACCTAAGCACTCGAGTGATGGTGTAGCAAAGACACACTTCGATCTATTCAGTTTCAAACCTCTTTCTTTGATTCTGCCTAGGATGTTTGTTAAAGCTTGCAGGAGCTGTTCAAAATCTTTTGCGAAGACGATAATGTCGTCATAGAAGCTGACGACGTTCGTAAGTCCTAGCAGAACTTTTTCCATACGACGCTGCCAGATAGCTGGTATGTTGGCGGCACCGTATACAGCTCTGGTTGGTCGAATAAGTCCATGTGTTATTGTGTTCAAGGTTGAAACATGGCGGAAATGTTTGTCTATCGGGAGGTGGGTATACGCATCGGTGACGTCTAGATGACAAAAGAGAGCAGCTCCTTTCATTCGGTTAAAAATGTCCTCAATTCTTGGAATCGGGTGCTTATCTATGATCATAAGTGGGTTTACCGTGGGTTTGTAGTTACCGGTTATTCTGAGCTTTCCATTTTTCTTCACCACTACATGTGTTGGTGATGCCCATTCTGAATAATCGACCTTTTCGTAAAACCCGGACCTTATCTTTTTTTCAATCTCCTCAGCATATCGATCCCTTAATGCGTGAGGAACGTCACGTGCTTTACCAAACACTGGGGTTGCGTTTTCCCGCAAGTGCACTCTTGCTGGGGGCCCTATAAGCTTACCTGCAGTTTCGTTGAAGACATTGGCAAAGCTGTCCAACAATCTCGTTAGCTGTTTCACGATCTGGATTCAATGTGTTATCGATCACTGAATGAATGGATGTATGCGCTGAGAACATATTATTCAAATCAATCTGATCTGCAAAGTGTGCAATCCATTCTCGCCCCATGAGAGTATCGTATACTCCGGATACTACATAGAGTTGTTCCCTTCGTGAGATTGTACCAATCGTTACGTTTACCCACATACGACCGATACAGTTAACCTGATGCCCGGTGTGACTGGAGAATCGTCGATCGCTCGGCTGTAAGATCAAGTGTGGTTTAATTGCCCGCAAGGTGGTTTCTGCTATAATAGCACAAGGTGCGCCCGTATCCAGTTCCATTTTGAGTGATTTACTATCGATCTTAACATCCACCATCTTCTTTTCACTAGACGGGATGTTATGGATATGATTGAGTCGTTGTACTTGATCGGTACCACTGAACGGTGAGGGATAATCTTGCGACGATCTGTTATGGTTAAACTTTCCCGATTTGCAAACTTTGGAGATGTGACCCTTTTTGTAACAGATGTTGCATTTAGCGCTACGGAAACGACACTCGCTTCTGGGGTGTTGACCGCCACAACCATTACAAGCAATAGGTTGGTTACCGTGTGCCTTGCTAGATGGTGTGTTTCGTGGTGCGTTCGCATGTAGTTTGTTTTGCGTGTTCCTGCACTTCTGCGGTTTCTTCACATTTGGTTTTTCAAAACCTAGTCTGTTAGTCGATTCGGGAGTGGATGTCGTTTTGATATCCCGAGCTATATTGTGCGTTGCCTCTAACGCGAGAGCTATGTCGAGGGCTTCCTGGAAGGAGGATGGATTTTTTGCGATGATTTCATCGCAGATGTCTCGTTCTAGCAAGCCATGCAGCATTTGCTCAACGAGCATGCGATCCAAAAAATCTCCATATTCGCAAAAGGCTGACCCTTGCTTTAAGCGTAGCACATATTGTGCTATTGTTTCGCTCTTTTGCTGTACGATTGTCCGATATTTAACGCTTTCAACATATTTGTTCTTCTTATCGTCCCAGTGGGCTACCAATGTTTTGCGTAGTTCCGAGTAAACAATATCTTGTGGCAGCCTTGGTGCGATCAAAAACTTTAACGACATGTTGAGACACACGAGCATAATCCGCGTACTGTGCTTCCGGAATGTTACTCAGTTGTAGCGCCCACTCTATTCGATCAAAGTAGTCGGCGACGGTTGATCCCTCGGTGCCACGGTACTCCGGCATTGTGATAGTCGGTGCTTTTGGATGAGAAGTTTCGACATTTTCACTTGGACGACGTAGGGTTGCACTTACTTGTTCGACGGCGGGCCCTATAGATGCCTTAATAGCCTGGGTGAGCATTCCAGAGAATGCTTCTATCAGTTCCTTGTTCTGGTTTTCCATCGTTCTCCTCACTTTACGGCATATAGTGAAAGTTATATTCTTGAAGAAAAGTTATCCGTACGTGGTGATGCTAACCTCACTTTTCGCTCTGGGATGTGTGTGTGTGATGTATCGATTGTTGTATCAGCCGGTGTCTCACTTTACCGCTGACTCCGATGTATCCGACACGTATCCTGTACTATCCCACTTCTGACACCAAAAGTGTTGTGTTTTAGTTATTACGAGGAGTTCTATAACTTTATTATAACATTAAAGGAAAAATACAAACGAGAACAATGTGAAGGAAACTGATTGAACAAGAGAAAAAATGGTGTCGCATGCTGCAGATTATTACGACGCGCGGGAACGATCATCCTGTCAAAGTGACAGAGACCCAATTGTCACTTTCCTAAGGTTGATACATAACACATTACTAAACTCTTCAACAAACTGTTTAAGTAGTTCTCCAGCATACGTATAATACTGCTTGTGAGTCAAGTCTTCCAAAATGTAGTCAAAAGGCATATTTTCGAATTAGAGCCAGAGACTTGAGCTTTGTTCTGAAGCAGCACCACTCAGTTTATAATATAGAACCGAAGGCGTTAAAACTGACGTGAAATAGTTCGGAATGCTATGGCGGTTATTATTTGTAAACAACGACGGATCAAAACAACACTCCTCGTTTTATTCCTTTTCCTATATAATTTGCAATGTTTTTCTAGTTTTCTGACCAGAGCAGTCCAACACGATCACACACATACACGAGAGTCTCGTACTGTCTCTTTCCTTCCTTTGAAGCCATAAGTGTCGCTCTCGTCCCGTGAGTGAATTTCTCCTGGTTTCTCATTGTTTCATACCGTTTTACCCGTAAAGGCAACTCATTCTGCGGGCTGAGTTCTATATAAAGCACACGCATTCATGACAGCATCATTTATACCTTAAGTTTATACCTATGTTTCTGTTTCTATAATGTGTCGGTTGTACACCTAACAAGCGAGAACTGCGCGTCGATCGACCGAGGTCACTTCGTTCAGTGTCCAGGAGATTTGCTCAATCCGTTGTTCGAGTGCTCCGATATCCGATGATGTTCTCAGTGTGTGATGTGTGTGGAAGGATTCTCGTGGCACAGTCGCTCGTGATATTGTCAGCCTCCATGATTTTGTCAGCTCGTGTCAGGTGATGTTGTTAGCTCGTATCGTGTGTTCTGGTGAGAAAGCTGGTGACAAAAGAACGCACTGTGTTGGATAGAGCTCGAAGCCAAATGCTGAGTAGTACGCTGTTGGAGCATCTTCAGAGTTTTCAACGGATCGCATGTAGTTTGTCTTTGATCTTCAGTTCAGTGATCTTTGAAGTTGCATTGATCTTCTACACAATCATAAGCGTCTCATGTTTCAGTCAGATGTACATTTTGCTCATCTGCGAAATCAAGGATATGGGAAAATTGTTTTGCAGACCAATTTGTCATGACAAACAGAGTTCATCCACTTGCCCTATGCCTTCATTATTCAACAACTGAAAAAAATAACTTTGAACGTTAAGTTGATGTCAAAAAATCCGTAGCAATCCATACAAGTTGTATATTGTGGTAGTGTGCTAGAGACGTAGAGTAATGGTGTATGTCAAAGAACCCAGTATCCCTGCACTAGCAATAAATTAAGAGATTAGTTAAGAGAAGTTATCACCGACCTAACAGTACGCGTTTTATTGAGTACCGCATACATCATTCTATTTTTCCAGAGCATTGAATCGAAGCACAGAAACTGCATCAAAAACAATTGCATCGTTCTTGGAACTGCATAACGTATATGGCATTGAAGAATCGGGGAATGGAGCAGTTTTACTGACCGCTGTCAATTTAATGATTAATACAATCAACGATAGTTCCTTACAAGAGGTAAGTTTTCTAATAATAACATGCACAAGCATCGACTTTGTTTTTCATTACCGAAACTGCGCTTATTCCATAACTGCGATCGTGGCAATTCGTCTATTAGACAGTCCAATACAGGGCGACTCGGCGCTGGTTTTCAAAGGGCAGGACCGGGGTAAAAATCCCATCCAGACCGTACCCAGTAGTGAGGGAGTACGGTCTATTCTACTACGTGGTATCGGCAAGTCTAGTAATTTGATGGCCAGCGTGACCTGACCAGGTCGTTAAGCCAAGAAGAAGAAGAAGAAGACAGTTCAATAAACACAGAAGATTGTAGACATGTGGAGTACTCAATTTCTATACAATTTGAAGTCCGACACGAGTTCTTGGCAAGCAGCTTGTGAGCACGGAGTAATGTATTATCATTATGTTTATAATTTGAATTGTGTGTTCTTCTTCTTCTTGGCTTAAGGACCTCTAAGGTCATGCTGGCCATCGGAATGGCTTACCAGACTGCCGATATACCACGTAGTTGGTTAGTCAGTCCTCACTACGGAGGGAAGGTCCGGATGGGATTTGAACCGATTGTGTGTTACATTCCAATAAATTACAATACATTTTTAAAATTTCGTTTTAGATTATGATAAATGCTTCTCTGCCGTCGACTTTAGTGCGATGTATCTACTTATTTTTGGATCTTCCAGAAGAAAAAGAAACATGCTCTATCAATGACACATGTTCAGATGGTAATGTGAACAGACAAATTAGTTCATTTCGAGTATTTTCACAGGTAAGTTTTTGTTTTGTCATTTATGTATTTTATTTTTCAAATATTTATTCTAGTGGAATTCTAGTGGAAGTATTAAGTGTAGTTCTAGAACGCTGAATCCAAAATAATTTTGTATAATTTGCTATGTAAATTAGTCTGGTGATTCAGTTTCATAAAAAATAATAATTTAGAGCAAAAATAATCTAATTCAAGGATTTTATAAAGGATAAAGCAAAGTCGTGTCAGTAATAGCTTTTCTCTGAGATAAAACCTCAAATTTCTTTTTTACGTCAATATGATGCAGTGTACTACAATAGGATAATAACGAATAAAACACTCTTACGAACTCCCTCCATTAACAGCTTTAATCGGACGTCTATGAAAATCGAATTCAATTTAAATTTGATGCCAACATCTATTTCAAAACCTACTTATGTTGCATTTGTAATTTTTTACATTTTCTAGATATTGTTGAAACTTTCCTCACATCCATTGACTGCGGAAGAACTAATACGAGTCGATGATTTGAGCTTACTGTTTTCTACTGTAACTGCACAGTATGGACCATGCAACCTCAAGTGGCGCTCGTTAGCTGGTGATGTTCTTGATACTTTGGCCCGGTATGGCCTAACTGAAGCAATCTTAGATTATGTACATGGTAGGATATTAGTTTCGTGTGTTGGAATTTAGAAAAAAAATGCCAATTTAATACTTTTTCTTTTCAGCGAAAGGATGCATGGCGCTCTGTATTGACAATATGCAAAGAACTATAACTTCCAAACCCTTCGATATTGTTGAAATGTTGCTATCTATTTGTGGCTTTTTACAGCAATCATCGCTCTGTTCACAAAAGTTGATGGATGATTTTAGGGAATGCCAAGGATACCTGTTTCTTATCGATTGCCTGCTAAAGTAATGATAGATTAGTATCTTTTATCGAGTAAGCTTTATCATTGTTTTTTTTTTGTTACAGATTGAACCAAGGGATAGAGAATAGTGACGGCAATGATAAACTGTACAATGAAACAATGTTTCAAAAGCTCATAAACATGATTGTTTCGCTGTGCTACTGTGGATATGCTCAAGTGCCATCGCTACATGCAATGGACGTTTCCAAAGCTCAATTTCAGATGAAAGAATTTCGTGTTTCCCAAAGATCATCTAAAGCAGCTTGTTTGCGTAATATTAACGCATTTTTGGTTCTGCAAACAGTATTTCTACGTTCTGAAAACGCTTTAGTTTGTTGTTTGATACTGGATGCAATTAAAGATATTTGCACAAGTGATGATGTGAACTATTTTGTGATTGAATCTCAAAGCACATTAAGTTTGTTTGCGGAAAAAATACATCAAAAACCAAGAGCAGTACAAACCAAGTTTTTCGATTTGATCGCATTTATAGTGCTTCAGCTAAACTTCATTCCCCGTAAGGAGCTGATCGCTCTATCAGTGCTTTTAAAAACGAATCAACTTTTAGAGATCAGTATTGCGTGCACTCGTACTTTTCTCTGTCTTTTACGGTACGTGTTTGCGTTACTTTTTCTGACATTTTCATTGTGACATTGACTTCTTGTTACAGACACAATAGTGTTTTCGCTGATGTTTATCGAGAAATTGGAGTCTTAGAGGTGTTTGCTACGTGCATAAGACGGTACAAAGAATTCCTCGAAGAAAATATGAATACGGAAAACTTATCCAGTAGCTCTGATAATGGAACATTGGAACAGCCTCATAAAGCAGGTATTTATGTTAATATTGCTTAACTAAAACCTAAAAATACTTATTTTGAAGGTTGTCAAAAAAATCCGTAAATTGTAAATACAAATAGTTATAGTTTTCTTGTGTAGTTTTTCTCGTCAAAAAACTTTAAATGAACAGTCATTAATTTATCGCTTATTGCATTTATTTTTACATGACAGCATCACGGGTTTCAACAGACGAGCAGGAAACGTTAGGAATGCTAGTTATAGAAGCTCTCGTTCAATTGCTGAATGGAAATGCGAATAATACAACCATATTTAAAAATAGCGGTGGCAATAAGTGTATATACGACATGTTGAAATATAAATTCAACACTCCAGTTGTTATGAGTATGTTTTGTCATGCATTCCAACATGCATTTGTTATAACTTGTGTGTATCTTATCTCATGTTTTCCCTTTTTAGAATTGGTTAAAGAACTTGTGTTAACTGTTGGAGGTGAAGATGATATGTTACACCTCTTGAAATCTATTAATTCATTAGCTGACCTACACTCAAACACTGTGTTGATGCGTATTCGAATTTTGCAAATATTGATTGAATGTTTAAGGGAAAGTCATCGGACGAGATCTGTTTTCCGAAAGGTAAATTATTTTCCATTCACATATAACATCACCATTACATATAGATGTCCAAATAATTTAAGCTGATGGCGATTATTATAAAAAAATGTCAAATAAGTTACATTTCGCTGCTGAATTATTTTCATGCAACAGATTATTAAATGTGTGTTTTTAAAAATAAAAAATCATTGGATTTAGACGACCACTTTGCTTAGTATGGGTTGGCCTACATGTTATAGTTTTGTTGTGTAACCCTGTAACCTGAAAACTAATTTGTCTACCCCAAAAAAAAATAATAAAAAGCTACTGTAAATCGAATGATTGAACTTTAATTGGTATCTTTCGACATTTCATTTTCTGTTGTCTTACCCATACTTATGTTTGCAGGTTAGTGGATTCGTATACGTAGTAAACGTGTTGGACTTGTTGAAGAATCAATTTGGACCTAAGCAATCTAGCGATGGTCCTAGTAAAATGCACATTCGTCTGTTTCTTGTTGTTTGTCAAACACTAAGTGCTGCTATGCGCTTCGAACCAGCAAATGCAAAGTACTTTCAAAATGAGGTAAATGAGGCTTTAAAATTGGTAGTAAAAGCTATAGTTTTTGTATTCATTGAAAAAATCATTTCTAACAGGTAGCAAATACACTATTTTTGGAAGCTATTAGGGACATGGGATGCTTTTCCAGAAATGAATCTATTGGGGATTGTTGTTTCCATCAGAGAGATCCTTTGACTGTAGACCAATCGCTGGTGGATGGCTATGCGAATATCTTCAAGACGGCAATGAGTAACATGGATAACGAATCATTAAGGTGAGTTGAACAGCAACAAGCAACAACATATTTCAATCAAACATTGCATTACGAGGTTGGTGGTGGATCTTGCCTGCATTATACAACAATTGTAATTTTTGGAAGAATGGCGATTTTTAGGAGAGCGCAAGCTCTCCATTTATTATTAGAATCACATATTTTTACATGGAAATAACTGATAGTTGATCGAGAACATTTAATTTCACTAAAGCGATTTTCCACCGGTTTGAGGGCAGGAATTAAATGGTCTCAATTGCTTGATGGATGCATGTTGTCGAATTATATATTCAGGATTTACGATCTAGTTTTGACATCACACATGTTTTAAACAAATGTACAATGCGGAGCTTTTCAAAAAATGTCTGTATCTAGTCAAAACTAAATTGTAAAATCCTGTATACATTACATACATAGTTAAATTCATGAACAGATAAATGACATGACATGATTGAATTTGTTAGTTAAACACAATCAAAAAGTGTAAAGAGTTCTTGTATTTCATTGATATTAAAAAGTTTGCTTTTCATTGTGTTTTCTGTAGATTTAAATTTGCATATCTTTGATATTTGATATTATTTTCAGCAGTTAACTTATTGATTTACTTTGGACATGCAAGATACATAATTGTAGTTCCTAATCGAACTGAATAAATGGGATAAAGCAACGCATTATGAAACTTGTTACACATAGGCAGAACAGTAATCCAAATCATCAAATTGAAATAGAACCTTTTATGCTTCTGGCTCATTTAAGATAAGCATGACGAAAAACGTGTAAGAAAAGAGTAATAACAGCAAATGTATTCGTGTGGTTGAGTTTTTTTCATGATTTGTGTATATTTAAAAAGTTTTTTTGAATATCTTGTTCATATAAGCTCTGTTTCTATTTTATTTTTAGCGATGCTTTATTTCCCAACACGAGTGACGAAATTTTACCACCGCTTCGGTCTGTATGCATCATTTATCGTATTTTATATGAAATTGTCTTCGATGGGTTTGATGGTCCTCAAAAAGTAGAAGTTCTACAACACAATAAAATATGTACAGACGTGGTATCGGTGAGTATCTACATTCCTTTACAAACCATCTTACATATCATCTGTTATTTGAACGAAATCTGTCTGTTTTATTCAATGTCCGCAATGTGTTTTCGTTAATGCCAAATTTTTACTCTGTTCGTAGCAATACATTCAGGCCGTCTTTAACAAATAAAAAAGTTTTTCTTCTTCTCTTTGTTTTTTGTTCAATGGGATTTCAACCTCGGTTGTTTTCGGTCATGGTCTGGTCCTCTTGACTTAATTTTGCCCATAGTTTTATATATTCTGAGTCCAGGAGTTGTCATTTATCATTCAGCATTCTGTATAGAGAGCGTCCATAAATTACGTCACGCTCGAAAGGGGAGTTTGAAGGGAAAGAAAGTAATATGCAACAAAAATTCGGAACACGTTTGTTTTATTTAACTCGGTTGTGCCAAAATTTTAATATTACTCCATAGTAATCCATTTTATTACGCTTGGTCCAATGTTTTATCGTTTTGTGTATCATACTACTGTGTCCGAAAAATAAAGTGTCTGCGTTTTTTTCTTTAACGGTTTTTTTTTATTAGGCCAAATGAAGGTCATCACCTTCGAAGTAATCCCCTTCCGATGCAATACACCTCTTCCACCTTTTCTCCCACTCCTCGAAGCAGTTGGAAAATGCGGATGCTGGAATGTCCTTTAGTTCCCCAGTCGCTGCAGCTTCTATATCCTCGATATTGTCAAAACGGTGTTCCCGAAGCGGCCGTTTTAGCTTGTTGAACAGCCAGAAGTCGGCTGGTGAATACGGCGGTTGCGGAACAATATGGGTGCCAGTTGTTGCGAAAAACTCCCTCAAAATGATGGCCAGATGGGGAGGGCGCATTGTAGTGGTGCAAAAACCAGCTATTGTTTTTCCCCAAATCCAGCCGCTTTCGTCGGATGGGTCTTGTATCGTCTTTATCCGAAAGGTCTTGTATCGTCAACCGACGATTGTTGACCACCAAATCCTTGATTTGGACGACGTGGGTAACGTCGGTCGAAGGCTTTTTGTGACATTCGCAATGTTTCCGCAGCGTTTAAATCATTGCTCAAACAAAATTTTATACATGCGTGGTGTTCCACAAACTTGGACATGGTCAATATGGACAAAAACACTTGGCGCAGCTCCGAAAACAAATTGTCACAATAAAATTCAATTCCTCTGGATCTCTAAATCTGTATCTTGATTTTGCAAAATTTATGGGTCCCACAGCTATAAACTTCTATGACACAAAAATTGATCAAAACGGTTCGTGTGCGATCATAATTGATGTTTTTTTTTTTTTATTTTGCGTGTCGTTTATTTTCCCGGGGAGTGACGAATGAACGTTTGGAAGACTGACCGTGAATCGGGAGGAATAATCGCACATTTCTACGACATGAACTCACGTAAAGGACATTATTTTTTAGCTCGCGCTCCGAATGAACAAACCTGTTCAGTCATTCAGTTATTCAGTTCAAATTGGCATAAGTTTATTTTATTTTTATTTTATTTGCAATTGAATATGACGGTCCAGTGCCGTAATAAGTTTATTTTGTGGTGGGAAAAAAATCAACACCAATTTCTTCAAATGCATTTTTTTGTACAATTTTGCTGTATTTGTATAGTGTTATATTCTTTTATTTATTGTTCCTTTATTTCGTTACAGGAATCTAATCATGATGGCGCGCTGAATTCCATTGCACCATCGTCCGGTTTAAACGATTACTTAATCGTTCATCCATCAGTAGTTTTGTGCATGTTGAAGTTGCTTCCTTCCATTGAAGAACAGTGTTCACAACACGACAATAATCATCCTGTAACTTGGAATGCCTTCACCGAAAGAGCAATAGCATTGCAGTATTTTTTATCGGATATTATAAAATCGTGTGTTCGCAGTGAACGCAATCAGCAAATAATGTGCGACAACGGACTAAACGAATGCATAGTTCGGTATTGCAAGGAAGCTTTGATTGATGAGCAGCACCCTCTGCATATGTCACTGCAGTACATCTTTGAACGATTGGCCGTGCAAGCGTTAATGCCAAAGGAATTGCGAACTTTTCTTCGATTGGGTCTTAAATTTTCAACTGAAAACGATAGTTACATCCTAGAAGACTTCATACCACCGGTGCCATTAACTCGCTTAAAAACGTTAGTTTCTATCACTACACCGCGTGATTTCAGATATCAAGGATCATTTACGATGCCTCCATTCATCGAGATGGATATGTCAACCGAAGGGTTTGCGTGTATATTTTTCCCGAATATTGCACCAAGTCATATGAACTCAGAATACTCATCTATAACACATCATCTGCATAGTTCAGTTACTGCGGGGTTAACTGTAAATGGTTCTGGCATTACTGGAAATATGGTATTGGGTGGAGCTTCATTTCCGGCTTTCCAAAACAGTATTAATAGAAATACTAGCAGCATTGGCCCACAAATCGAATCTAATGTGGGGGGTGGCATCGGTTCAGGAAACAGAACATTTCCATCAAACAACGGTTTAACTTTCAGCACATGGTTTTGCATTGAACGATATCCAAACGGAGAGGTGGCCGATGGTAACACAATTAGACTCTTTCATATACTGCGTTCAGATGATGGTTCTAGCGAAGAGTCGGTGATCGTGTTCAGTATTTCAATCTTACCTAGTGATAAATCGTTATCGGTTGCTACCCAGGAATTTCCATTTAAACAAGGTACGTTTATTAAATTATAAGGTTACTCATTAGAAAAATTTGGAACTTAATATTTCTGTTAAAAAACTTATTTATTTATTTTAGGTTATTTTTAATTTTTATTTAAGTTATTTACATCCTCTCGTACATAACGACATTTTTGTTATCGACCTGATCGGTTATACCCTGCCGTATTATGACTTTCTGCCATATTTAGACCATGTAGCCGGATGAGCAGTCTGTGTTAGGTTGGAATGGTCCGGATGGTTTTTGGTACATGATCCTTCCGCGTGTGCCACCAATAACCGGCCACTGGTAAATTTAGACAAAATACCCGTGACAGTGCACCGATAGTGAATGCTTCCTACATAGCAAGGCAATTAGCTATTGCTGAGCTCTCGGAACCTAATATTACACTCCGACCGGGGGTGAGAGGTAGTAAAGGACTAACCCGTTATTTGGTTATGAAAGAAGCTGATTTATTGGGGGTTCCCCCTCCGTAGCTCCACTACCAAGTAACAAAGTTTTTCCGCGATACATTAAACTTAAAATCACATAAATTTCTCAAACATACATTTTCCCTAATCCTATCCTAAATATTCCTCCGAACTAATTTAGATTATTCTTCTTCATTTCTTCTTCTTCTTCTTGGCTTAACGACCTCTAAGGTCATGCCGGCCATCGAAAAGGCTTATTAGACTGCCGATACCACGTAGTTGGTTAGTCAGTCCTCACTACGGGGGGACGGTCCGGATGGGATTTGAACCCCGGGTCCTGCCGTTTGAAGACCTGTGCCGCTGTCGCCTACACCACCGGTCCCGGTGAAATACTTGAAACTATTTCACATTACACTAAAGTTGTATTTGAAAATTATATTTTTATAGTGGTTAATCATTAAGTGCTTGGCTTTTACTTGGTCTATCCACTTTAAAAATATAATTTTCTATTGGTTTTTGCGCGCAGAAACTGAGTAATTTCATAAAATAGTAATGTAAAAAGTAAAAAGAAAATGAAAAAGTGTTTTCATTTTCACCTCCTCATCCAGCTAATATACATTTTCCATATCAATCGCACCGACTTCCGTAACTATTTTGTAGGATCTTGTGTCTATTTTTGCTGATTCACTAAAGTATTGGGGGTTATTATATCAGTGGTCGAGGATTTCATAAGCGCTTGCGCTATTCTCTATAGTTGGCCCGCCATACGCTATTATTTGCATTTCCTTGTAAGGCACTATCCTATCCCTGGGCGGCTCGGTGGTGTAGGCGACAGCGGCGCCGATCTTCAAACGACAGGACCGAGGCTCAAATCCCATCTGGACCGTCCCCCCGTAGTGTGGACTGACTTACGTGGCTTCGTGGAATTCATAAGTCAATACGGCCAGGCAATTCTTACGAAAAAAATCCTATCCCTCTCATGTCGGAAGAACAGATTGATTAGTGAAGAGAGAAGCGCGGCAGTTCGAAACTTTCTACCAACGCGGTAACATATTACGAAAGGTGTCTACATCTCTGATTCATTGTGACCTCATTCAATGTATCACCAAAATGTATGAACCGATTTTCTCTTTCAAGTTTAGAATGTTAGTTCAATTTAATTTAAACCTTCTTGAACTTTCTATAAATTCATGGAAAAGCGTTCGAAATAAAAAAAGAATGTTCAAATTATATGTCACAAAAAAATCGCAATTATTGTGATAATTATCCAACTGGTAACGACGAGCATTTAGAAGTCCTCCAACCACAAACGGAGTGCTGCTATTTGTAATGACTTCTATGTCGTGTTAGAATGCAGCGATTTGGGAGCCCTACCATTATCACGGACAGTATGCTGCGATGGTTTATTGGACACGGTCCAGCTGTTTTGAGCGCAAGTGGGCACACGAGCACTTTAACTCGTCTCGACCTGTCTCCTCGGTGGTTGGAAGGAAAAGAGAACGATCGCACGACGCAACGTACGCACGATCTTCTTGCCGGATGTGCGTCCTGACGTTTCTCTAACATTCAACCCACGTTTACAAGCGTAGGTTCGAGCTTTAGCGATAGCAACGATAATTACGGTAGTATTGTAGTACTGAAGCAATGCCAAGTCCGTCAATGGCTTGACGGACTTGGCATTCCATGTTAGAAACCGCAGCTTAGTGTATGCACTCAGAGATGAGGTTTACGTGAACTTCGAGTTTTTTCTCTACGTTGCGGATAGCCTTGAATTTTGGGACGTACTTCAGCACGATGTTGAACAGCATCTATGCATTGCTCCTGTCTTGCTCTTGCTCATGTGTGCCAACTCGAACTCGAACTGAACTCTATATTAAGAAGTAGAATAATAACAGTAAACAAAAGAAAAACCATTAAAAATAATATTTTTTAATGGTTTTTAGTTTGTTTAGATAAGCTACCGGAAATATGTACACTGCAAAAAAACTGGTACAATTACACTGGTTTATTCCTAGTCCAGACAACGTTTGACTGCAACTACCAAACTCCCTGATTTACACACCTAATCATACACCGGAAATAAACGTACGAAATTTTGCCCCATTTCCTCATTTTTGAAAACAGCAAACAATAAGACAACTTTGACAAGCTGTAACATCGTACTTCTGAAGGCTAATGATTCATCCAGCTGAAAAACCTGAAGTTGATGGATAATTTACCCATCCAAAAGTCCTATTCCAATTTTTGTTTCGAATCCTTTTTCACGCCTCAAATGTACCTTTAGTTCCTGGTGTTTTCGTAATATGCTGCCTCTGTGTACTTTGGAATGTCGTGTAATTTCATTCGCCTAAACTAGAGATAATGTATTTTTTTAGTACAAAATTGACACTGGAACGCACCTATTGTATTCGTGACTTAGGTATCGTACTTAATAGCCATCTCAGTATATGTTAGTAAAACTTATATTCTTTTATAGTTTTTCAATCTGTACAAGTGTAGGCAAACAGTATTTTATTTATTTATTTTTCGTCCATCACGTTAGCAAAAAGTTAGGTTTTTATTTTTTAAGTAATGCAAAATCTAAGAGTTAAATTAATCGATGTACGTTTAACGTACGTAAGATGTACGTTTTTAATTTAACAAATGCAAATAACAATGAGTTCATTCTTCTTTTTTTTTACAGAATATTGCAATGTTTACAAAGATGATTTTATGTCCCGTGTATGGTGTCCAACTTTTATTCGAGAAAACGAGTGGCATCATGTGGGAGTAACAGTAGGAAAAACGTCTCCTAGATCATCCCAGGTTTCTATCTACGTGGATGGCCGGCATGTTCATTCGCAGAAAATCAATCCAATCTGCAGCTCATTATCGACATCAGCTAGAAGAAGTAATTTTCATGCATTCGTTGGGACCCCACCTTTATGGCGCAAGTATTCTAAACTTATCTGGAAGCAAGGAGTTTGCAATTTAATTGATGATGTAAGTTAGATAATGTTAACATCATTTGTCTAAGCCGTTGCTTATTGGTATCCATTTTCCAGACGTTTGATGCGTCCGCTATAGCTCGGATATATATGCTTGGACCGCATTACATAGGCTCATTCCAGGACGTTCGATTGGAAGACAATGAAGAAATCAATCCGTTAGTGGCGGAATACAGAATAGCGTTTAGTGTCAATCCTAAAGCTTATTCGTATATGACATTAAACAAAATAAGGAAGGTGTACAATCGTACGGATGCCAAAGCAATTGCAAAACAACTCGGGATGAGCTCTCATGAGAACGCTACACCCATTTTAGTTATGCATAATGCTGCCGGGCATTTGACTGGTCCTGCACGTACATTAGGTGGAGTACTCGTTGGATATCTGGGTATTCGAAAATTTAATTCGTTTCCAGTGTCAATGTCGTTAAATACAGTTGGAGGATGCAGCGTTTTGCTAGGATTGGTTGCGATGTCACACAATATCGAAAGCTTATACGCAGCTGTTAAAGCTTTAACGTGTATTTTGCGCACTAGTAAATTAGCAAGACAAGAAATGAATCAACGTCGCTTTTATCAAACACTAGCGATGTTGTACAAACGGAAAAAAGCGCTACTCAATTCACACATTTTGCATTTAACATTCAATTTAGTCGGCACGGTTCATAGCGGACATGAAAGTTCAACCATACCAAATATAACGGCATTCCAGGTAAGTTCTGAAAATTCCTGTATATGCTTCATATTACGTTCATTTGATAAATGAAACTGAGCTAAAACAATGGTTTAACATTTTAATTTCCTATCGTATTACAGGATTTGTTGTGTGACTTCCCAATTTGGTTGGACCAATCAAATGATCTGATTCGTTCCTTGTTGGAACATTTTCTAGAACTATGCACAGAATCAAATGAAAAATTCGCCAATATTCGAATTCTGCAGGAATCGCAGGTATGTAGCTTAAGAGCAATTTTGAAGTTAGCATAAACGTTGTATCGTATATTATCATGTGGAAATTGGTTTGGGGTATATATCATGTGGAAATTTTTAATGCCTTATATTTGCTGTTTCAAAAGATGTTTAACCTTTTGTATCTGCGAGTTTTGTGTTGGAAGCTGGTTTGACTGTTTGGCCATAACGTGTTTCAAAGCGTTGGTGGTGGTGGTGATTGTCGTGTTATAAACTTGAGAATACGTTAAAATATGCGGAAACGAATCTTCCTATAAGCGGATTGAGTAGCCGCGTGGATTCCCACGAAAAGGTCACCGAACTAAAGGCCAAAATAAATCGTTTGTGGTAAATACTGATAAACGAGGCAGCTGACAGACAGCTGCCTCGTATAACATGTTGGCTGATGAGTCCCCGGTCTAACAAAGAAAAACAAATTTTTTTGTCAAAATTCGTTTTTATTATTCAACATAGTTCCCTTCAAGAGCGATACAACGATTATAACGACCTTTCAATTTTTTGATACCATTTCGGTAGTACTCCTTCGGTTTTGCCTCAAAATAGGCCTCAGTTTCGGCGACCACCTCTTCATTGCAGCCAAATTTTTTCCCTGCGAGCATCCTTTTGAGGTCTGAGAACAAAAAAAAGTCGCTGGTGGCCAGATCTGGAGAATACGGTGGGTGGGGAAGCAATTCGAAGCCCAATTCATGAATTTTTGTCATCGTTCTCCATGACTTGTGGCACGGTGCGTTGTCTTGGTGGAACAACACTTTTTTCTTCTTCGTTCTTTTTTCGTTCGTCAAGCAACCAAAAGTTGTTTGACAAAAGACGCTCTATCTCACAAACTAATTGACATACAGACGTCAAATTTTGACACGAATCATTTGAAGGTTGGTGCTATATAAAAATAATATGCATTTAATACTAGCGGCGCCATCTATGTGTCAGACCGTGGACTTATCAGCCAACCTGTTAAAGAGTTTCGTATCAAAGACCTTGTATTGAAGCCTCTGCTTGTAGTAAACGCAGAATCGGAAATACATCGATTCCGAATCCGATTCCGCTTCTGGAATCAATACTTATTCTGGAATTGGCTCCGGAGTAAGTGGCCCTGTGTTGTAGGCAACAGCGGCGCCGGGTATTATGATGAGTATTATGACTGCGCTTAGAAGAATTGACCTGACTACCGGACCAGCTGTCTGCTGCTTGGGCTCCAGCCCCTCGAGGAAAGGATGTTGAACGCCAGGTGATTGTTCGTGGCGTGGCTACTCGCCTGCCCGCGTTTTACGAGCGCGGTCCTTGCTCTCTGTGAATGATCGGCGCATAGCTTTCGGATCTTCCTGTTCGTTCCTTTTTATGTGCTGTAATTTTAATGATGTTTGTGATACGTTAGAACCTGGCATGTCTAACTTAGAGTTTGTGAACAATGTAAATGTCCTGCGTGGGTCGCTGTCAGAGCTGTAAGTTTATTCGTTATTTTCAACATACGTTTACTCTATCGAGTGGACCTTGTGGTTATTCTGTTTGTGACTTGTGACAAACAAATGGATAAAAAACATAGGCCTAGTTTTTTAGCTCGTACGCGTTCGCGTGTGCCTTCGTGTTCATGCAGAATATTTTTGAAGCTGTTTTAATATTGCCGTTACGCATGTTTATATTCTGGTTATCTTTACAAAAAAAGCCAAATAGCCAAATGCGTTGGGAAAGAATACTAGTAGAAAATTGAGAAACCAAAAAGAAGGAAGGATAGAAAAATTTGGGAAATGTTTGAATTTAAAAATTATATTTTTTTTCTACTTTTCAGTGCATGACAAAGCTTCTCCATATAATTGAAGATATAACTGACGACGGTGCAGAAAGAGCGTTGTATTCTATAGTACAAATTTTGCTGTCTCATCAGTCCAGATCCAACGATTTACTGCTGTTTGGACAATATATGGCGAAAAGTATTCCTACAGTAAGTACCTTCATACTTAAATGGTATTTTTTAATTTAAGAGTTATCGGTTTGTTGATTTGCTTATTGTGTAAGGTCGATTAGGCTGCCATTGTTTTTTTTTTTAATTTTTTTTTATTATAAAATTTCGTAAATCGATAGTTACTACTGTGCATTGGAGCACAACTTCAAACTGCATTTTAAAAAGTTTAGTTTACCGATTTGTATAAAGAGTCTATCTCACTAACATAAAAGTTATATAACAAAGGGCTCAAGCAGGACCCTTGTGCTGGTCCATGAAAACTGGTGCGTATTAATTGCACGTGACCATTGTTGAAGTTCATAACTTTTACAGACTAAAGGTTGAATAAGAGGTTATTCAAATTTGGTCCCATGCCCACACTTTCTAACTTTTGACACAGCTTTTATGGTGAAACTGAGTCAAATGCCCCTTGTGTGTCTAGGAAGATAGACCCCATATTCTGCTTGCTTGCTCGGGCAAGCTCTATTTCTGTCACCAAAAGCGCTAAGCAGCCACCAGAACTTTACGGCTTTACGTAAACCAAACTGAGTATTTGAGATAAGGTTGTTTGACTCTAACCATTCTTCTAGCCGTTTTCCAAAGCAATCCTTGACCCACCAAGGAGTGGGAGGTTTTTGAATGTTTTTGCTTGGTGCGAGCGTCTTGTTTGGGCCTCAAGAGCACACTTGTTTATAATTAAAACTAGTTTTTCGTATTTCTGAACTGGAGACAAATCTTTTAAGTCAAGAGAAAACGAAGTGGCTACTTATTGGCCGTATCTTGTCCAGTTGATGTCCCTCGTTAAGTCATATTTAACGGGAATTCCAGCTGCGGGACACCCCAAGTAGACTCCTTGGGAGTTAAAATCTCCCACGATCAAAAGCGGTCCAGGCAAAACCGCTGCTAAATTTCCAAGATCTTCTTTGAACTTTTCATTGTTGGATATCGGGGGGATATAAATGGATGCAATGGTCACGTGAAGATCGCCAATTTTTGCCTTGATTACGACAGTTTTGATAACGAGTTTGGTTTTGCGCCGGAGAAAACGGTAATGTTAAGAACACTTACAAAATGCACGTTACACGCGTAGTAAACACTCACAGACACACACTAGACTATACATGCCGATCGATGCGAAAGCGCAGCGTCGATACGCTCGCTTATCGTAATGTTCGATAGACACACTCACAACACTAGAAACGCACGTCGATCGCTACTCGATCGATAAGATTAACAGCATACTTTCCGTACGAATAATGGAGAAACAAAGAAACACCGGTTGCTCAAACGCACTGAAGAACAATGACAACTATATGCCGTATAAAAAATACGCAAAGGTGCTTTCGAGCGAAATACGTCCTCTTGCAACGGGAGTTGGAGGCAGACTCTAGATACTACTTTTATTCGTTATAGTTCTTTACATGTTTATTTTGTTTTATTTATATATTTAAAAAAAAAGTTGTCTTCTGAAGGTTGCAAATATGATTTTAGATTTTTTCTATGCATTTTAATTTATGTTCCTTATTACAAAGTTGAACTTGTCCTCTTTTTCATATAAAACTCATACATATAAGCCAGCATCAGTCATCATGCACCATCATTGATGTTATGTTATCATACATTTGCTTATTATAATGCTTTGATTATTACACATGTATTTGCAGATGGAAAGTTGTACTGAACAGGACACAGAAAATCTAACGGATCGACATGTTCATCTAAGGAATCGAGGCCTAAAAGTATTACACTACTTATTTTATGGCGCAAATAATGTCATCAATTGGAAATTTTGCGATGAAATGTTCCGAGTTCTAGGACTGGATTGGGTACTATTGTTCATGCAACCACATTTACATTTTACAACGACAGTTTGGGCTTTTCGAATGTTAGTTACAATGCTAACACGTGATGCCATACTTGCTCGCTTTCGAGAAGGAAAGTGTGCCAATGGCGATGAAGGATATTTGAAACACACAGAAATAATCATGCAATCTCGAAATGCTATCTTGCTTTCATCAAAATTTCCTTCACAAGTTGTAGGAGCAACGGGTAATATTTCAAGTTTAGAGGATAGTTTTATTCTAAACCAAGCATCGCTGCAGTCAATGGGATTCGCTTATCTGGAATGGTTACTACTGCATCGTACCAATGTGCCCGAGGTGTTTTCATTGCTAGTCGCATTAATTATTGGATATCCGGTAAAATCGTCAATCATGCCCTCCAAAGATAATAATCTTGAATCAATCTGGTCCTTTCTATGGTCATCAAACACTCATACGAGTGCCAATTGCACAACAGAAAAAATAACATTCTGCACAGAAGCAATATGCATTTTGCTCAGCTTGACAAGGTCAATTGTTCATTGCAAAAAACCTGACGTAAATTTGGCAGAAAAAACGCCGGAAATAGCAGATCACTGGTTACAGTCGCATCCCGGCGAAATATTGACATTGTTCATGTCGTTCTACAAACATCTTCCCGATTTTGCTCCAATTGTTATGAGTGGAGAAGTTATTACTTCACTTATTGCTATACTGTTTACACCTTCAACTACGTTTGATATTGATAACGATATATCATCATCCGTGGAACGTTCTCCAACAGCGTTAATAAACACGAGTTCATCATATACGCCCGAAACAATTAAGAAAAATACGTTCGAAAATGAACATATATTCGTGAAAATGGGGATCGATGAAGAAATAACTGCACATGTCATGAATATTTTACAGACCCTAGTGATTGATTCACTCGTTTTGGTGCACTCCGCCAAATCCCCACCCGTAATAGACATGGTATTAGACTTTTTTATAATGGGCAACCATATTTCCGAACATCAGCGAAAAATTTTCCTAACAAATATTATTCTATTGCTGATGAAAAATGAGTCCATGGTAAATATTGCTGTTGAAGGGCAAATTTCTGCTCCAGTCAGTAGTACTTTCGTTAAGTTTGGCGGGCAGGAACATGTGGTAGCGAATGTTTTTTATGTAACGGCTCGCTTTGTCGATAAGCTGTGGCAACAAATGCTATTGATTGATGGTCGAGAAATTTTTGAATACTGCGTTTGTTTATTAAAACAAGCGAAACGGCATGGCGGATCTACATCTGCCTCGGCACATACTGTAAGCAGTATAGGTGGTAGTGGAACGAACATTACAAGCGCGAGCTCTTTAGATTCCTTGTACCGTTCCTTGAATCGTTGCATACTTTATCTTCTGGCATACCCGTCCCCTCCGGTGAATGAAAGTTTAGTCGATATTTTACAAAATCTAATGAGTAATCGTTTATTGGTTTTTGGAGCTGGGAATCATGATCCAGATTTCATTGGGTGTTTAACTTACTGCATACTGCAGTTTTATAAGGGGGAAAACATAAGTTTATCCAGTACAGCTCAATTCGACCAAGAAAGAACGACAACGTGGCATGTGAAATCACTGTTACAGAATGAAAATGAAGAATACGATTCTCGAAAAATGTCAGATGATGAAATGACGGTTGGCCCATCATCCAAGTTGGAAAATATATCTTTCAGAGTTTGGGAAGAACTATACGTTTGCAAAAAACCTGTAATCGAAGAGATATTCAAAGTGACGTTAACACAACCGTTTCACAATTCTCGTGCTCCGAACATGGAGTGTACGCATGAACAAATTTTTGATTCAGCTTTCAAACATTGGCTGACATACGTTGAAAGGGAGCGGCATACTACCTCACGAAACCCTTGGGACGTGCATAATAGCATACAATCTAAAATTCAAAAAGTGACTGGTGGTCTGACACGGCTCACAAGTCGTACAAAATTAAAGAAGGAAGCTTGCAAAAGACAGGGATTGCTAAACGAAGACTTTGGCAATGAAACCAACAAACAGATTCTGAACGGAAAAATTGCACTTGTGAAGGAATTTTGGAACTTTTGCTCGACCCAGCAAGGAAATAGTTATATGCACAACAAACGGTACGTTCATCAAGATTGGTTACAAGTTGAAGCTGAGCTAATACGAGAACGAGGTATATGGGGTCCGGAATGTTGTGCTGATTTCACCAAATGGACCCTCGATAGTACGGAAGGGCCATATCGAATGCGAAAGAAGATGTTGAAGAATTTGTTGTTTTATGTACACTACCCACCGCCAACTGATCAAGTAGATGTAGTCGATACCGAAGATCATGCTCATCAAAAACAACCCAAGAGCCGTGTAGCAGTTAGTTATGACAGCGCGAAGTACAATAAGTTTGTGCGATTATATCAAAACATGTTTCCTGAGCAGTTCGAGCGTGATGTCACTGGAGGCAATGGATCATCGCGTAGCAACACAGCCAAAAAATCGGAATACTCAAAAACCAGCCGGTAAGTTTGTTTACGAAGATGAAACGAATAGTATAGCTGAGAGTGTATAGTGTTACCCAAACATTAAAACAGTAATTAATAACGCTATCGGTCTATAATGACACTTTTCTTACTTATGTTTTACTACCTTTTATTTTGCTTCTTTATTTCAGAATACAAGGAGACGAGAAAGGATATTGTATAGAAAATGAGGAGGATTTGTCGTTCTCATTGCCGGATAATCAAATATTGTTGAGGCTGCTGGAAGACAAAGAAAAGGTGACGTACTGAATGCAAATTAAACTGCCCAGGGTAAAAGTCCTGATCATGTGATTCTAATGCGTTAGTTTTTTTTATAGGTATCTAACATTTTTCGGACAGCACGTATACAAGGCCTAGACACATTCGAAGGTTTGATGCTGTTTGGAAAAGATTGCTGCTATATTGTTGATGGATTTACTTTGCTTTGTAATCGTGAAATACACGATATCGATTCATTGCCTCCGGAGAGCTTCGATCCTATTTTACCCAGCACTACTTCAGCAAACTGTTCTTTGTAAGTTCTTTACGTTTTCTATTTGAATATAGTATGAGTGCCCGAAGCGTCCATTTAATCCTTTTTGAGATCTCGGACCGAAATATGATTCTTCGACCGAGCGTGATAGGTAGATGACTAACCCAACGAGCACCGCAGCCAATCAATGGCAATTCGCCTATGCCTTTGGTTGTGAGGGAAGTTGGTTTATTTTGTGGGCTACCTTCTCGTAATCCCCTTTTTACACTGTGTGTCTTGAACGCCTCAAAAAACGACTTTTCAGCGATGCATGAATAATCTGATTTATTTATATTTGACGGCTCACCGCCTTATTGTCACATAAATAATCCTTGTGTAAATTCTCTAAATCCCAACATTAAAAGAGTCAAATAAAAAATATATCTAAACATACTTATAATTTTGCCTAATGCAATTTCTAAACAATCTTAACCTCACTACTTAGTATTCATTAGTCAAGTAATAAGGCCAGGCCGTTCCTACGAAAAAAAAAATTAACTCCCAATCTTTAATAATAATTCCTGTTGTAATTACAAACCTGACTTTGCTTTTCTATACATTCCCTTCGTGAAGATGTTATTTTGGCGATGTTTCTAAATGTACAGCGTGAAATGAAAAAACTGCAACCAAATTAAGGTGACTGTCATTTCTGAACCGCTAGTTCTTCTTCTTCTTGGCTTAACGACCTCTAAGGTCATGCCGGCCATCGAAATGGCTTACCAGACTGCCGATACCACGTAGTTGGTTAGTCAGGCCTCACTACGGAGGGAAGGTCCGGATGGGATTTGAACCCCGGTCATGCCGTTTGAAGACCGGCGCCACTGTCGTCTACACCACCGGAATGCCCCGTTTTCAGGCTCATAATAGTTAAATAGGCAACTCTTGCCTGCTTAGTGAAATGTAGGTTACTTGAAAGAGTAACTGTCTGAAATTAGTATTGGTTGTTTCTATGTTATTAAGAAATATATCTTCTTATAAAATATGTTTCAAATCTTTAGCATGCATGCTATACCTTAACACCTTCCACTTTTGATTTATATTTCAGATCTCGCAACATTAGACAATCCTCCAAAATATTTTATGAAGATATCCGTGAAATACACAAACGACGTTATTTGTTACAGCCGATTGCACTGGAAATTTTTTGTGGTAGCGGACAAAACTATTTGTTGAGTTTTCCTCAAAAAGTGCGTAACAAAGTATTTCAAAAAGTGACAACCATGGCAACACACATTGCAGATAATGCGCAACAATCTGTCGCAGGACAGAAAAGAACTGCAAATGTAGAACAAAATACTGGCCTTTTAAGCAGTTTGATTGGAGAAACATCTGTGACTCAACGCTGGGTGGTAAGTTTGTGTATATTTAAAAAATGTTCAAATTTGCAAACCTGAGCTTTGTTTATTACATTTAAGTTACTTACTTTGTATGAGTTTTATCATTTAATTTTGGGTCTAGCATGCTTGCAAGAATGTCTAATCCTGTTAAGCATCGATAGACACATCATCCAATAATGCTTATAACGAAAGTTTCTATATATACTAGGTAATTTGGTCCGATTACAGGGGAACGCAAACCCTAGCTCTCGAAAAGGCTTTCTTGTAGACGAGCCTTCACGTTTAATACAAGTAGAGATGCGTGTTGTATTTTACCCGCTTTTTCGTGAAGTGTATTCAAAAGTGAAAACGGAATATAAATTGATTTCTTTATTCGAGCATATTCTAGGAATTGATTAATCGAATCATTATTTATTGGATAGATTTTTGCTAACTGTAATTACATTATTTTGTTCTATTATTGTCACTACCCGTTACTGCACATGGCATAAAATCTAATTTAAACCTTTTTTTTTACTGACCACTGCTAAGCAAGGCTAATTAATTTTTTCTTCCTTTTTTTATTTCTATTTAGCGTGGTGAAATATCCAACTTCCAATACCTCATGCACCTGAACTCTCTAGCGGGTCGTTCGTATAATGATTTGATGCAATATCCAGTATTTCCTTGGATATTGGCAAATTATGATTCCGCCGTTTTAGACCTCAATGAACCGGCAAATTTTCGAGACTTATCAAAACCTATGGGAGCTCAAACTAAGGAACGTTTGGAACAGTTTCTCAAACGTTATAAAGATTGGGACGATCCCCAAGGCGACACACCTCCATATCACTACGGAACCCATTACAGCTCAGCCATGATAGTCTGCTCTTACTTAATAAGACTAGAACCATTTACACAACATTTTCTACGTTTACAAGGAGGACACTTCGATCTGGCCGATCGAATGTTTCACAGTATTAAAGAAGCTTGGTACTCGGCTTCCAAACAAAACATGGCTGACGTAAAAGAATTAATACCTGAGTTTTTCTACCTTCCGGAGTTTTTAGAAAATTCAAACAGTTTTGATCTTGGGACAAAACAAAATGGTGAAGTTTTGAATCATGTCGTACTGCCACCATGGGCAAAAAATGATCCTCGCGAGTTTATACGTATGCATCGTGAAGCCCTTGAATGCGATTATGTTAGCCGTCACCTACATTTAGTAAGTGCACTTCCTCCTCTATAATGATAATTGTTGGAAGCGTAGTGATTGGAAGATAGATCAATTGTTTTACTAATAGAATACCTTTTGCTTTACAGTGGATCGATCTTATCTTCGGGTATAAGCAGCAAGGACAGGCTGCAGTTAATGCTGTTAACGTATTCCATCATTTGTTTTACGAAGGAAATGTCGATATTTACAAGTATGTTTCTTTAATTCGATGTAATTTTGTAAGCAAATAGTAATGCATCATTGTTTGGTGTTGTTTTGCAGCATCGAAGATCCTCTTCAGAAAAATGCTGCAATCGGTTTCATAAATAACTTTGGTCAAATTCCTAAGCAATTATTCCGCAAGCAGCATCCAGCGAAGCGAATGACTCCAACTAAACAGTTTTCTATGTTAGTTGATGTGAGCCCACTGATACCACCACAGTCTCCAATCGGAGGTACACCAGCGATAAACTACGAGAAAATATTTTTCTATCACCTTAACAATTTGAAATCCTCTCAACAACCCATCAAAGGTAAGTTATTACGCTCGAAGCATGTTTCAAACGTAGTTTGTCTTTCAAAACTCTCACATTTCAATACGGAATAAGAGCGTAAGCTGCATCAAATGTATCCTTATCAGTAAACAATGGATTTCACCTTTCATTTCAGAGCTAAAAGGTCCGGTTGGACAGATAATACAACACGAAAAAAATATATTATCAGTTGAACAAAACAAAATGTTGATACCCAAATCATATAACCGATATATAGCTTGGGGTTGCGCTGATCATTCTTTGCGTGTTGGTTGTTATGATTCAGATCGAACCTATCATACGTGGGAAAATGTAGATAATTGTGGCGATATAATATGCTGCACATGTCCAAGTGTAAAATTGTTAATCATAGCTGGCACTAGTTCTGTCTTATCTGTGTATAATATGGACGCAAAGATGAAAAAAATATCCCTGAAACAAACCTTATTTGGCCACTCGGATGCTGTTACTGCGCTGACGTCGAGCACAGCCTACAATATCATTTTGAGTGGTTCTCGCGACCAAACCGCGATAATATGGGATCTGGCGCGATTGACATACGTTCGTCAATTAGTTGGACACATGGGAGTAATTTCTGCAGTAAGCATAAATGAACTGACGGTAAGTGTACAGTTATATGAGTATTTTTGCTTTTATTAGTTAAAACACTCTTCAACGTGTCCTAATCCCGCAGTACTTCGTAACCAGTATGCAACTTTGCTTATTGCATATCAAAACGTTGCTTGCTGTATACGTTGTACTAGGGGCAAAGTTAGTAGAAAATATAATCTAATTCAAGGCTATACTTGTTTTATAGGGTGATATTGCAACATGCTCTGGCACTTGGCTACACATATGGTCTATCAATGGCCATCAATTAGCTGTTGTAAATACAAGCATGGGTAGTTCTGATCGAATGCAGCAAATTCTTTGTGTAACATTTTCAAGTATTCGCGAATGGGATACAAAAAATGTCATCATCACTGGATCGACTGACGGTGTAGTGCGGGTAATTATGAATAAATTTCTTTCCTTAACCATGCAGAAAGATTTTTACTTCTTTACCAGAAAGTTTTATCTTATTGTATTGTATATCTTATGAAAACATTTTAGCAATAGGTCCTGGCCGTTCTTTTTAGGTTTAACTATTGAAATTTAATGCAGTAAGACATTATAGGGGTAGCTTGGTAGCTGTTATGCCAAAGAATCCTTATCAAGTAACATCCGGACCATTCCTCTGCCCGCATTAGTAACACGAGAGGACTTTAATTTCTAGCTTCATTGAGTTGATTTTATCCGGAGTTGAATAGTAAGATATGAAAGTGAACGACATACACAACAACTCCGTTAGAAAAATCATTCAGTTTTGCTTAGGTTATAGATTGCGCGAACTAGTTGCAAACTTTGGTCCGAACTGAGTAGGCTCCAGTACACGGCACGATTCTTTGACGACAAATCTCACCCATAAAATTACAAACAGCTCCTATAAAATAGATTCGTTTCACTAGCCATCGATACATGAAGCGCAAACTTTTTGACATGGTTTTTGGTCATATTTTATGTTTACGTTTCATGTACCGTAGCTTGAATGATGTATTGTACTGTTAAAAGTTCACGGCAAGTTCGCAACTTCTTTACAGCAAGTTCCATTGAGATTTACAATATAAAGCTCACATAATTTACATGCAGTTTGGCAGTTAGTATTTACCGGCGAATGTTAGATTTGGTTGTATAATTTTGATTCTGAATTAATTTGTTAAACATATTTCCTTTCTTTACAATCCATTTTAATACTACTGCCCTATATTAATGCTTCGATTAATCTTTTATGCAGCTATGGTCAATAGAGTTTTCTTCAAAGCATTCGCAGCTATCAGCGGAGGATCTATCAAAGAAGGCTTTGAATTATAAAACTGACATGAAAGACAATAACGAGGAATCACTAGAAAGTAAGTATATGAATAAGTTAAGCATTATAATGCATTGTTTTTTCTTTGTTGTGGTTCAATGTAATGTAATATAGGGTATTCAAGGCGCCTCATCGTCGGTACCGAGAGGAACGTGGGTCAGCGGATGGTTGTTTATGATGCTCTCTACTGCTAAGAGCATGCTGCTCAGGATGCCAAATGTGGGTAAACGATCGAATGGTATGCTTTCTACCATTCTCTCTCCCTTGCAACTCCGAAGTGCTAAGCTGCTGGAGGAATCAACTTCCATTTGGTATTGGGCAAGTCCTTTTCTTCGATCAGCTGGTTCATGTCCACCTGCTTTATGGCCTCAAGTAGCTCCCGGCTTGCTCCTACGAAGTTGGTTCCCCGATTACTGATGTGCTCTTTATTGGTGCCTCGATGTGCGATGAAATTCGCTACGCATACTCGCGTATGCATTCCTCAGTCGAGAGGGAGCCCACTACCTCTATGTGTATGGCTCGTACGGTAAGGCAGGTTAACAGGAACCCCCATCTCTTTTCGGATCTTCGACCCATCGATACCATGATAGGGCCGAAGTAATCTATCCCTGTAAACAAGAAAGGGCGATTCCCAGCAGCTAATCAGTTGTATGCAACTGCTCAAAATGTCTGCAGGGGAGTGTGACACACTTTGGTTAGCACGATCATCTGACGGGTCTCTCTCGCGTGTGACACTCGATGAACCACTTTTTGTCTTGGGGTCCAGGAGCAGCCGTGGAACAGACGTGCCGGGGCGTTATCTGTTAATGTGTAATACCCGTACATTGTCTAAGTTATAAGTTAAAGTAAAAGAAATGCTGCCCATAGCAAAGAGCAACATCCGAACACTTACGTCGTTTCAATTTTACGGGCAAAGGTTGATTACCCTTATTTTTATGGGTGACGCTTCAGAAAAGGGTGACACTTCGCGCGAAATCGCTGTTATTACCACAACGTCCTACTACCCTGGACTATTCAAGAACATCGTCTACTTGGCTTAACGACTTCTAAAGGTCACGCCGGCCATCGAATGGCTTAAGAAAGACTCTTCGATACCACGTATTTAGATAGTCAGTACTCACTACGGGGGGATGGTTCGGATTTGCACCCCGGTCCTGCCATTTGAAGACCGGCACATTTGTTGCGTACACCACCGGGTCGCCCCATTTGAGAACATCAATGACCTTTTTTATTTCAATACTGCGCAGTTTCACAGTTCGTACTATCGTTTTCAATATTTTATGTTAAAAAAGTAGTATTGTCAAAGGAAAACTAATGCTTACTTTGTTTAACACACAACATCTGCTATTTTAGGTGCGGAATGGGAACGAAAACTTGTTTTTAGAACTGAATTAACTTTGCACACTGCGTACGATCATAAAAATAATGTGGAGCCAGCAAGTATCACGGCACTTGCCATATCGAAGGATCATCACACGTTGTATGTTGGTAAGTAACGTAAGGCGCTACACATGTTTTTTTTTTTTGTGAAACGGAATTAAAATTATATATTGCTTCTAATTTACTAAAAACAGGCGATGCTCGTGGTCGAATATATGCATGGTATGTAGCAGAATATCCATTTGGTAATCCAGTACGAGTAACTAGTGGATTAGCTCCTCCAAAAGTAAACAAATTCTCTAGTTTGGATCATTAACAATCTAGCTAATCCCGCGTACAAGACATGGACAGCACAATTGTAATTGTAGGCTAATTGTATCTAGTAAAGTACACTATAGGAAAATGCGTTTAAAAGAAAAAAACTTGAAGAAAGTATTTAAAGTTCGTAAATAAATATTATATAGCAAATATTAAACAATAAATAAACAAAAAGAAACAGATTTCTTACTTCTTGCTATATTTACTACAGTGTCCGAAAAGTAAGGTGACATTGGGTGCCAAAGAAGCTCCTTGTTTTTATTTTTCATTTGTCAATATGTATGCCTAGTGTTTTTATCCATATTGACCATGTCCAAGTTTGTGGAGCAGCGCGCATGCTGCGTGGAGCTGCGGAAACATTGCGGATGTTACAAAAACCCTTTGGGGAAGAATCTATGTCGAAGAAAGATGTGTACAAACGGTACAGTGATACAAAGAATGGCCGTGAGAAGGTCGAAGACGAGGACCGTCTGGGGAGAGCATCCACAAATCAAGGATTTGGTGGTCAACAATCGTCGGTTGATGATACACGAGACCTTTCGGAAAGTGTTGGGATATCCTAAGCCTTGACCGAGGCACCATCCTGAAAAATGTCTTGGGGTTGAAGCGGGTGAAGTCTCGAGGCCCAAGAAAAAAAATCTTTGATTTTCGCGCCAAAGCCGGTCGAAAATCAAGGTGATCCATCCGGCGAAAGCTGTCGGATTTTTGGAAAAACAACAGCTGGTTTTTGCACCACGATAAAGCGCCCACCCCAACGGCCATCGTTTTGAGGGAGTTTTTCGTAACAACTGGCACTCATATCGTTTCGTAACCGCCGTATTCATCAAATTTGGCACCAGCCGAAATGGCTGTTCTGGCTGTTTAGCTGACAAGCTAAAACGGCCGCTTCGGGGACACCGTTTCCACCGATATCGAGGAGATAGAAGCTGCAGAGACGGCTGAACTAAAGGACATTCCAGCATCCGCTTGTTCCACCTGCTTCGAGAAGTGGGAGAAGAAGTGGAAGAGGTGCATTGCATCGGAAGGGGATTACTTCGAAGGGGTGACCTTCATTTTGCCTAATAAAAAAAACAATTTAAGAAAAAAACGTCACTTATGTAATATGGAAAAAACGTCACACGTCACGTCACTTTATTTTTCGGACACAGTAGTATGCAGCATATTTTCCCTATTAGGTCTCCACTAGAATCGGATTCATTTCACCTTATGAAACGTCGAAGGCGCATTTTCTAATCCGAATGGCATTCGCAAAAACTCATAATGGCTATATTCGGTACTAAATGCAGTTTTTTCTTGTGATTATGATTCCATTTCAATTTGATGGAATCCTCTCTTTAGATATGATATTGAAAAGTACTCGGCACAACCACGATTATCGAGAATGTCTTCCACTTGTGGGATTGGGAAACTATCATCTATATTATACTCATTTAATTTTCTATTGTTTATAACGATTCGAAAGTTTTCTTTTCCCATCGAATCTTCCTTTTTAGGGACTTCCCATATTGGGGCATTCCACGGAGACTTAGAATGCGTGGTAATACCGTTTTGAAACATCTCCTGTATATTCTTTTATTAGACCAGAAAATTCGCAGCAAGGGTCAAAGGCCGGTCTGCAGATCGACCATCCTCATCGGTATCGGACTTATGGTCGCGCCTAGACCCACCGATGATGCATCTGCGGAAACAACTACTTCCGTACACGCGTCCGCAAGTCAGAAGAGTAACAACTCTTTAAACTTGATGAAAGACTTTTCGCACTCACGTGTTCATACAAAACTGCTTTCGTTCTTCAGCAATACATCCACTGGATATCGCATTTGTCCTATCTTCCGTACAAACTTTCCCTAGTAGTTCACGGTTCCCAAGAATGACCGAACCTCACTCACATTCGTAGGTGCCGGCATATCACGAATAACCTCAATTTAAGGCGGGTACGGCCTCAGACCCTATATGTCGACTTTGAATCCCCAGTATTCGATCTGCGCCATTTTAAACAAACATTTTTCCGCGCAGATCATATACCCGTAGTCTTTTATGCGCCGGAAAAGCTTTAGAAGGTTTTCATCGTGCTCACGTTCCGTTTTTCCACCAACAGCTACGTCGTCCATGGGAGCTGTATGTACCCGTTAATCCGTTGAGCATAGCATGTATCAGTTGTTGGAACGCGACTGGAGCGATCTTTGTATCCGGTGGTAAACGATTGCAATGATATAAATCACGATGTGTGTTTCTTGTCAAAAACTAACAATATCGCTCCTTTATTTCGACTTGTAAAAAACATATGCAACAAGTCGATTTTACTGAACACTGAGCTGACTTGGCGAAAATAACTTCAGGCAGCGGGAGTAGGTATTCATAACACTTGAACGCCTGCATCGCGTATGCTACAGGGCGCTTTGGACAAAAAACAGAAGGGAGATTTAGCTTCAGCCGAAATCGAATATTTACCTTAGTGCACAATTCGGTGCCACCAAAAATTGTAGGAAACATATTCTCCCATTTCGCTTATTCAGCTTCAACTCTGTTCCGAATCTGATCTGTCGGCACAGAACCCAGTTTGAACTCTTCTATCAAAACTGAAATATCATCTCCTGGATAACAGAACTAAATTTTTTCTTGATTCTTTTCCATCTCTCGCTTGTACACAGTATGCAAGATTTTACACTTGGCTATTTCTTTTATAGTTCGTGATTGAGTTATCGTATTAAAACAAACGGTACGTCATTCGAAAACCACAAGTATTTGGAAACAGTGGAAAAAAATTATAGTGAACTTAATCAGTGGAACACGCTGGAACTATGGAAGCGAATTACGTGTATCATGATGATGCATGCAGGTTGAAACCTGCAACGGAGATTTCGAGGCAGTTGTACAACGGAGGAATCATAGCATGCAGTCGGATTGCTTACGGAACGACGAGTTCTTGCATGAATTGTAGGGGCGAGTGCAGCAGGATCTGCGGGTCAGCCTTCGGGCTCTTTCGCGTGAAATTGGTGTGGCATGCTTCACCCCAAACACGATGAAGCATGCGTTGAATAAGGATCTTTGCCATGTGTCGTACACACGACGCAGGGGTCAGCGTTTAACACTCCTGAATCCGGTGTAAAAACAGCTATCGGCAACTGATTTCACAGTGCACGCCGGATAACATCGGATTAACACCGGAATAATTCTGATGTTACTCCGGAATCACTCCGGAGTTACTTCGGATTTTTTCCACAGTAACTCCGGTTTTTACACGTCGGAGTAGGAGTGGTTTCAATAATCCACTCTGGAGTTCCCATCACTACAAACGTGGTACACGATTTCGTGTCGCGGTGTCCTATTCTAGTCCACCACAAAACACTTAAGGAATATTTGGGATGTTAACAATGAAATAGATAAAACAATGAATACTGAAAATAATTTCAACATTTGTTATTTTCTCTTAAATACTTTTATCGTGTGCCTTGCAATAACACCTACATTTGCGCGTTTGAAGCGATCATGTTCATCCCGGCTTACCGGTATCAAGAAGTATCAAACGTATGCATTCCAGATATTTTACTAAAATGGCAGATAACGATAACAAATCCAAAGTAACATCAATTTCCGTACTGCGGAGTGAAACTAATTCATCGTCGTATTCCTAAAAGATATTGAATTAAAAATTAAATACTCGGTAGTATAACATCTTATCGACAAGTAAACTGACTTTGTGTTTCATTAGCCTAATCATAGTATTTCAATCCGTTTAGAAGCAGATTGCATAAGTTAGGAAGGAAACCGAAAATCGGATTTGTTTTCTGTGTTATCTGTTTTGACCACTGCTGGTGTAATGGTTGCAGAAACCTTTGGAAGTTGACCTTCCACAGTCTTCGGTTGTGCAGTCTCTGCCTCACTACGCTTGAACAACACCTTCGGATTCGAACCATCCTTTCGATCCCAACCGTGCTCTAGTTCTTCGTGATGATGGTGATCGTGGTGATCGGGTGAAGGGAACCACTCGGATATCCAGACCGGCTTCCAGATCTTCTTCCACGCCGGTAACCAAATTTCCTTCCAATCGGGTACCCATATTTGTTTCCATGCTTCCTTCCATTCGAGTTTCTTGTCCGGCACCCATACTAGTTTTTTGCTGGGTTTCCAAATCTGCACCCAGGCGGATTTCCAGTCCAGTTTCTTTTCCGGCACCCAAATTTGTTTCTTCTCCGTGCGCCATATTTGCTTCCATGCTTCCTTCCACCCAAGCTTTTTGTCCTCAACCCACACTTGCTTCTTGGCTGAATGCCATATCTGTTTCCAGGCCGATTTCCATTCCAATTTTTTATCGGTACGCCAGATTTGTTTCTGTTCAGTTTTCCAAATTTTCTTCCAACCAGATTTCCACACTAGCTTTTTCTTCCATAGATCGTGGCTGGTATATTCCCAGCCGTCGTGGTCTTTGCCGAGGTACTTCTCTCCAGGAACGCCTACTTTGATCCATTCGGGATACCAGTACTGCTTCCAAGCGGGAACATGCACTTCCTTCCAGTCCGGCACCTGTATCTCCTTCCACACTGGCTTCCAAATCTGTTTCCAGGCAGGGACCTGTATTTCCTTCCATGCCGGCACCTTGATCGGTACCCAGATTGGTTTCCAAATTTTTTTCCAATCAGGCACCTGTATTTCTTTCCATGCTGGCACCTGTATCTCGTTCCATACTGGTTTCCAGATTTGTTTCCATGCAGGAACCTGAATATCTTTCCAGACTGGTATTTCCGTCGGGACCCAGATTGGTTTCCATATCTTTTTCCAGTCGGGCTTCCAAATTTGTTTCTTTCCGGGTTTCCATATCTTTTTCCAGCCTTCCTTCCAAATCAGTTTCTTTTTCCAATACCCTGGGTCGTGGTGTTCTTCGTGGTGATGGTGTTCATCGTAATGGAGATGTTCTTCGTGGTCGTGATGGTGTTCTTCAGGCAAAGTTTCATGTTGTAACAGTGGCAGAGGTTCAGCGACATGATGATGATGCTCGTCAAACGTTACAGGTGCTTCTGGAGCCGGGTAGTCATAACCGATACGCTTTTGCACTTGTTCTGGTATGTTTATATTAAGCGTTTCTTCTGCCTTTTGATCGATAACAGCTTTTGCATCGATTACAAAAGTTTGGAACTGAACTATCAGGAGGATAGTTATCTGAAATTAAAAAAAAATAATAAGACAAATCGTCATTATGTTATGCTTGTCCAGTTAATTCGTTAAAAACTCATTGCCATTGTTGGAAACTTTAAAAGGTTCCCAACGCCCTGTAAGTTAGGAGGCGCAAAGAAGAAAAGGAGAGATAAAAAAGGATCAAAAAAGGGGACGGACGAACCTGCTCTGGGATCAGTTAGGGAACGAGTTTCGAGCAGTCGAAAATCAATCACGAGCGGACAAAGATCGGAAAAAACGAATCTCGAAAGCGCGCGCGAACAGCGGACTAATTATTTTGGTTATTTCTAAGAGCTTATCAATTAAATAAGCTACACATAAAAAGCAAAGGAAGCAAAAGAGTATCGTTTTTCAATGTTTGTGGGAGGCGTACACCCGACTGAAACGTGAAGCAGCAAGAATTGGATTGATGATCAATGCGACGAAGACGAAATAACTGCCAGCCGGAGGCTCTGATCGCGATAGAGCCCGAGTGGGAAGCAGCGTTTTAGACGACGGCGACAACCTCGAGGTAGTAGAGGAGTTCTGCTATCTTGGAACTGTCCTAACTTAGATATATTGCACACTGATTCGCGCGGTGGTCCTATATGGCCACGAGTCTTGGACCATCCGAGCGGAGGATGCAATCGCGCTTGGAGTGTTTGAGTGATGGAGTGTGGAGGAGAAGGATGAACCACGATCTTGCTGAGCTATACGGAGAACTGGACATCCTGACGGTAGCAAAGACCGGCAGGATACGATGGATGGGGCATGTTATGAGGATGCCGGACTAATGCCCCGCCAAGAAGGTATTCGTCAGTGAACCCCCAGTTCGTCACGAGGCGTCGGGGATCACAGCGAGTTCGTTGGCTGGATCAGGTGAATGGTGACCTATCGGAGATCGGGTGCCCACACGGATGGGAAGCTGCAGTCAGGGATCGAGTTTCCTGGAAATCTATTGTTGACCGGTTCATGTCACGACGACGTGCTCTTTAAAAGAGCAGGCCAACAAGAGTGATGAGTGAGTGAGCTTGTGGGATGAGATTAGATTAAGAATCAGCCACAGCATGCAGTGTAGTGAATGCAGTAGTTAACGATAAAGCACTATTTTTTTATCAATGGTTCTCATCAATTAAAGGTGATACATAGCTCAAGGGCCGTACTCAGTTCGTTGCCGTTGTGTAATGATAAAGGCAAGTTGTCTTTGTTTGTGCTTTCAGTTTAGTTACGCCAACACAAGAAGAAAGTGTTATCATAGATGTGACAACAAACATCGAATGCGGAAGCAAATCATAGAGCGTTTCTTTTACCGATCCATGAAATCGTGCACGCTCAATTAGCAGTATATCCCACATTTTGCTCGATTTTTACATACATATGACACCTTTTTTTCTAGCGACGTATTAGACAATTTAGTGTGTGTTTGAATAGATGTGTAGGAGAAGCAAATTTTTTAAATTGGTTTCTCACTCATGACTGATAATATTTGTTTTTCCTTGGAAGCATTATTTTTTAACTAGCTGTAAGGCCGGCCTGTACGTGAAAAAATAAAAAAAATTAATAATTTAAGAAAATAATAGATTCATATCATGTTTAAATATAGCCGAGTTTGGGTTATAAAAATTTGTAAATTTTAGTTTGAACTTTGAAATAGTTTTCAATTTGTCACCGTCAATTCAAAGATACTTAATACGTTTGTAAGCACTCATTTCGTAAGTTGCACACAAGTGGGCCTCATTTAAATAGCGAGAAAAATGTAAAACTGACCGAAGAGAGTATTACCTCATCCTCATTACACCCACGCGGTTGAGGATGTTTTCTGTACTAGAATGTCTGTCTTGTATTACATAATATGACTGGTTCAGGAGCTTTGGATGTATTCTTCTTCATCTTCCTGGCTTAGCGATCTTCTAGGTCACGATGGCCATTTAATGGCTTACAATGCTTGCTGACCACGTAGTTGGATAATCAGTTCTCATTACGGAGCAAACGGTCCAACTGGGATTTGAGCCCCGGCGAAGACCGGCGCCATTGTCCCATCACCACCGGGCCGCCCCGGTAGATGAGCTTTGAGCTTTGGATGTATATATTATTTTCAAAAATTGTTGCCAGTACTTAGCTCTATATAACCGAAACCGGTTTTGTGTTCCTTTTTAATCTACTACCCCTATCGTACCAACGCCGTAACCACATCGTAAACGAAAGGTGTGTTTGTATGTTAAAAGTTTAACGACTAGCAAACATCCGACAGCTGTGGTGGATGAATCGAAAACAGCGAGCCATATTACCGTTTAGAGTTGCATGAAACCGACGCACTTCACAACATATATTCAACGCTTCAATCCTTTCGGTGCTGGGAGAAGCGTGCCGTCATTTACCGCCATCAATGTAGCACCACGTTTAGCAGCAAACAATAGGTTGCTCACTGATAGAAGGGGGGTGGTGGGAGTTGATGACTTCAGTAATATTGGTTCCAACGAATGCCGTGAATGAAGAGCCAAAGCGGTATGGGATCATTCATGCTTCCATGTTGTAGCGATCCATAATGCCTTTTGAAAGCAGTGAAAGGCTATATTCACTGATTCCGCTGAACAGTCGGAAGAGGGCAATTGCTTGTGTGTTGTTTTGTATCGTGCAAAATAAAAAGAAAAACGCACGGTATAAGAAACACGTGAGAACTCTTTGCATCATAGATAGATCACGGAAAGATTGTCTGTTACCAGTTACGACATTAAAGAAGCTGCTTACGTAACGTATCTTAAGGTTAATCTTGATTGTTCCAGCACCACAAAAAAGTAAATAAATAACCAAGGGATGCTCCTTATTGTTAAATACATCATCGCTTATACTGTTGTTGGTTCTGTTAATTAAAATGTTGCATTTCCTTAGTTTTTGCATCGTTTTTATACCAACAAGACTATAACTTTACATTTTTCATAATTAACACTGACGCTCACGTTTGCTTTCATTTTGATGATGTTCATCGAGGAAGTGTATCGAAATTCATAGCGTTTGAGTCGATTAATCATTTAATTTTGGGTAATAACACTTGTCTAACCGCCTCTGAAGAGATAGTGAAAGTCAAATATGCACCCAAGTTGGTATCATTACCGTTATTGAATTTGTGTTTTATTATTTTAATGATGAAACGAGTTAAAACACATTAAAAAAATATAACAAGAAAATCTACTAAGTTTGCCTTACTCAAGTCACTCGTAAAATTCTAATTGTGTTTTGTTTTATGTTATGTAGAACGATGTCTAAGTTTATGTATCCCTATTGATAAAATTGCCTTAATAACCACTACTAAGGGTTTTTTTTTTCAATACAAATTTGCCTTAGAAGTGCCTTAGTTGGCGGATTTAAATTGATCAACATTCTGGTATATTAAGTTTAACGTACAATGATGAAGTGCTATATGTGCAGCATTCACAAGCTTGAGCTATTTCTAGTTTAACTATTCAGATACCACATTATTTTAGAATTATTCTACACCCTGATTGATGACCGGGCCGACGGTGGTATAGGCGACAGCGGTGCCGATCTTCAAAACGGTAGGATCAGGGTTCAAATCCAATTCGAACCGTCCCCCCTTAGTGCGGACTGACTATCCAACTACGTGGTATCGGCAGTCTAGAAAGCCATTTCGATGGCCGGCATGACCTTAGAGGTCGTTTCGCCAAGAAGAAGAATAGATGATGTAGATGAACAGATAAATATTTAATAAATTAACTAGTTTAATGTGCCACTTTTATCTCAATCTACACTGTTTGAAGGTGAAGTACAAACAAAATCGTAAATTAATTTGCTGCATCTCCAGCATAGCGAAATCACAGCAGTAAATAAATTAACCAAACTTTTTCCATATACCAATGTAAGCATTGGCAACGGAAAACTTCATCACTCTTTAGTAAATTAAAGTAAAATCCAAAGTGAATGAATGAATCATTTGTTTTTGTTTACACTTTCACTGATTAACAAGCCGTGGCCATGAGCGTAGGAAGTGGGTTTACACCAAACGGACATTCACTCAATCAAATATGACACCATATTCAAACCAAACATCACAGAGGGATGCAAATGAACTTATCACGCACTCGAATGATCTGTACTTTAATCTTCTTGGTCAGTTACGTCAACTGGAACTATTCACTCTCGATAGCGATTGACAGTGTGTGCCGATAGCAAAGAAAACTTTGTATTAAACAAGCGTAAAAAAATTCAAAAAAATATTACACTAACCACTCTGTTCCAGCGGGATTTCATCCTTCCCGAAGAAGTCCTCTCGTAGGAGCCGCTCGAAACTGACTGACAATTGTTTACATCCGCCAGATCGTTTAATATATATAAACAATCGTTCACCCCACCGGAAATCAGTCGAGCGTCGTGGGAGAAATGGGGAAAATACTACTGCCGGTAGTCTCACCCAGAGTGATCTCAGCCTCATGGCTATGGGAGTAGGGATTGAATAATTTTGGCGCGTATTGGTTCGCCCAAGCGCAGCGACATTGGATCACGTTGGAGAAAGAGCTTTCGTTCACCGCGCTGTGAGTGATGCTTGGGAGACTCTATCTGTAGCTTTGGTAGGGATTCAAAACAAAGTTATGTATATTATTTTTACATCGTCTTTTCTGCGTGCTCTACATTCGCTCTACACTCTACATACATGTACCGGAAACATAGGAACCCGGAGTCACAATTAGAGACGTACCCGTGCATGCAGTACAGGAAAGCTTAATCACAAACTATATGAAAGAATGTAAAATATGTCAAACAAGAATCGGGGTTTTGCTGTAAATAAAGTTGATTTTGTTGCTTTAAATTAAAATAAAAAATAGGACCGTTGCTCGAATTCCAATCGTGTCATTTTCTCCATAAATAAAATTAAGTGGCATCAGTATGTTTAGCAAACCAAACGACGTTTGGCGTGACCGTGAGTGAGGCTTGAGTAAATTGTTAAACCAAGAAGAAAATTAAATGAAACAAATAGATACATAATGTCAGGTTCGTCGAAAAACGACAAATAATTACATTATATTATTACTTCTTAAATAGTAACATTAAAATCATGCATCATCATGTTCAAATGAAGAATCAAACCAGAACTTCAACAGCGTTATAGTTTACTTTCAGTTTCACTGTAAACCGGTATCTTGAACCAGCAACTTCAAACACATTTCACATGTGACCGCCTTCATAAAGACACTCAATTCTCATCCATGAGATGATGGTGCACTTCTCTGCGGCCCAGACTCTTTCTCTGTGGAACTGTGTTGAACTGTGTCAGTTACAGTATTTCCACCTTTCTCTCCATTGCCGTGCAGCAGTTTCATTTGTTTTATATGTACTTTCTTCTCGAAGCTTGGCTGAAGTACCGGTATCGGAACAAGGTTGTTCCCGCGCACTCGTACGTACAGATTCCTACCCGTCGTTTGCGTAATCGATTCGCGACTCTTTTTTTTTGCCACGGACACATATTATATCATCGGGGCGTCGCTCGAAACACACTGATCCAGACAACTGTACGGGACCAGTTCAGACGCCTTGCTTGACGTACGGTGGTGACCAAGTAAGGAAGCAGGAGCACTGACCACTACTCGGGGGTGAAAAGTGACATGTGCCCGCGCCGGTGACGCAGCCGTTTTCTCTCTCCGCTTTCCTCCTGTCTTCGAGCATGTCAACAATACGTGAAACGGAGAAATGGTGCCTCAAGGCCGTTATTAGAGAATTGTGTATCGAAGATCGTGATTTTTACTTTCGTTTTGGTTCCAAAATGAACGCAAAATGTTACACTTATGGGCGTCTTCTGTTGGCGGGCGAGTTGTTAGGCAATGTTTGGGAATTATTTTACGCTTGTAATTTTAGCTTCTTATTTTAGAGATTTAGGAATTAAAAAAAAAATAAATTTAGTAGTTTTACGCAGCTTTGGTCTCTATTGCCATTTTTGTCTAGAGGTTAGCTATCTACCATTATGTCCTCAAATAGACACTGCTTTGCATGGAGAACGTAATCCAGGCCAGATTTGAACCCGAACCGCGTGTATTGTTGAGTCATGCGTTATCGATTACACTATAAATGGTCAAACGGTGATGTTAGGAGTAATAGTATGACATTATACAAGGTACTTATATTAAATGAAAAGCAATCAATGATAGCTTAAGCTTGTTGTTCGTCATATAATAAAGTTCTTCTCACAGGTCAGACCGGACATCGGATGGCTTACTAGTCTCTCCGATACCACGTAGTTGGTTAGTCAGACCTCACTAAGGGGGGAACGGTTCGGATTGGATTTGAACACCGGTCCAGCCGTGTGAAGACCGGCGCCTAAATCAACGGGTTAAGCGTGGTAGCGTTTGAGAAGTATATGAAATCTAAATTAGTGCTAAACTCCAATGCGCGCTTTTCTACACTTCTGTAGCTTGATGAATCCACAAATCGAAAGTAAAAATTATCGGTCGGCTCATAACGTTCATCAGTTAGCCCGGTTTAAAGGAAAGCGTTGAATGCATCATAAAGTAATTAGGTTTAACGTCTTCAATGTATGCAAGTGGCGTTATCGAAACGTGCGCTAACTGTTATCGGAGGTCAGTAAAATGTGAAATTACGGTTTACACTGCAATTTGAATCAATATGGATCGGTTGAGTGCAATAAACAGCAGAATATGGACAGTAGATAGTCAGTATCAAAGCGATTCATGTGCCAGTCGTTAAAATTGTGCTAGTTTACTATGAATTATGATGTACTTTATCGGGTTGCATAGCCTTGTTCCTATTTCAGACTTATTTCATTCCACGATTCAACACGTCCACTTGAAACATAATATGTTAAATAATATAGCAGTTACGCCATAGTGTACTGTATGGATTGATTGTCTTTGTTGTATCAGCCAAAACATATCTACAATATCATGTATTTCTGTTTTTTAACATATCGCAAATGCAATAAGTAGTGCGCGAGATAAAAAATATATTGTTTGCTTGATTATCAATAGTGCATGGCATACATCATATAGTATGCAGTATATGCAGAAAATTCCGGTTGTAATACAATAACAAATAGCTTTAAGTTGCCCGGTGGTATAGGCGACATCGGTGCCGGTCTTCAAACGGTAGGACCAGGGTTCAAGCAGTGATTCGAAATTCGAAGCAGTGATTTCGCCGTGCAGGTTGCTCAACGTGAAGGAAGGCCCAAAACGTTCGCTGACGAAGAATTGAAGGCTTTACTGGAGTAAAATCATTGCCAAACGCAAGACAAGCTATCAGCCGTAACTCGTCAGGCCATATGAACGCGTTATGCATGGTACAGAAGGAGAGCAAGTGGATACCACACGAGTTGTAGCCGCAGAACATTGAAAGCAGATTCTTCATGTGTGAATGGCTGGTCCAGCGGGACAACAGAAAGAGGTTCCTGCACAGAATCGTGGCGGGAGACGAAAAGTCGCTTTTGTTTAGTAATCCTAAGCGCAAAAAATCATGGGTATCCCCTGGCCATACCCCAACATCATCAGCTCGGCCAAACATCCATAGCTCGAAAGTTATGCTGAGTATTTGGTGGGACCAGCTCGGCGTCATCTACTACGAACTTCTGAAACCGGGAGAAACAATGACTGGTGAACGGTACCGGAAACAATTGATGAGTTTAAGCCGTGTGTGAAAAACGACCAGAATACTCATCACGCCACGAGAAAGTTATTCTGCTGCATGATTCTGTTCATAGGAGGAGAACCAGCAGTTCTCCTTCTATGAATAGATCTAGAATTGGTTGGATACATGGAATCCGTCGAAAAACGTATCATTTTTCCGAAAAGGAATCCACGATCTACCCGAAAGGTGAAAGAAAGTAATAAATAATAATGGTCAATACTTTGAGTGACCCAATTTCTACAAATAAAAAGCCACGAGTAAAATTAAACTTATGAAAAAACGGCCGTTATTAATTTGCGCACCTGATACAATAGCAAAAAAATGCATATTAAACCAACAGTTTGTGTAGTGTAAAAATAGGTGGGTAGATTAGTTCTAGTTTCGGCACAAAAAGGAATAAAATTTTTGCCAGTTTTGGCCAATCTGCATACACACATGTATGAATTTAATAACTGCCAGTTGATTAGATGATGAGTTTTGATGTTTTGAGTGAAGTGCATGCTATATTGCAAAACATGAATAGAAACGGATTTGGTGGGCTTATCAATCCATTGATTGTTGATGGGTAAAAAACATTGTAAAAACCAAACAATGGCTAGTTAGATAAGTCTTACATGGACTCTGTATGTTTATATCCCTGCATTTTTTAAATTATGTACACTGATAACTGATATACAGGCAGCTGATTTTTATATAGAAAAACTTAAAAAAATAATCGATTGCTTTCACTAAAATAAAGTACTACGGTGTCCGAAAAGTAAGATGACATTAGATGTCAAATTTCGCGCGCCAAAGGAAGGCCCTTGGTTTTATTTTCCGTTTGTCAATATGTATGTTTTTGACAGTTCTGCCACGCGTCAAGTCACAACATCAACCCGACTAGGAGTGACTATGTTGTCCAGGGAGACCACCAAATGGTACAGTGTTTTCAAGAATGACCCTGAGAAGGTCGAAGACGAGGACCGTCCACCAGGTGGTGGATGGCCCGACCGACGACGCTAAGCCGTCCAAATCAAGGATTTGGTTGTCAACAATCGTCGGTTGACGATAGGAGACCTTTCGGAAAGTGTTGGGATTTCCAGAGCCTCAGTCAACAGATTTGTGAAAAAACAACAGCTGGTTTTCGCACCACGATAATGTGCCCTTCCATACGGCCATCATTTTGAGTGAGTTTTTCGCAACAACTGGCACCCATATTGTTCCGCAACCGCCGTAACAGGTTGGCTGATAAGTCCCCGGTCTTACAAAGAAAAACACATTCTTTGTCAAAATTCGTTTTTATTATTCAACATAGTTCCCTTCAAGAGCGATACAACGATTATAACGACCTTCCAATTTTTTGATACCATTTTGGTAGTACTCCTTCGGTTTTGCCTCAAAATAGGCCTCAGTATCGGCGACCACCTCTTCATTGCAGCCAAATTTTTTCCCTGCGAGCATCCTTTTGAGGTCTGAGAACAAGAAAAAGTCGCTGGGGGCCAGATCTGGAGAATACGGTGGGTGGGGAAGCAATTCGAAGCCCAATTCATGAATTTTTGCCATCGTTCTCAATGACTTGTAGCACGGTGCGTTGTCTTGGTGGAACAACACTTTTTTTTCCTTGTTCTTTTTTCGTTCGTCAAGCAACCAAAAGTTGCTTGACAAAAGACGCTCTGTCTCACAAACTAATTGACATACAGACGTCAAATTTTGACACGAATCATTTGAAGGTTGGTGCTATATAAAAATAATATGCATTTAATACTAGCGGCGCATTCTATGTGTCAGACCGGGGACTTATCAGCCAACCTGTTACCCGCCAGATTTGGCACCAGCCGACTTCTGGCTGTTCGACAAGCTAAAACGGCCGCTTCGAGGATCCCGTTTTGACACTATCGAGGAGATAGAAGCCGCAGCGACGGCTGAACTAAAAAAAATCCCAGCATCCGCGTTTTCCACCTGCTTCGAGGAGTGGGAGAAGAGGTGGAAGAAGTGCATTGCATTGGAAGGGGATTACTTGGAAGGAGATGAACTTCATTTGGCCTAATGATAAAAACCATTTAAGAAAAAGCGCAGTCATTTTATTTTTCACACACAGCAGTATGACAATTCACAGGACTGAGACTCGCGCGCTCCAGAGCTAGAGCAAATTTGTTGGTTTGATTTGGGTCTTTTCTTTTGGTATAACCAAATAATAACCAAAAAGGTTATATAAAATACAAAGTACAAATATGATACGATAATGTTGGTCATTTCATCATGTTTTAAACAACCTAGAATGGGTTTGGTTTTGGTTCTGGCTTTATTGTTTTCAGTCTTTGAACGGAATCTCCTCTAACAGTTATAAAAAGTTGAATACAAAATAAAATATAAAAATAAAATATTTACCGCGTGGTTTTCTAGTCCAATCAAAGCGATAGAGTTGTACGGAAAGCGTAATTCGCCAAATGCAAAGTGCAAAAAAGGAAGCATTACGCAATAGTCTCTGCATTCGCAGGTAGCGGATACAAAATCGAATGGAAAAAGGAACTGGCTGCATGATGTCAGAAGGCTCAAAATAGGCCACAATCTACTGCATAGGCTCGATCAGACATTCATAACTGGTTAGCTCTCCTGCGGGATCGTGCAACCGGTGCCATACAAGTGGAATCGAATGACGGAAGAAAGGTAATAGAAGAAACATGAATTGCAAACATAAATACACCAACACCAACGAAAGACCACAAACACATCGTGGAGATGCATCACGGCACGGAAGCCTGGGTTACTGAGCTCGTTACCAAGGTTGGTTTGATTAACTTATACAGGCTTTCAGTCTTTCGTCTGCAAAAGCTCGTTACCGATGGTTCGTGACATTCCTACGGAAGGGCAAAAGACATCCTATGTTCCTGACTTTTAAATTTCATCCGCTACCAGATTCTTTAAAAGGAGCGGAAAATGTGTCTCCGCAAAAAAACACTTTCACTTTCGATGTACGATGAATGCAAACGGAGCATTTGAAAAGCGCAGCACTATGGGTGGGGAAGTGTGATAGATGACACAGCTCCTGCAGTAGATACCTGGAGGGTTGTGCTGTTATGAAATTATCACCGCTTCCTGCTCTAGCTACTTTTACCTAGTGTTATCACAAATGTAACGAATGATCTAAATAAATGACTTTTTTTTGTAAATCAAAGCCTACTGGCAAGCTGAAAGGTGTTGATATTTTTTTTTCTTTTTCGAAAGTTTTATTGTTTTAGTTGTGTGTGTGTGTTTAGCAAAATAATTGGGTCATGAGGGACATTTAATCTTGCATTCTATTGCATAACACCCTCACCTACATTCAACAACAATATCCAGTTTCTCACTTTTTACGTATTACCCGTAGATGGACAAGAGCGTTAATACTTTCTCCGTACTATCTGACCGAGCATCAATCAGTTAAGCAAGTAAATAAAAATAAACTCAGACCAGTCAAGGTGCTCTTTATAAAAATTTGATTTTTTGAAAATTTCTAAATTTAAGTAAATTACGTCACTATCCTTAAAACAGATACTTTAGCGTAGTAAAATCAACATTGAGCGACTAATGAAATGAACAAATGAAAAATAAACACATGAAAATGGTATTTTTAATAGAATACATATTTATCAAAAACAAAAATAACTCGAATAAAAATTGCACGATAATTTATGCAACAAATTTTTGCAGTCCAGACCAAAACACAAAGGTCAATAATAGAACGGCCACAACACCACAATAGCCGGAATTCGGATATAACCAACTACCATCAATACAATAGCCACAGCAATAGTACCGGACCATCAGAACGCACATCCTCGACCTCGATCCTCATCATCATCATCTCCACCCCTCCACAACCGCGTATGCCCGGGATGAAGCAAAGAATAAGGAGCAAATGCCTTATCAATTTGTTCACAAAATTTATTCAACACAAGCGATGTTGACAATACGGCACCTAAACCGTCATAATTAATTGTAAATGAAATAAATTACGCAACAAATTTGTTACATTCAGTAAACAACCAAGTTACAGGAAATCTTTATCAATTCTCATTCGGTAAGAACTTTACACAGTACTTAATAAATTAACTGTCGGAAAGGCTGTAATTATTTTTGCATAAAATTCCTGACTACTTGATTATTGGCTAATGTTGTTTACACATTAGGTATTAATCGTAGAGCGGTAAGTAATTTGCTACGTTGAACTCTACATTAATTTACATAATTGAACTTTAATCTATCAACACCGGCAGTTTGTTAATGCATAATCATGCGTAGCGGAGGATTGTAACCCTGACATTGAAAAGAAAACTGCGGATGTAAGATGAGGAATGCATAACTCGTTTCATAGCGATACGTTTTAGTGGGGTTCAAGTGAATAGCAATTTTATTAAATTACTAAAAATTAATTTAAATAAATTAAATTTAATAAATTATTATTTTATTTTATTAAATTTCTTTAGTTATTTGCGTTCCGTTTGCAAACATACCAAACATTTTTAAAAAAAATTGCGTAATATCTTTGTTATTAATTCTTTCATTGTTTCTGACTGACACGATTTTCACTTATGTATTTATCTAGTTTTCTTTTAATTTTTTGTTTTTTTTTTGTTGCGTCAGCACTCAGTGATAAACGAAAAATTATTGACCGTTAGCTAATGGGAAAAGGTGTCGCCGAGACTTACTTTTACCTTCGCTAGCTATGACTCTTTCATGTGCATGTGAGTGTTGCTTTTTTTTTTAGGTGGAAGTAAACTGGTCATATACGTGAATTCGAATCACATTTATCTGATTAGGAAGTATATGTGATTGAAGTAATCTGTAGATGGGGGGGGGGGGAGGGGGGGGGGCAGAAACACGTGCAGAAACATACATTGGTGAAACGGCAAATAGTACGCTCCTTTTTCCATTGGCCGTGTGAACACGTAACATTAGTTTGAATCTCTCGCGTCGCGAAACATATGAGGGTTCTCCGTAGAGAACGTAGAGAAATGTTGAACGGATAGGAGGTTTCCTTCTTCCTACGGGAAGCTACGGGCAAGATAAGTCGGCCGTGCAGAAAAACGAGTTTTTGGAAAACTATTATTTAATGGGTTCGCTTTTCTACATGGTGTCAGCTGCGTGCACACACTTCGGTGTCGGTGACAGGAGGTTTACTGATAGACGCTGTGCGTTAGCTTTTACGACTGTGTTTTGATGCTGTACGTTTAGCTGAAGGTAGTTATTTCCAAGGTACCGCATACCGGAATGGAGTGAAACAATTTTTATGTACAAATATGCCCGAGGGAAGCGCACAGAAAGAGAAAAACAGGTTGATTTTATTGCGGCTAGTAGTACTGCTGAAAGTGTAGTTCCTAAGCTGACAACTTTGGCCAATAAAGAGGAGAACGAATGTAAGACGATCAAGTACTGAGGAGATAGCATTCATTGGAAATTATTTAGTTATTTATTTTATTAATCATAAATTATTTCCAACAAACCATGCCTAACCACAAATCGAGTAAATTGGCATTACTACTTCGTTTCGTGTTAAAGAGGTTAGGAGTTTTCCTTCTTTTTGTCCTTTGGCATGGCAACCCCAATAAATTTCGGGCCACCATTTTTCGCTTCGTTGTTTTCGTTTTAACCCTACCTGAATAATTGTATAGTCCGGTAGTAAAGGTAACAGCGGCGCCGGTCTTTACACGGCATGGCCGGCAAGTTTAAATTCCATCCTGACCATTCTTCCGTATTGAGGGCTGACTATCCAACTAAGTGATATCAATAAGTCTAGTAATCCATTAGATGGCCGGCATGATCTAGCCGGTCTTTGCATTCAAACTAATGAACCACAAAGGAGAAGAAAAAAAGACTATAGGCCTGATTGTCAAACCCAAACGGACAACTTTCCGACGGAAAGACTCTAACCAAGCGGAAAGCAAATTTGTATTATGGTCCCCCGTTAGAGTCGACGAATGTTTCGTCGACTTTTTGCATACCTTCATACAGGTACAGGTTGCTCAGTTCATACATTTTTTTTAAAACGTTTATTTCGTGTGTTTGTGTGTTATAAATATAACAGGAAAAACATTATTACAAATAACAATCTAGTATAGTTACATCAATCACAGCATCGTTGTTTCCAGCGATGTGGATGATATAATTTGCAAAAATCTTTAAAACTATTGTTCTATGCGCTGGTCTTATTCCGTCTAGAATAGGAACATGCAAATCGTTGAAGCTAAGTATCACATTGGGAATTACGGTTTTTATTGCTTGCTGCATCATCGTCCATGCCGGAGCGACCCTAGGACATGAGGCGAATTTATGCTCCAAAGTCTCATCCAAAGGACAGTACGCGCACTTCGGAGACGGTATTCTTTGCGTGTTGTATAAGTGAACTGCATGTGTTATTTTTTTGTTTATGAGCAGCAACAGGCATGATCTTTGCTCGGAAGAAAGCCTTCTGCAACTGACGTTTTTCCAAACCTTTTTCCACGGTTTGGAAGGGGTTTCCAACGCAACCTTAGAATCAGGTAAACCTTTCGTTACTTCAGCTATTAGAGCTTTGGATGATGTTGCTGTTCGATGTTTGGTTGGAAGAGTTGCCAGGTGTTGGACCACAATTTTTAAACATGGGTAGTTTGATGGTAAGGGAGATTGACTTGGGTCCATGATGAATTTAGCTCCAAAACACAAGCTTTCCCTATGTGTCACGTAGCGATTGCATAGAAGGGCAGTGACCAGCTGTTGTAGGGGTACTCTTATTCCTCCACTTCCATCCCAAAGGATGCTGCCGATGAGTGAGGTGATCGTAGCGATATCCATCGAGCGACTTTGCGTAAGAGGAACTTGTTTAAAAGGGTTATTTTTTGGCACAGGTTAAGGTTTCTAATCATGTGGTAGCGTATCAGCTGCCGAAACATTTGGATAACTATATCCCAATTGCTGTTCATAGCTTTGCGTACATCGTTCGAAAACAAAATTCCCAGCAGTCGAAGACGTTCTTCGGTGCGAAGCAAAGGAATTTGCATCTGGTTGGCTGGCGTTATGTGTCCTACGTCCAGTGCTACTGTTTTGTCGAGGTTGAGATATCGTCGGCATATGCATTGATCAGGTCATCCTGATCGTTGCAAATTCCTTGGAGCTCAGTGATGAGTGGATGTAGGTATAGGATAAAAAGATGCATTGACAAGGGATCCCCTTGTCTTACCGAATGCTGGATGGGAAAAGGGTTGGATAGTTGTCCATTCACTAGTAGACGAGATGTAGACCGATTGCCAATTAATCGAAGCAGCTCAACTAATCCTGGATTAAATCCTAATGAACTCATTAATACATTCGCAGATGATTTCATTCGAATTAAACCTATCCTTAAATGCAAATTTTGACTAGAATTATTAACTAATGAATCAGTTTGGTTTAATAATATACTTTTTGTGGTGGACATTTTTTCGTAGCAGACTGTCGTGGTTTTTGCTTCAGAATAATTCCTGTAAACCACCAAATATCACTAAAACGACTTCAAAATGATTGTCATAACATATCCAAGTAAAATATATACACTTTTCTAGCGATTTACGCTTAAACATGGTTTTTATGAATGCAAACTCTACTTTCCGTTGCACTTGACTGACAGAAAACTTTTGGTTTAACGCGCGTTTCCGTTTGGTTCAGGCAATCTTTCATCGACTTTCAAACGTCTGATTTAGCCAAACGGATAGCCAAACGAAAAGTCATAATACCAAAGTGACAATTACGTGACGTTTGAGAAGACGGTTGGGTTCCACAATCAGGCCTATAATCAGTCCTGGTCCTGGATGGACCAAGAGGTTTGATAACAGTTCCTGTCTAGTGATTTTTAGTTCATATAATGAAATATTTTTTCCAACCGGGATGCCCGGGTAATACAGGAAATAAATTTAAAAATAAATGAAAATAATCCAATATTTATTTTCTTTCGTTTCTCGATGCTTTATCAAGCAATGGGTTTCCGTCCACCATTACTTAAACTTTTCCCACTGTGTTGATGTATGCGAATTGCAGAACTTTTGGCGCATTGGTTTGAATTGAAAATCATCTTTTTGATAGTAACGACGTTAAAGGTTTTGTTTCTATTTTAGATTATTGCAAACTGAATTTGCAAAGTATATTAAGTTCATAATAACTTTATTTGTTTCACTGCGTTTAGTAGCAGTTTGTCGAGTTGGTAGCAAATTTGATTTTTGTTGACTTTTGTTAATTTACAATTTGGTTGTTTGATTGGCTATGGTTGATTTTTCATTAGATACATAATTCAGTCGAGCTTCATCCCGATCACCGCCGAGCACCGACAGTTTAGTAAATACATATTTAACCCGCTGTACCTTTACAAAGCAGCAATACGTCTGAAAGAACAGCGGCCTGGCCCAGTTCTATCAGAAAAAGTATCTAAAAATCAATTAAAAATCTTCAGCTGCACAAAGCTTCGTTAAAATTTGTAATTAATTTGTCTGAACGAACAAGAAAATGCCATATTTCAGCATGTGAGAAAACGTTGCATGCAATTTATGGAGCCAACAAGTTGAAATATTTCACGCTTTTCTCGAGTCGCTCGTCTAGGGTGAAATTTAACGATACATTTAATTCTGTTTTCGTTTTGACTAGTGATTTTCGTGTTCAATATAAATGTTGACTAAGTGATATTAAACATGCCTTTAAAAGTCTTCTTCTTGGCTTAACGACCTTCTCAGATCACGCCAGGCATCGAATGGCTTACTAGACTTGTCGATAGCACGTAGATGAATAGTTCTCAATGCGGAGGGACGGTCCGGATGGAATTTGAAACCCCGGTCCAGCCGTTTGAAAACCGACACCCCTGTCGCCTACACCACCGGGATGACGGGAAGAGGCGAATAAAGTGTCTCTCTTGTATGAATGAAGAAAGTCTCTTATAAACTAGATAGCCTACCGACCAATAACAATTTGTGAAAGAATAATGAAACGAAATAATGAAAAGTGTGCCATATCACAGCTTTGTACATTTTTGGTATCAATTTTGTATTTAAATGATACTATGAAAGTTTGCAGACCATAGCAAAGAACAATTTGTATGATATGATTGCGTATTGTAAATCGTCATAGATGAAGATTGATTTGCCCGATAAATATATTACTAGTTTCCTACCAGGTCTTCTTATTTGGCACTACATCCTCGGAAGGTCTTGGCCTTTCATTTCCTAACTTCCTTGATTTCAATACACCCGTAGATGGATAGTGAGTCATATGTGCGGAAACCCGGTTCGGTGAGATTCGATCACCTGGCTTCCAGTCAATCGTCAGTGGGAATGTATTTTGCTGCTATTTGATACTTCTATTTTAGTCATTACGTTTTTTTACAAGGCAGATCACTACAGTTATGTTTTTCTGAAACAATTATATTTTCCGAATGATGATATTACTCACTTGTTGTACTTCGATTAATCGTGCCATCTTATCCAGCATTGCTACACTACGATCCAGCTTAGCGATTGTGTAAGTGCCATGTAAATTCGGTTGTCTGTATTTTGGGTGCTGAAAACCTTTTCACTGCCTTTTCGGAAATTTTCACTCCGTTGATTACGGTTTATGGAGATATTGCATGTAACATTTTTACGTCACACTTCACGTTTTTCTTTCAGTTTTTCCATTACTCATCCCGCATTGGATCATCCCAAGATGAAAGTGTAGAAGCTGCGACGAAAAAAAGGGTGTAGAAAAACGCTCACAGTTTTCTTATCCACCGATACCATACGGGACGGCGTAAAATGCGCCGTTTTTTATGTTCGTTTCTCATCTCCACGCTTTCCACGCTTCCCTGCGAACGAGCTGCAAGGGACGTGGGAAAACGCGTAAACGCGACTCCAGAGTGAATGCCAACTGCGCGCAAATGAAGATCAAGAGCGACTATTTGCGGCTTGCGGAAAGAAAACTCAGTGCATTTCCCCATTTACTATAAACGTGCCAAAGCGCATTGCATTGGCTGTTGCTGTCGTCGTCACTGAAGGCCACCGCTGCGGCGTATCACAAAACGCGATAATGATTTGTGATCGTTGCCGCATACACGCACCAGCCATCGCCAAAGAGCCGGCAGCCGTCTTTACCCTTTTGGATGGGTTTTGTTAATGGAGCATCTAATAGAAATTCCACTTTCTGCTCATACGCATTTGGGCAGCCCGAGAAAAACAAAAAAAAAAAGCCTCATGCTTCGCCTTTTGTGTCCATTTACTTCTTTTTTGCTTACTTACTTTATAAAATTTTTCATCTCTTAACTTTCCATTCGTAACGAACGATGCTCGATGCGGAATCTACCGGAACCGGAAGCTCATGCGATGGGGTGGATTTATGTCGGGTTCACATACCAGCTGTTTCTCACTCAATTTCTTTCGTGTTTTTTTTTTATTTGTTTTGTAGCGCACAGCGGAGATCGATGCCTTTACCATGTTGGTGGTACTTCAGCTAAACCTTTTTCACACTTCAGGCACAAAATACAACCTTTCCCCCCAACCCCTCCCCCCCCCCCACCAAAAAAAGATGACATCGGAAATGTTGTTTCTTGTTTCACAGTTCATTTTTAATTTGACAAATGGAGCATTCGCTTGATCAATGAGATAACAACTATTTACACAATTATTTACAAAGGTACGATGAGTGTGATAGTTTGCATGAGGTACTTCTGTTTTGAACGTCTTCGTTCGTTCTCGCTACTACTGTGTGCAATGTGTAAGATTCTGAACATATTTGCAAATAACTTTCAGTTAGTTCATTGCTCTACGATAGTTCTTTGTTAGGCATTTTGAGTTCGGTAACTTTGTTTGATATGGCAGAAGAAGATACACAAACAGTCGTACGTTTTGTCCTGATCGCGTCCTGCTTTGAAAAAACCCAATGATTTTCTTCGAATTTACCTGCAACAAACAGTCTTTACTTTATATTCTAAAAACAAACTTTTTTCCCCCCTTTTTTCTTCAGTGTATGATTTTTTTTTATCGCCTACCAGGTGGGATAGTTGTTCTGAGTTTTCAACAATCGTTTTTCATGTTTTGACTAAATTGATTGACTGAAAACGAACAGCATCGGGTCGTTACATTTTGTCGTTTCATACAGTAAGGGGGTCAGTCGATCGATCGTGTAGCAAAAGTAGGAAGAAGAAAGAATATTAAAGAAAGCGTTTGATCATTTCAGTCCAATCAAAATAACGCTGTGTTGTCCGCGGGTACAATTTCGCAACACTACTTCCGCATTCGTAGTGCATTCGTTTGAGCAGAAAAGTAGCTATCGCTAATGCAATTCAACGTCTTGAGCGACGTAAGATCGACAAATGGTAGGAAAAAGTAAAAAAAAAAAATGCTCATCAACGTTGAGCGTAAAAATCAGATTTGATTCGTAAGCCCCTCAATCGCTCATCGATTCCATAAATTCAAAAATAACAAACAGCATTCGCTCGTGCAAACCGTTCGTCGGTGATCTCATCGGCACGGAGAAGTAACATGTTGATCGAAAAAAGCGCATCCGAACTTATCATGTTACACGTTAAATTACCTTGCAAATTGCAATGAATCGATCATTTATCGATCGCTAACGCAACAAAAAAGCACACGCTAGACACACCGGATGACATAAGTGAGAGGTCGAGTGTGAGATTTGAGCACGGTAGCGTACACTGTGGCTCTTTTATCTTACCCATCTGCCTTCCAACACACCAACCAGATGATTGGAGCAAGTGGCAAAACAATGATTCCAGACAGCTTCACCATTTTGTCTGTGGTCCACGATGAAAGATGAAGAAAAACATCATCACGGTTATGGCTGTGCTCCCGTACTTGATTCGCGATGAAGACGTTTGTCTTCATTTCTTCTTAAACAAAGGGAGGAAATCATTATTTTTCAACTCCCAGACCCAGAAACCCTTTTGTCTGCCCTCATGTTTGTGCAAAATGATCTCCACTCTCTCTCTCTCTCTCTCTCTCTCTCTCGTTTTTTCTCTCCTTGGCTTGGATTGGAACATGAAAATTGAACTTTTGCAATGGGAAGAAGCGAATCTCGCCTCTTCCACAAAACTCATGTACAACGTCGTACACGGTACATCCTTCTGGTGGTGGCAGCACGATGGACAATTGAGCTAGGTCGGAAGTTGGACCGCGTAGATCGGGAAACCCCCGCGTGTCTGCAAATGAGTTGGAAGCAGCTGTGGGAACTGCTTCATACGGGCGATGATGTAATAATTTGCCCACGGGAAAAAAAAGTGCGAGCGCAGTTGAAGATGAGCGCAAACGTATGGAAGATGAAAATACCTTTTGTGACGTTTCTGCGTCGGAAAACGATAGTAGTTAGTAAGGAGATGATGAAAAGTGAAAGACAGAGCGGATTGTGGATGAAAAAAACAGAATGCATGGACGGTAGCACGATCGATTTGAGATAGGCGCTCGACGCAAACGACGCAAAACAAAAGTTGAAATCATAACAAACTATTACGGGAAGATAAAGGACAGGGGAAAAACGATAGAAAACAAAACAATCTATCATTCTAACCAGTAGAAAGTGTTCTACTGGGTGCTTACTACATCTAGGGCGCTTTTCCGACTAATGCCATCCGTGGCTGACTGGTACGCAGGCCTTCTCCCAAACCGGTTTCCACACCTTCTTCCAGGCAGGGACCTGAATCTCCTTCCAGGCTGGGACCTTGATCTCTTTCCATTCTTCCTTCCATTCGAGCTTCTTCTCGGTCGCCCACTCCTGTTTTTTCTCGATGCGCCAAATCTCCACCTTCTCCTCCTTCCACAGTTCCTCCTTCTTCTTCACCCAGATCTGCTTCTTCTCGGTGCGCCATATCTGCACCCACTCTTCCTTCCATTCAAGCTTCTTCTCCGTCTTCCATTCCTCCTTCTTCACCGTCTTCCAGACCTTCTTCCACAGGGGCTTCCAGACCATTTTCTTCTTCCACAGATCATGGCTCGTGTACTCCCAACCGTGTTCATCCTTGCCCAGATACTTCTCGCCAGGAATGCCGACCTTGACCGTATCCGGCACCCAAATCTGTTTCCATTCCGGTACCTGCACTTCCTTCCAAACCGGGACCTGCACCTCGCGCCAGACGGGCTTGTTGACCTTTTTCCAGTCCGGCACTTGTACCTCCTTCCAGGCTGGTATTTCCGTTTCCTTCCAGTACGGTTTCTTGATGATCTTCCAGTCTGGCACCTTTACTTCGCGCCAGATCGGAACTTCCACCACCTTCCAGACCGGGATCTGTTGCTTTTTCCACTCGGACTTCCACACTTCTACCTTTTTCGACTCCCAGACCTTCTTCCAATCCTCCTTCCAGGCCAACTTTTTCTCCCAGACACACTTTGGCTCGTGGTGGTCGTGACCCTTGTTGAAGAAGAACGGAGCAGGGCTTCGCTTTTGTCGAATGGCAACCGAGTCATCCGCTAGAACCAAAGACACACAGAGGCAGCCCAAGAAGGCCTGTTGAAGTTGCATGGGAAAGGAAGAAAAATGGTACAATTTGGTTAATCAAATGTACGGATTACAGTACAGCGATGATTCTACAAGATTACAAGTTTTTCAGAAAACTATTTTATCGAACGCAAAATAAAACAGTGCTGTTCAACTCGTGTGTTGCAGTCAGAGTTGTTGAGTTTTACAACAAAATTAAACCAATAGAACTGGAGCAACTACATTGCATTTAATTCATTATAACATTGGCCTCGTTTTCAATGTAACAATTTTTGAATGTTAATTCTTTTAACGACACTTAAAATAAGTTGCTTTCTTTTATTCACAGTGCAACACGCCACTCTTTGATTTGATATGTTTTTCTGCGCATTGCGAATTTAACGAGTCACGTGTTCATTGTAAGGTGATCGCGAACGAGAACTAGAATTTGATGCATTTGGTTTTAATGATCGTTCGAACATCCTTATGGGCATCACAAGGCAAACATCCTAGAATCAGATGATCGTCGCACATCACTGAAGTTAGCTGCGCACCCTAGCAAATTTTCACATTCTGTGTACCCATTGGGCATTTCGCACTAATGGATAACCGTAACTGAGTACACCATCTTGACACCAAAATGACTATCTTTGAACTGTCCGTAGTAGGTAATCGTAAGTGTAGTTCGATGTTGTTGATGCATTTTTTTGTTTTGTTTTTCGCAGATGTAGTAATTAGACGAGCAACTACATTCGTTATCCAATTTCATAGCACGTATTATGCACACAATTTACACTATCACACACTGTTATGATTATTGACCAGTACGCGCTGTACACCGTAAACCTTAAACCCCAACCAGGCCCATATTGAAACACTAACCAGCAGCGTTAACGACCTCATCTTGAATGGTCGACGCATGGATTTGGTAGTTGGCAAACTAATCCACACACTACACTTCTTGACCACGCTGGTCTTGATACTGTCGATAAATTGAAGAAGATCGTGCATTTTATACCGAAAAAACGTACCAATTGTGCACCTTCCATTTCTCCTGCGAAAACGAACGCATGGTGCAAGTGGATGGGGGTTCTGCAATAGCCAGCCGAAGGCATGGAGGCTCCAGCCATACGATACTGCCAACTGACTGCTGCAGCGAACGCTAGCGAAGTTCTCTAACAAGCCCCCACCTTGCTGGCGCGCTGGCTGGTGCCGGGTCGCTCTCATAGCTTGGTCGCTGATTGAAGTCTCCCCCGTTCAGTACAGTTAGGGCGCGCAGAAGAAAAGCGAAAGCACTCGCCAAAAAAGCTGAAAAGTCTACATAAGTATGCTGGTTTTCCGCGTTGATGAGAGGGACAGCGTGGCGTACGTTGGCTGTAGAATGTGGCTTAGAGCCGCGGCCAAACGAAAGTGACAGTGATATCGAATTCCGAAGTAGCCCCACCATCGGTTAGTGGCGGCAGACACAGCCGGCCGCAGGATGCAGTTGCGTGAAACGAACTTGCAGTTCGCACTTTGGTTACACTGTGGTACGACGGTGTTTGGTGCTGCCTGGCATGGAGCCTTTGTGAGGCGGATGCGATGTGTGGTTTGGGAGTGCGAGCTTCAGCAATGTGTTTTGAAGTATTTGGGACAGTGTGTTTATTTTTGTTGACTTTGATTTAGGTGATGCCTGTAGTACACCCGCATGGTCAGACCAATCGGTTTTATTTTTCTATTTTCCAATGTAAAATTAACTATGGATAGAATTTATTAAAAACACAATAATGGATAGCTCACATTTTTTCTTTAAAAGTTTTTACCAATAAACTGAATCTAGTGTCACGAAAAATTTCACAAACTGTTCATCAGATTCTCACATCAGATTATCTACGCACAAGGTTAGTGGTATGCCAAGTGACTTGAAAACCTATTCGGGTCAGAAGTTGACCGAGTCAGAAATGGTCGGAAATACAAATCATTCACCTGCGAGGTTATTTGTTTAGCCGTATAGCCGATAGACGCCCCAATACCATTGTAGTTGGACTTGGATAAAGATTCTCACAATTTCTTCTTTTGAAAGATGATAAAGATTCAACCGGAGGAATCTAGATGTGGGAAACTTCAATGGAAAGTTGTATTTATTAATAACTTTTAACATTTGTACATTGGGGCCGGCCCGGTGGTGTAGGCGTCAGCAGCGCCGTTCTTCAAACGGCAGGACCGGGGTTCAAATCCCATCCAGACCGTCGTCCCCCCGTAGTGAGGATTGATTAACCACAATTACGTAGTTATCGGCAGTCTAGTAAACCATATTTCGATGGCCGGCATGACCTTTAGTGGTCGTTAAGCCAAGAAGACGAAGAACATCATTTGTACGGGTGCAAAAACCTATTTTTTATATTCACCAATTATCTTGCTTTATTTACCCTTGCTGTTTTATTTCCGCTTTCCCAAGGATGAAACATAAATCGAGTCTGCTAGTTTCTTCGATTCGTAACGCTCTGTGCAATTACTTTTTGAGTTAGAAATTTATCAGTAGAAGAAACCAATCCAGCAGTACTATTACTTCTTCTTCTTGGCTTAACGACGTCTAAGGTCTTGCCGGCCATCGAAATATGGTTTTCTAGACTGCCGATACCACGTAGTTCGTTAGTCAGCCCTAACTTCGGGGGGACGCTCCGGATGAGATTTGAACCCCGGTCCTGCCATTTGAAGACCTGGGGCGGCCCCCAGCAGTACTATTTATGTTTATTAAATATTACAAAACCTTCACCTTAATATAAGTAATCGACCTTTTTTTAATACGGTAATTTGAAAAATTCCAAGAAGAAAAATGTGACTTGTTTACATACCAACTGTGATAAAAGTGAAACAACATCATTAAGTAAGGGCTTCCCAAGTATGCAACATGCAACATAAAGTACAAAGCAATACGTCCTAAGAAGATCTCTGTAGAGCTCTCATAAAGTGTCATGTACGCCAAAACGGTTGTTGACCTTAACATCTTCCACCTTTTCTGTCACGCCTCAAGAGTATCCTTGATGTCAGCTAAATCGTCTGGTTATTTTTAACCATGCATGATTTGCATTTTTTGTTGTGATGTTGGCAGCGGCGATGGCAAAGAGATCGCCAAAAATCAACCAAGGAATGGTTGGTTCACATAATGAATGCGCTGTGATGGATTGCATTTTTCTGTTACATTCTAGACCTGTTTGTATTAGAATGATATATATGTTTTGCTTTGTAACACGCCCAATTAATCGCGTTTATCATGTTTTAAAAAAAAAAAATCCTTTGAAAACACTATTTGCAAACCGGCACATGGGTAAACTAATTTAAGCGAGGCAATAGCAGTCTCCATGCGTGTCGATCTTCATACGCCAGGAACGAGTATCAGCACCGCCATTATCGGTAAGTTTAGCAAACTATTAGATGATCGGCTTAACCCAACAGATAGCAAACCTAAAAACAGAATAATAATAGTTCACAATCAACAAGTTTAGTCCGATCTTTTGCATTCTAAGATTAATGTTGTTCAATTTAATTGCAATCATATAGAGATGCGTCTTTCTGCATCTCACTGCTAGTCTGCTAGTAAATTGAAAGAAGCAACGCGCTCGTTCGATTGAGGGTGTTTTAGGGTACATTCAAAAGTGTCTGCTTTATGATCATTCTTCATTCCCTTTTAGGATATCAGACACATAAAGCAACGCACGTACCCCTATTGCATAATAACCACTCCGTACAATAGGGGGACTGGATTTTCCTTCAACATGATCTTCTGACTTGCTGGTAAATAGGGGCTTTTTTTCGGTAAAATTTTAATTTTGTTTTCGTTTCTGGCTGCTCGCCTCTTTCTCATTTAACCTCTTCCTACGCTCTTCACTCATTATGGAGTTCAACGATACGAATGATACAGCTCCTTTTCTCGGTCACGTCACAACCCGAGGCTGCGTGGAATGCGTACAATCACTTTTTTGGGGATTGTTTTTTCCTGCTTCCCCAACAGCGTCCCCATGGGAGGCAGGGTTACTTTTTTTTTTACCGATCGTTTCTGGAACAGCTTTGATACTAACTTTTACTTTTCTTTTCTCGTGCTTGAAGCTGTAGCGCCTCTTCTTTGTACCACTTTTCTGCAGCAATAATCGTCTCGAAGGTCAAATCCATTTCGGGACACAGAGAGATGTATCAGTGACCGTAAATTTGCGACGCTTTTGTTACATGTACCAGTAAACGTGAAGCTGACAAGAAATGTAATCGTTGTTTCATACGTGTGTGTGTGAGCGCCGAGCTGATCGAAATGCAGCCATCACTGTTGAGGAACAGTAAAAACAGGGCGATTAAAACAAAGTCATCCTACTTTGTAGTGTGTTTGTTCAAATGCTCACACCGCTTCGGTTAGAGTCCATTAACTGTTTCAGCTACTTAGGATTATTTGTCACAAGATTATCTGAAATTTTCGGAACACTGGCACTTATGTAACCATCCCTTTTAAATCCGATCCAGGATAGTTCAATGTGGCGCTGCATAATAGATCATATAATAGGGGCACCTTTTTCCCTATAAAATTAGAGCTCTGACACATGACGAGCGATCTGAAACAGATCGATGTCGATGTCAGAAACTGAGCAAAGAAGCGAGGCAAAGGAAGCAATGCGTAATCATATTTGGATCGGTTGACATAGCCCAAATATTACCATGCACGAGCAACCAGAGCTACATGTTAAAAATAGGCCTTCGGGAAGCTTATGCTACGGCTATATAAATCACTCATCAAGCAGACAGGCCGTATGACGGATATCGTTTATTGATCACCTAAACACTTGCGTGTTCAGAAATATAGATCAAATCAAAACTATGTGATCGTCTGTCTGAAGTGTTATCCAACGATCGTCAATCAAAGTTTGTCGCCGTCTTGCTTTGCCGGATGCAAGATACCAGGGGATACCGGAACAGGTCTTTCGAAAAGCGCCCGAAACAAATAAAACAAATATAGCAATTATGTTTTTGTTGAATTAGTGCTTTGTGAAGTCGGTGCATTGGGTGTAAGATGTCGTGAAATGTTTGACGTGCAAGTAGTGCAAATTAGCGCTAGAGAAATTTCGAAACCACACTTTTTATAGCATAGCAAATCCGGCTTGGAATGGAGTCCCGATAAGCTGTAATATTCTACGTTATCAAAATGACATTACTCGCTTCTCCATTGCGCATATTAACAATTGCATCACATTTTAGCAGCTGAAAAGCTAAATCTTATCTAATAATTAAAAAAACAAGTGATTACAACTGGCCCATCCCTTGGCCGTGACTTCTACCTCGCGTGGTGTGGCTCCCGTCGCGTCCCGTTACGAAGAACGGACGCTTGATGATGCTTGCGAATTGTGGCAAAGAAGTAACAGTCGTCCACTTTCTTGCGGGAAGCCTTTACTGTGCAGGATTGAGCACAGCAGAGGACCAACCGTCGTCTACGGTATTGCATAATGTCTCCCATACGCTACCATACGCTCACGAATACGATTCGATAATGGACGGTCGCTACTTGCACGCTGAAAATAACCACCAAGTCGAAAATGGCCCGTGCTCTCACTCACTAGCCCCACTCCCATCCAGAAGCCTGCTGAAATTGAACGGATTACCAGGCTCGGAGGAAAAAGTTCATTCCGTGCGAAGGATAGATAGGGAACCTGTTACTCGTGCAGGCAGTGTGAGCTTAGCACTTTATCGGCTGCAGCGGTAACCAGGAAATCAAAATGTCATACCCGAACTCGTTGCATCGTTTGGCTACTTGGATGGAGCATACGCGTTGATAGTGACAAGACGCGCAATTCGGTAATGGAATGAATAACCCATAGCTCGTCGAAATTCTATTTCTGCGCTTACAGCTTCAAGATTGGCACCTGTGCGTTGCATTACGGACTCATGGGCGTGAGGTTCGGGCAAAGTATCGCCTCTTCTTGTTCCCTTCAAGTATCGCCATTAACTTTTACTTTCTTCTTGTTTCGTTAGATGAATTTAGTCAAAGTTGTGTTGCAAAGTTTTTGGCTGGAAGATGCGATTTAAATTGTATGTTTCGCAGCTTTTCCACTGTTCCGGGTATTGATTAAAATAAAAAAAAGACGTGTAATTATGATATTATTCAAGACATCCAGAGTCATGTAATCAATTTACATAAATTTGAGCTACAAATATTTGGAAAAGAAGATGACAAACATGTCAAGTTAAGAAAAAAATTGTATTTTTGAATCAAACAAACAGTTCGTATTTAAACAGAAGTCTAGTAAACTTTTGTGGAAGAAAATGGTTTTTCTCAACCCTCTCAAACTTTAAATACTCGCTTTTCTATCGATTCCGTGCACGAAAAGCTTCAAGGAGGTTTGGGTTAGGTTTATTTGCAAACAAAAATCAAATAACCAAACCACGTCACTTTAATTAGCCTCGGTGGCGTTGCTATTAACCTTTGTTACGCATTATCGCGTGCTCGATCATCATCGTCATTCCCACCGATTCATTGGTTGTGTTTCGTTCACGAAGAAAGACCGACCGCCATCAGACCGCTGCCTCATCGTGCAGTTGCCTGTGCTGGTGATTTTATTATTACGTTTGTCACGCCTCGTTCGTTTGTTCAGTTGATCGAAAGTGAGACAGGATTGTTTGCGCATTAAGATGCTATTTTGTTTGAATGACACATCGGTAGAAGAATTAGACGAAGCGAACCAGTGTCGTGCACCTTAGCCCCCAAAGTACCCCAAACATCCTGCAACAAATATGATATAAACAAGGAAGAACGATAGAAAAAGGCAGGTTCATGATCCAGTGGGTAATGTTATGCCAAACGCGCACAACTGCATTACCCCGTTGCGTGAGCCATTCCGGGGAAATTACCCCAAAAAACAAAACACCGTTCTCTGCCGTACGCACGCGTTATTGGGGAGAGCTCATCGGTACGAAATCCGCGGGCAAACAGGGCAAATGCGGCATGATCGATCGATCGTGTCTTGTCCACACATGCTTCACTGACTTTGCACCCGCATTGCGTCGTTCGCAACACGCGGCCGAAAACTGGCAAATGTTAAACATGAACCTTCCGATCACCAAACATTTGCCTCGTACGTTGGCTGCTGGCGCCTTATGCGTAACAATGCACAAAAACATCTACGTATGTTCTTTGGCAGTACAAATTGTACAGTGTGTTATGTGTCGAATATTCGAATGAGTTTGTTTGTATCGTGTTCTACCGTGCTTGCGTATATGGTTGCGTAAAGATTACACACAAAGTTATAGCCATCGATTAAAAGCCTTTAAAATATTGTAACGAAACAAAACTTGGTGTTTCGGTTTGAACTGAATAAGATGATTAAACATTTTACACCGAGAACCACCTACTGGGTGATTGATGAAACCTTATCGCGAATGAATTGGAAGAAAAAGAAAGGTGTTGTGCGTCTAGTGTTGCCCACAGACACAGTGTTATTTAAAAGTTTTACATAACTAGAAGCAGTGACAAAAATGTTGATAAATATTTGAAATATTGAGCAGCATTTGGGATACAGTTTATCGAAGTTAGATACGTTCTTACCAGTACGCATAGCTCTTGGTATTGATAAATACACTTTACCATTTTTTTTTTTGAGTTTTCCAAAATTTAAACTTTATTAAATTTCCCGATAAGACTGATTTCGATCAATGGAACAAATAATTCAGATGAAGCAAGTCATCCTTACAAGTATCAGGTCAATAGCTTTACTTAAATCTAATGTCGCAAGCACAAATGTTGCAAAAGAATATTCATGTCGTCCATGAAGTGCGTATTCTGCATATTTTATTATACTTCCAATTATCTATAAATAATGCAGATGGCGTACGATGCGCAAGACTGGGCCAATGGTTACTTCAAGTTCGAATTGAAGATTCCACGGCTGTGCGACTACTCAAGCACACACACACATACACCTTTTAAAAAAAAAACATCGAGCTTCAAAACATGATCATCAACATGTATGTAACTGGTGGCAATAGCAGTAAGCAAGTTTATTGCCGTGCTGCAGTAATGGAACCCAACCCCGGCATTACAGGTGTGATTACAAGAAGCCGTGTAATGTAGCTGAAGTAATGTTTGGATGTTTGAAGTCAGTATTAGTTATTGAGAATAATACGTCCCAAAAGTAAAAATTGAAAAAAACGGACAATTTGGCATCACTGCCGAACTCATCGCCTGCTATACGTTGAGTTGAACCAATGTGGAATAAAGCGTTCAGAAAACCATCCCACTGTGTGTAGTGTTCTGAAGAAAGCGTTTTCGAAAGACATTATCCAACGTTTTCCCAATATTAGTAGCAAAGTTAATTTACTATCCTTCCAAACTTTATGCAATTGTTTTTCATCTTGTTATCTATCATAAATCCTTTCAAATTGGAAGCAACCACCATGTTTTATTTCATCTAAACGTAATTTATGTTTCGATAATGCGATAGTAACGTTCCTGACAGCCCAAAAAGGTCAAAGAATCGCGATGAAATATCATCGCACTAAAATGTTTAGCAGCCATCCGTAGGTGGTTCCTTTCCCGCCAACTAAAACATTTCATCTGCTTCCTCGAAATCTCGAACGTACTCAGATAAAGAAATGATGGAAATAAGGATATGAAAAATGCACAAAATGTGATGCACTTTTCATTGGATCGCACAAGTCACCGGTAATATTGCATCATAGCGGTTCAATGATAGCGAAGCTTGCAAGTCACGAGTGCACCAGGGCGCAGTATAGACAACTATCCCGCGACAACAGCAAAATCACCATCTTTACCAAGATATCGTGTGTTTTTTTTCTTCCACTGAATCTTACGTGATTGTGTAACTTTCAACTTTAAGGCGATCTAACACTGTTACACTCAAGATCCCTTCTTCATTCCAGCGTGCGTGGGGACCGTACCGACGGCGTCTTTAAATTCTCCATTCGCAAACATTGCCTGTGAAGTGTAGAGCTTACACCTTCTCCAGGCACACGGGGTCGGGTGAGCGAAAGTAAACAAATCACATGTTGACTCCTGTACTGTGTCAAAATATCAAGTTTGTCGGTCACGAACTGCATAGAGGCCTGCGGGAAAACAAAACACAGAAACAGTAGTATTTACAACACACCCTTAGAAGCATAACAGCTGAACTAGATCATTGTTGGTAGTTTGGGGTGCTTTTGAGTCACCCCAAATGAAGCTCCAAATATAAGATCATCTACTTCGTTCCATTTACGTGCTCGAAAGTCATTAAGCGATGGGTGTAAATATGCCAGAGCAATTGTTCGCCCGACTAGCATAATAAGAGTTTGCGCGGGAAAATATGAAAGCAGATGATGGCAACGCAGCCGCATGGTTAGCGCTTACCAAACAGAAACATCGTGATTAATCGCCTTTTCGTTATTTCTTAACATTTTTTTTCGCATCAGTTTCTGTTTGGGAAAAGCAAAGACCTATAAAACCGAACAAATCATTTAATGATTCCCCATTCATCAGAATAATGTAGGGGCATTGGTTAACTGCAACCCAACGTAACTTCGTCCAAAATAGTTATGTGTCGAAAATTCCAAGACGTATGGAGGATTTAGCAGATCCGACTCTTCAAGGACAAGAAGCGGAGTTTCGAAGCGTCGGACGAGCAACTGATGCAGCATTTATCCCAGTCGGGGGAAACTCGCAAGTTCTACAGGATGTTGAATGCGGCACGGGGCGGTTTTACTCCCATAGTCGCTATATGCCGCAGTGAGGAAGGAGATATCCTGTCGGACGAGTGAGAGGTGATCAACAGGTGGAAGTGCTACTAGTGCACCGAACTAGGCGCAGGAAGCAGAGGAGTGCAGGACTACGACAGCCAGCATGACGATGACGAGGTACCCCCGCCATCCCTGGACGAAATCATCAGTGGAAACAGGGTGTCATACACCCGGTGTACAAAACGGGCGACAGCATGGAATGTGCTTACTTCCGGGCCATCACAGTCCTGATGGACCGATGGTCCTGATGAATCTTTACTCTACGGCAGATCCTCCAGAAGTGCCGAGAGCGCCAGATCCTTACGCACCACATGTTCATTGACTTTAAGGCGGCCCACGATACCATAGATCGAACCGAACTATGGAACACCATGCAGCAGTACGGATTGCCTGGGAAGCTGGTACGGTTGCTAAAGGCCACTATGGACGGGGTGCAGTGTAAGGTGAGAGTTTCGAGCATGCTGTCGGAATCGTTCGAATCTCACCGGGGTCTGAGGCAAGGAGACGGACTCTTCTGTTTGCTGTTCAACATCGCTCTGGAGGGTGTCATGCGATGCGCGGGCTTCGACATCCGGGGCACGATTTTCACCCGAACCTTCCAATTTCTTGGCTTCTCCGGATGACATCGACATCATCGGACGGACAACTGCGGCGGTGTGAGAGGCGTACACTCAACTGAAACGCGAGGCCAATAGAATTGAATTGAGCATCAATGAGACGAAGACAAAATACCTGCTTGCCGGAGGCTCTGACCGTGATAGAGCCCGAGTGGGAAGCAGCGTGTTAGTCGACGGTTACAACCTCGAGTTGGTAGAGGAGTTCTGCTTCCTTGGTACGATCGTAACTTCGGACAACTACGTAAGCAGCGAAATCCGAAAACGCATTGTTCAGGGAAATCGTACCTACTACGGACTCCACAAACTTCTGCGATCTAGAACACTCCAACAAGACACGAAATGCACGATTTAACGCAGCTTGATACGTCCTCTGCGGGTACGAGTCTTGGACTATGCTGACGGAGGACGCCAATGCCCTCGCCATTTTCGAACGGCGGGTGTTAAGGACTATCTTTGGCGGTGTGTGCAAACAGGGCGTGTGGCGAAGGAGAATGAACCACGAGCAAGCTGAGCTGTTTGGCGGTGCTGATATCCTGACGGTAGTCAAAGCCGCAAGAATACGTTGGCTGGGACACGTGATGAGGATGCCGGACTCATGCCCCACCACGAAGGTGCTCGTCAGCGACCCGTTCGGTACGAGGCGTAGAGGAACACAGCAAGCTCGTTGGCTGGATCAAGTGGGGTCTAACCTGTCGAAGATCGGATGCAGCCGTCGATGGAAGACTGCAGTCCTATGCCTGACCTGACCATGACGGCACGACGTTTTCAATCCTGAGCAGGCCAAGAAGAAGAAGATGGAGGATCTCTTCTGATCGATGAAAGAATGATTATGTGATCTTAGAAAAGATAAAAAAATATCTTAGTTGTACGAATGTAAGCGTTTAAATGTATAAAACAGTTATAATAAACGGCGACACCGGAACCGATCTTCATACGGCACGATCGGGACACAAGTTCCATCCAGACCGTTCCGCATAGTGAGGACTAACAATCCAACTACATGGTATTTTTTTTGTATTTTAAGACACTAATCATATGTTTTTAGTTAAGCATAAATTTCCTGTTTGTATTCTATTTTTGATTTAATGTCTAACATTTACAAATCGACTTGTGTTTCGGTAAAGATAATTGTTTTCAGTTTTTTGATTTCCAAATTTCATTAAAATAGCTTAACAAAATTAAAAAACAAACACAAAAATACATCAGAAAGCGCCAAAAAACGACTCGAGACGTTACCAAAACTATGCTGGAAAGACTTAAAACAATGTCGGTAATAAAATGTCCGAACTATAGACAATTTTTACTTGAACTTTTGTTTCAGAAAAACATTTCATCGCGGTTTTACCATGCCCATCAGTGATACAGCAACCTTTCGCTAGAGTGTCAATTAACACACACAACTTACCTCTATCGATGTATTAATAATTCCACAAACTCCTACCGCCCTATAAAACCATCACCATTGGGTCCAGATTTGACGCTTCCAGATTTGTACTCTTCGTCAATCACCAGTCCGTCACATCACATTTCCAAGCCGGTTCGCTGCCGATAATTTTCGAAACAGCTTAATGTATCCAAACTAATTGGTTGTTTGTGTTGAATAAGCATGTTTATGGTGATTGATGCGCAAATAAAAACTATTCAGCACCGGCGAACGGCCGGCACCCGGCTTGTTGGGTGAATATTGGTGTGTGCCGTTAATATTTACACTAACATCCTCTACCTAAGCGCCATCTCATCGCTCTTGATTCATTGTAAACCATTGTGCCTCAACAGGTTCATCGCTGTTTTCCGATACGGTAGCTACCATCAATGTTGTTTGTCGCTTAGCATAGCTAAGCTGTTATAGATTCCAATGTAGACCGGAGCTAATTCGCCGCCGCAAACTGAAATGTGGAATTTATATCTCTTGCTCTGGTTTTAACAATTCCATCCGTCGTTCAGTGCGCCGTGTGGGGTATGTTTTGTGGACTGCTGCTATAAAGCAACAACCAGACAGCAACAATGAATGAGCGTGCCATAAAGCCTATGTTAATGGATTCATTTTACACGGTCCTCAACGTGATGGGTGTCCTGTGGCTGGGATTGGTTATGGTTCCAATAGTTGCCGTATTATTATTCATTACCAGCAAACAGTTTTACGATCTACTACTGATCTACTGATCTCAATCCATTTCTATGATACGGTGTAAGATTTTCTGAATTTGTAGTACCAAAATACATTTCACCAGTGAATCAATTAATTATTTTTTCGGCGTTAGTAAGCTTGTTGGCTTTACTAGCAATTCCCACAGGACAAATGAAAATGATTTGTTAATTGTAAATTGTAAATTAATCTGGATTGACTTTTCTTTTCAGCATTTTTGATGATGTCATCCCTAATTTTATGGATGAAATTTTTAACTAATTTAATTTTGTGAATCTATTTTCCCTACAAGTTTTTTTTAGATATTTCACATTTTTCTTCATCAAGTTCATTAATTACCTTAGGGCGGCGGTAAATGTATGTTATGTAATTTATATTTTTGTATGATTTTTGGTTCGTTTTGGAAAAAAAATCATCATCGATTCAAGTTCGTTGACCAAGTAATGCAACGAGTTTTAGCAGTGCAGGAATTAAAACGGAACCTGTGATAAAAAGAGAACTAGCTGTTACGATACAGCCACCACTACTGGCACACGTTTTGTATGTGCCTAGCATACGGTGGAAGATGTTCCTTTTACTGAGCATTAGCTAAGCTTCTGTCCTCGCACAAATTGCAACTCGACAGCAGAAAAATTAAGCAAATTTTTCACCTTACGCAATCAGCGCGTAAAGACGCGCGTCGGTTCACTTTCCTATCAGGTTGTGGCTAAAACGAGTGCGCAAAGGTAGTAAAAGATAGTGAAACCGAACATGCAGGGAAAACATTTTACCAGTTTAGTTTTCATACATATGTACGTGCAACACTGGTGCGAAAGATATACTCGATAGCATAAGTGTTAACATTTTTTACTAAATCCGACGACGCGAAAACTATTTCAAAATATGATAATATGATACGACACAATCAATGCTTTATAAAGTGAATTCTGTTGTAGCAAATGAAAGATCTAGCGTTATTTCTTGAGTGAAGTATGCAAACTACATTTGCAAATTTTAAACAAGTTTTCAATTCACCTTCCCCAGATTACAAAACGTTTCCTGCAATTATTTGACGAGTTTAACGATCGCGGCAGGTCCTCAGACGGGTAACAGTGATTGTAAGGGAATAGACATAAAAAATCGTCAGCCCAGTCTTCCACACTGGACCAACAGCATTGAAGCTTCGTAACGGTCCTTTCGCGCCATTCGATGTCGTTTGATTGCGTAGGACTAGCCCGTGAAGAAGTCGCAAGTCTTTCGAATATTCACAGCTCACAATACGCACCAGACGCTCACATTCACTTTGTGTAGCTTTGGCTAGCGAAACACTACCATCAATAAGGTTACTAGTGCTTCCTATGCACGTAGAAAACGTTAAATCCATTTTGGCTCGCGTATTGATCAAGTGATCTTCCCGTGCAAGCTTCACCACAGACCGATGGTTGCATAACAAACTGCAATGAACTTTGAAGGAACGGCTTCCAGCAGGAAGAAAAAAAAAAGGTTGTTTGTTTACATTTGCTGGCTGCAGCACAAAAGCGCTAAGACCAGTGACCTATTTGCAGACCCATTCTCGAAAACGATTGTTACAGATGTACAGTTAACGTGGCGCTGTTTGATTTTGATGATGTTTTTGCACCTATTTAAACAATAACATTCAGCAACATTTTGAGAGGATGCAATTGGTACGAAAGTAAAGTAAATTGTTCAACAATAACTCCTTAATAAAGTTATCAATTCATTGCGAAAAGTTGCTATTATGATGTCCAAAGATAAAGTTTCACTGTCTTTTTATGTTGTTTCATTTTTAATACTGTTTAAAAATCTATTTCGGTAGCCCAAGCGATAGCGGCGTCAGTCTTTCACACTGCAGAACCGGGTATCAAACCACAATCGGGACCAGTCTCATCTCATCGTACGCAGGTCTGACTATGCTGCTTTATACAGATACAATCATGTTCAAGAAAGTCGTCAAGACTGATGTGATGTTGATGATGACCTCTCGAGATCACTTTTTTATAGTTTGTGTTGATAATAATGCTAGAATGTGGTAGAGAAGCACAGAAGCAAACTATTTAACATCGAAATTCGTTGGAATCGGAATGAAACAAAAACAATACGGTGCTGCACATTTCACCGATATCATCAACGGTGAGCAAAACCAGTCTGTTTCAACTCTTTCACCTTGACACTACAAAACGAAAGAAGATTTTTAAAATGCATTTGCCACTATGCTATCGCCTCTTTCGGATTTTGCTATCATCCGCTGGATCCATTAGCTCTTGACGTTCAAGGTCGTATCACGTAACGGTTCAAATTGATCTGCCTGAAGCAGTTCTATAGTAGCAATGTAAATTGGTCGTCCCTCTCAAATTCAATACCATAATAATTTTTATTCAAAAAATTAAATCATTTCATCTGGTGTCATCCAGTGTAGCAAAACAGGCACAATCATGCATAATTTTCTATGTAAAAAAATTTAAAAAGCACTTTAAATTTAACTTGACATATTATATGTAAAAGCTTTCTCATTTGAAACATTTTTCCCATGTGCTTGAAGGAAGATAAATTGCCGCGGCGATTATTATAGAATTAATTAGTTGTTAACTTGATTTGCGCTTCAATTTATCCTATGAATTTTTATGATGGAAAATTGAATTTCAACCCACCCCCAATTTCTGTTTCATGAGGTTTAGCATGAATGAGTGCCGCATGCAAACGAGTTTGGATGAAATTACCCACCAAAATGAGGTTGCAGGGTCCGAACGAAAGCTGTGGAATAAAATATCAATTCATTTACTGTACTCAAATGGAAGCGTTTATTGTTTGACCGATTAATGTTCATTACAGCGTGATTCATTAAAATATTACAACAGAGTCACCAGCGTGATCACAAATTAGAAGTATCAAATGTTTTTCACTTTAAAGCAAAAATGCACGTATGTGGTTTTGCGCTTGACGCTGCTCTTGATATCATTTGAATAACACTACGCTTTTGGAAATAACGTCCTCGCTTAATCTGCGCCACCCGGCATGATAGATTTGCCCCTGCACGCATAATTCAAATGCAATTTATTCGCTCCCATATGCGGCCAGCCGAGCCAGTACCGCTGACTCTTCGGTCGGTCGGTCGCAGGTGTGACAAAAAATAGGGTTGTCTCTGTGTGATAATGTCTTCCGAAGGTAGCGGCAGCTTAAGGGAAGCGATAAAATTACCATATCATGCACCACCCCTTGCTTCCCATCGACACTTGGCAGCCCAATGGCAATTCATCAACGTAGTGTAGCTGCCTCGTAACAACACGGCACTTGGCCACGGTGTTGAACCGAAAAAGTGTGTCTATGTTACAATCGGTACAAACACTAGCACAAAACACAACCCAGAAGTAATGTAGCACAGATCAGTCGGAGCATGAAGACAGCATAATTCACTACCGGAACCACTCCATGGAACCGTCCCTAGTCTGCGCTTTCCAGCACTTTTCATATCATGACCGATTTCCCTCTCCCCACGATCATCTTACTCAACACTGACCACGGACAATCACAGGAACGCAAAGCGCCACACGTGCAGCGTTGGCCTCACACTAGAAACCATTGCCAACTCGCAGAAATGAAGCAGGGGGTAGGAATGAAAGTGATATGGGGTTTGTCTATGCGAATGTTTGGTGAGAAAGGGAGAACATGTGTGAGTGTGACGCTTTGGACTGTTTAGGGATTACTCAATCAATCACCAAGAGGCAACAAATAAAGGTAGGTATGGCGTGTTAGATTTCAATTACAATATTAAGAGTACAAACAATTCCTGTTGTGTAAACTGCGTTCCAATCTTTTATTTCTAGCATTTTATATTTTATAGAAAAATTTACACACCTTTTTCTGTGGGGTTTAGAATGTAATACACAATGGAAAATCATAAACTAGGATTGGTACGCGAACTACAATGCCAAAGATGTGTTAGAAACAATGAATGAAATTAGAACATTTGAACACTTTGGGTTTGATCCATGGCCCAAAAACCCCAAAAATGCTGCAAAGATCACTAAAAACCCTAGATGATATCCACAAAGGACTTTACTCGTATAGTTTTAATCAAATCGTTGAAACAAAGCCTTGTCACCAAGGAAGAATGTGTCACTGTACTCCTCAATGTCAAGTCCAAACAGCCAAAGTCAAAGCACGCGCATTTACTTAATGTTTATGTGTACTATTAGGTCTACATATTAATACACATATAAGCCGTTCCGTGTTATTTTCGCTGTAATAAAATGTTACGAAAACAACAAATTGTCTGATAATGGAGTACACCCCTTCTTACTTTGGATTCGCTTTGCAACGCTGCGATTTGACCTATTTTCGTTTATTGTAAGCTGAAGCTAATGTTTTACTGCTGGCCACCAAGCGCACTCGGTGCTTTATTAACTCAATTGATGAGGCGGCTTGATGAAGTCCATATTAGTCATCAATGGGAATGATGCGCATCTCCTACCTTTCGCTTCGTCTTGCTTGGTACATGTTACCAAAACTAACTAAAAGAAGGATTATCTAATATGCTTCGGCCATTCAACTACACTCTGCAGCAGTCCGTGTGAAACCAACATTGCCTACCACTCAGCTGGTCCAATTGATGAAAGCACGGTGGCTTTCGGTATCACCTAAAGCCGGCAGACGTGTCCGAGCGAGGGCACGTCCCGGGTGAGTTAAGATGAAATTAGCCGTTAAACTTCGCTTTGGCGTTTACTAGATTAATACCCGCAGCAAAACCTAGTCACTACAAAACATGCTGCAGGTCAGCCGGGAATGCCAGTAGCAATCAAAACGCGTGGACTGTATTAATCGTCGTATTTTAATCGACGATCGTATCGTTAGTTGAGGCCTCGGAGGTTCCTCCATTGAGTGAAACGAAAAGCGATTGTAAGGTTGGCTCGTAACTTGTAGGAAAATTGTACCTCTTGGAGTGTTTTTGTTTTAAATTACATAGATATTCTTACAACCTACCCTCCAGTGCTGCGTAACAAATCATCCAACGTAGCAAATGAGTTGATGAATGATGGAAATTTTAGGATCATATCTTCTTCAATGCGGGTTGGTTGAGGTAAAACTATTAGGAAGCAATAGAATGATTGTAAAATATTATCGAAATGTAATAAATTTTGCTATTTTTTGAAATTTTTTATTGTTAAGACAGCTATTGGACCGTATTGTCAACCCCGCATGTATTGACTGTTTTTATAAACTAGATAACCGGAGCGTTTCCTGTGGGTGGGTTAGGATAGCTATGTTACTGTTGTTATTATGGCCAGACCGTTTCTTTATGAATAAAAAAAAACATCAATTTTGTCTCATGTTCTCTTACCATAATCAAACAAAAAAAGCAAATGTATTAAAGTAAGTTTATTCATATATTAGCTGTTACAGAAACGAAAATTTAAATTGAGGTTAAACATTTTGATATCAAAAACACGCTAACCACGCACCTCTTTTGCGCATTTCGTCCTCGTGGGCGTAAAGTGATCGCATGTCAGTTAATGGAAGCAAAACGAACGCAAAACACAACTAAGCCACACATTTACAGCTCCTAATGTTATCGACGGAATGTTTATGCTTTGGCGTGGTACCAGGAAATCATGCCAACATCAATTTGCCGCATTCCTAGCCTTCGTACATTTATTTGATAGCGTTTTAAACCTGTATAACAAGCGCTGGTAAGTGATTTTATTCAATTGCACACAATCAGAAATATTCAAACAATAACACAAACTGCCGAAATTTATCGAGGTATGTATATAACCTGGAAACACATGGTGCTATTGTTTTTCTCCCATGTTGTTTCGATAGTTGTGTGTGTGTGTGTGTGTGTGTGTTGTTATTTATTTTACACACTTGCTTCGTGTCAATGGCAAGCTGCACAAATTTGAGGGTAAAGTAATCTGCTTCTGACGTAACCTAATCTACTCACAACCACCACATACCAAATGCGATACGAGCCCAAGTCTTAAGCAGGAGCATTACCTGTTTGCTGCGAATCCCGGCAAACGAAAAAAAAAAGACATACATGAAGCTACAGTTGGGTCTGTAATCGCTACACGATTTAGGCAGGAGATCGCGTCCGGAAAGCATCGAAAGATACTTTCACTAGCCGCAATAAAAATAAAGTAACACTGGCGACATACTGATTACGGCATACGTGGTCGTTTGGTCAGGCCTGGTTTGTGAATCGGGCAGCGGGAGGGAAGTAGAACATTGGGCTATTTCCCTAAGCGAATTCCAGACTCTTTCTTCATAATTCAAAACTTTTTTTTTAAATGTACTGCTTAACATGTTAGTTGATGAAAAATATATATCTTCCTGTGCAGAAAACAAAACAGAAAATTCATCTAACATTTTAAGGCTGACAAAAATGTTGTCAATGTCAACTTAAATTATTTTGTGATCTTCAATTTAATCTTTGATTAAGGTACGATCCCCGATAGTCAAAGAAGTAACTTTGATTTTTAAATTGATGTATACATAATCTTGCGCCACATTTGTTATTCAGTTATTTGAATAGAGGAATGCAAGGAACTGTAAATGAGATTCTAATATAAAATATAAACTATAATAGAACAAGCTAGTTCTTTTTTTTTGTTTATTTAAAGAGGCTTTGTGTCTTTGAGGCTACGTTCGACTCTCTTAGTTAGTACTATTTTATTTTATTTAAATTATAGTATTACGTTTTACCGCCGTATACTTAGTTAGTGTATTGCTGTTGCTGAGCTACCGGTGGATTTATATGATGAAGCTTGGTCTACACCGAATTGAGCACGTCTTCGACCAGGGTGAAGTTCCTCCATCCACGGCTGAGGTTCGATCACCGACAGGTCGATTCCACTGCTGCTGTGCCTCGTGTCGAACATACATACTCAGCATACAACATACTCATCACGTGCTTTAGCCATTGCATTCTTTCGACTTTGACAACCGTCGGGATATCAGGACCTCTAGGATACTATTTGAGGCTTACTTGTCTAATGTAGAGCACACAACTAGACTCACATACGCAATATGAAACACCTTGTCTGTCCGATAGCACAACAGCAACAGCAGAAACGGATATTGTATCCCATACGAAGTGTTTGCCTAGAAGAGGACTTTAAAGATTGTTTAAACACGAAAAAGAATAAGAACATGTATAACCTATTCATTAACGCTAGCAGTGCCTGTTTTTGCAAGGCATGACGGGAGTTCAAATCCCATTCGAACAGTTTCGCCCATTCGTCTGTCTATTCTGGCTTACTGTATTAATACGTGGTATCAATAAATCTTTCAAGCGATTAGATGACCCGCACGATCTAGTAAGTCGTTGAGTCAAGAAGATGTAGAACGGCATAACATAACTTTTACTTCAACTTTTTAGTTGATGGAACCCGATGAGCTGTAAACTCATGCTGTAATACAAGACCTGCGTCGTTACTGCTTCGCCCACGTGATCGCTTCAAACCATCAACTACCAAAAGTAATGAAACAGCCGCTTTGATAAAAGCGGCTAACGTGCATTTCAAAGATGTTGGGCGTTCGGAAGACTATCGATTTAAAATCATTGTTCACAGTCTTAAATAATAAAAATTGCTAAAAAACAAATCTTTTATTTTCATTTTTTTTCCAAAACCGTCTTTTCTCATGAAAAGGATTTATTTTCATTTCAAGTTGTGTGCGGGCCGAAGCATCAAGGTTGGTATATAAAAATGACAGCACATATCAAGACTGTCAACGGAGATAGCCGTGGTGTTTTCCTGCAGTGAAGTGTGCAAAAGCGGTTGTCATTTGTTGTGAAGCCCCGAAATTCGTGACAAAGCAATAATATTGTAATTTCAAAGAAATCAAGCGAGAATCATGGTAAGTTCGACATACTTTGCAAAGTGTAGATGCTTATGTATCTTTCTTCATTATATGGATTCAAGATTGATTATTTGCTTTGACTTTCGGCTGCATTAATCTATTGCTCTACTGCGCTTACTTTACAATTTGCCGTATTTTCTATTTAAAGTTCCGCAACCAGTACGATAGCGACGTGACGGTATGGAGTCCACAGGGCCGTCTTCATCAGGTCGAGTATGCGATGGAGGCCGTAAAGCTTGGTTCCGCGACGGTAGGATTGAAGAACAAGGAATATGCTGTGCTAATTGCACTGAAGCGTGCTTCATCCGAGCTATCGTCGTACCAGAAGAAGATAATTTCCATCGATGATCATCTTGGCCTGTCGTTCGCCGGCATCACGGCCGATGCCCGAATCCTTAGCCGCTATCTGCGCCAGGAATGTTTGAACTACAAATATTCTTACGACGCGTACTATCCCGTGGGGCGCTTGATTAGCAATCTTGGCAACAAGATGCAAGTCTGCACGCAACGGTATGACCGGCGCCCGTACGGTGTGGGACTTCTCGTGATCGGGTACGACGATCAGGGCCCGCACATCTATCAAACATGCCCGAGCGCCAATTTCTTCGACTGCAAGGCAATGTCGATTGGATCCCGTTCCCAGAGTGCTCGCACGTATCTCGAGAAGCACCTGGCAACCTTCCCAGATTGCACTAAGGATGAACTGATTCGCCACGGCGTGCAAGCACTTCAGGATACGCTGCCGAACGAGGTGGAGCTGAACAACAAGAACATCTCGATTGCGATCGTAGGCAAGGGTGAAAACTTCCACGTTCTGGACGAGCAAGCGAACGATAAATACTTAAGCAACATAGTACGCCGTGGTGGTGGTGGTGCTGCTGCTGAGGCTTCCGCCGGTGGTCAACCGCCCCGTGACGACGGTGACGATCAGCCCCCAAACGTACCAGCGGATCCGATTCCGGTAGTGGCGATGGAAACGTAAATGAATCGCATCCGCTTACTGAGGGGTCGTGCGATATGGTACGTGCAACGTTTCCGGAGCATCGCTACGATTTCAGCCCAACCTGGAATGTTGCTTTGCATTTAGAAAACTGAAGGGTGGGAGTTTGAAATGGCGTTTCATTTCAAACTCCCACCCAACTTCGGTTTATCAGAACATAAGAACACTCTCTGGGTGATTGTCTTTACTGCGAATTATATTTTCAATAAAAACTGTAACGAATGTTCATTATCATTTGCACACTGCAAGTTTTATCATGATCATGTGTGGTTGTGAAGTCAATACTTTGGTGGGAAGTTTTTATCCTCGATTTGACTTGGTTCACGAGGGGATATCACAAGCGGCTTGATGATGTAGAATCCTATGTGTAAAGCGACGATTGTTCCGGCCAACAGCTTTAACATGCCTTTGCGATCCATTTCTTTTTCGCCTTTGCCCTTGAGCCGATTCTGTGCGTCTCAAAATATCGCGGCTTTTGTAAGCTATCCGTAGTTTACGCACAATCGTGCCGGGACCGGCAACTTGCCTACGATTTTATTCAGGCTTTTTGACAGTTCGTGTCGGGATTGGCTGAAAACAGTGCTGCACACAAAAATGGCAACCGAACAATTCAAATTGCGAAAAAGTTGCTATTTTCATATCAGACTTTTTGAAAGCGACATGTGTGCTAGCTATTTTAAAGTTATTGAGATGCAAGATTTGTTTCCATTCTGCAAATCGATTAGTTTTGATAAAAAAAATGCATTGATGGTAGCTTCCATTCTCAGTTGTGATATTATTCTAATTGTTCCGCTTATTTACTTAATTCAAAACACTTCACAACAAAGGAAGTTTGATGAAAGATGAATTGAATATGACAAGGGAATCTAATTTGTGTAAAATTAAGAAATGACGTTTTTCGACATGGACGTGATATTCAAATTTTTAAGCGCTTTACGCTTTTGTCGATACTTGCCGATGTCCACTACTTTCTGGGGTAGAATGGGTAGAATATCACTACAAGATTCTCAGCTACTTGCCCCGTCTTCATTTATAATAAAATTGAATTAAAAAGCATTCCAGGTTGCTAGTAATACCATAGCTATAAATGAAGTTAGCGGAATGCATTTGGTGTTCGATCTCATCACTCTTGAAGCGTTTTTGGAGACGAGCGCAGTCTCAAATCCGGGACAAAATCACTGTACAATCAATAGACTTCCAAGCTACACACCAACTCTCCTTCTGGCTTCTCCTAACTATCATATCACACTAGAAACACACAAAACTGAACTAAGTTTGGGATCCAATAGGTTTTATATTTGCTTTTGCGGTTCATGAACTGCAGATGACACTTCAATCACCGAGCAATGTTGGATGTTTCACTATCTTTAGAAACATAACAAACTCTCCGGCATTCGGTATGCTGATGTTGATTAGCAAATTTCCTTCTCCTTGTGCAGCTGTCCCTTAGGCTATGGAGCCTGCATTGGATGCGATACGCGGCCACAGGTCAGCGCATTCTTTCGCCACGGGTCCAGTGATAGCAGAGCCTTTCATTTCACCCTTATTGTTCACTATCACTCCGGCATTATCCTCAAAATACAGGAACACGCCATCTCGCCTGCGGAACGGTTTGCGTTGCCGAATGACGACGGCCGGCATTACCTACGAAGAGAACGGTTTATAAGAATGATGCACTCTTCGAAGCGTAGCAGAATCAATGCAACAACACTGGGGATTCAACGCACTTGCATTGAATTAAATTATGTTGACTGGATTAAACTAGTTTTCGGAAATCTTACCTTCTTACGCAGCTCCGGCTTTCCCTTCTTCACCGTAGCTACGAACATGTCACCGACTCCAGCGGCAGGCAGACGATTCAGGCGACCCCGGATGCCATGGACAGCAATGACGTACAGGTTCTTGGCACCCGTGTTGTCAGCGCAGTTGATGACGGCGCCAACCGGCAGACCAAGCGAGATGCGGAATTTTCCTCCCGCGGATCCTCCACGTCCTGTAGGTGAAAGCAAGTAATACACACTGCATTAGCAAACTTCTAAAGGACATCGGCTTCGACCACCACAACAGCCAAGACATCAAAAACCACCGCATTCATCACAGTTGCTATTAGGTATGCTTGGGCCAAACAGGCCTGTTGACTTGTTTGTTACCCGCACATTAACTACGATTTGCACATGGTTCGACGTGACGAGACACTGCGGCAGTTTCGAAACATCATTGCAAACACTTTGTACGGAAAGTAACGCGATTTACCTCTCTTCGACATTGTTTAAGTCTGCAGCAAAATCAAGTGTGTCTTTCACACAAATCCGATTGCCGGAAAAAGAACGCAAGAGAGCCACGATTGACAGATCGTTGACTTCCGCTATTGTAGATGACAGTCGGAGCAAGCAAACGTTGCACATGCTTAATCATTTCAAGCAAGAAATAAAAAGCTCTTTTGAAGAATTACGGAAAAACAAATCTTTTAATGTACGAATATAGCAATACGGCCTGGCCGTCCCTTATGAATAAAAAAAAAAAAAAAAAAAAAATGTACGAATACCCTCTAAAAATGCTATTACACGATCAAGAAAAAGGCCACTAATTTAACATCTAAAGGCTTTGAATTGAAAGCACATAATTTTGTTATTTTTAAACCATTTATTGAATTGATACTTGGGTAAATGATTGACACCGATGACAAGTTGACGTGTCACGAAAAAATATAAAAAATTTTCAACAAAAAGATAGGCGATTGGATTCATTATCGAGAATTGGAAGGAAATATTCACAGCTAGGCTCACTGGTTTTAATAAAGTGTGTCACAACGAATATCCGGTGCAAGTGAGTGTATTTCCACATAGCCAAAGTAGTGTGACGGTATGTTGACTAACTTTGAAACGAAATCGGCTCGCGTGAAGGGCTTGTCGTTTCATCCAAAACGCCCATGGATTTTGGCTAGGTAAACCCATTAAAGATACGTTTACGTGTTTCCGAATCGGATGATGCCATAGTAATATTTTTATTGTTACCGGTTTCAGTTTGCACAGCGGCGTTATTCAGTTGTGGGACTATCGCATTAGTACACTGATTGAAAAGTTTGATGAACATGATGGCCCGGTACGTGGCATTGCGTTCCACAACCAGCAACCCTTGTTCGTGTCGGGCGGGGACGATTTTAAGATTAAAGTTTGGAACTACAAACAGCGCCGGTGCATCTTTACCCTGCTGGGTCACTTGGATTATGTTCGTACCACTGTGTTCCACCATGAGTATCCGTGGATCTTGAGCGCTTCGGATGATCAAACCATACGCATCTGGAACTGGCAGTCGCGGTCGTGCATTTGCGTCCTGACCGGGCACAACCATTACGTCATGTGCGCTCAGTTCCATCCGAGCGATGAAGATATCATTGTCTCAGCATCGTTAGATCAAACCGTGCGTATTTGGGACATTTCTGGTTTGCGCAAGAAAAACGTTGCTCCCGGGCCCACCGGTTTGGATGACCATCTGAAGAATCCGGGCGCTACGGATCTTTTCGGTCAAGCGGATGCCGTGGTAAAGCATGTGTTGGAGGGTCACGACCGAGGCGTCAACTGGGCCAGTTTCCATCCCTCGCTGCCTTTGATCGTGTCTGGTGCGGATGATCGGCAAGTGAAGCTGTGGCGCATGAACGAATACAAGGCATGGGAAGTGGACACGTGTCGTGGCCACTACTACAACGTGTCCTGTGTATTGTTCCATCCACGGGCGGACCTAATCATTTCAAACAGCGAAGATCGCAGCATACGCGTCTGGGACATGACCAAGCGCCAGTGCATTCACACATTCCGGCGTGAAAATGAGCGCTTCTGGATACTGGCGGCACATCCCAATCTGAACCTGTTCGCAGCAGGTCACGATTCGGGTACAATTGTATTCAAGTTGGAACGCGAACGTCCGGCGTATGCTGTGTACGGTAACTGCCTGTACTACGTGAAAGAACGCTTCCTTCGCGAGCTTGATTTCAACACAAACACCGATTCGGTCGTCATGACAATAAGAGGTGGAGGAAAAACGCCCGTCTACAGTATGTCGTACAATCCCGCACTCAATGCTGTGCTGCTTTGCACACGCACCTCCAACCTAGAGAACAGCACGTACGATCTGTACAGCATCCCGCAAAAAGACAGCGGCTCGCAGAACAAGGAAACAGACAGCAAACGCTCGTCCGGTGTAACGGCTGTCTGGGTTGCGCGGAATCGATTCGCCGTGCTGGATCGCGCCAACCAGTTGGTGATTAAGAATTTCAAAAATGAAGTCACGAAAAAGATTCAGACCCCAGTTTGCGATGAGATATTCTATGCTGGAACTGGCATGTTGCTGCTACGCGAACCCGAACACGTGACTCTGTTCGATGTACAGCAGCTGCGCTCTCTCGCACAGGTAAAGATTGCCAAGTGCAAATATGTCGTCTGGTCTACCGACATGAGCCACGTGGCACTGCTGGCAAAACACACGCTCAATATCTGCAACCGACGATTGGACTTGCTCTGCTCCATTCACGAAAGTGCGAGAATCAAGTCCGGAGCGTGGGACGAATCGGGTGTATTTATTTACACAACCTCGAACCACATCAAGTACGCGATCATTAATGGTGACCATGGTATCATACGGACGCTGGATTTGCCGATTTACATCACTCGCGTAAAGAACAGTCAAGTATTTTGTCTGGATCGGGAATGCCGCACACGGTTGCTCACGATCGATACGACCGAGTACAAGTTTAAGCTGGCGCTCATCAACCGGAAGTATGAAGAGGTGCTGCACATGGTGCGTAATGCTCGACTCGTGGGGCAAAGCATTATTGCATACCTGCAACAGAAGGGGTATCCCGAGGTGGCGTTGCACTTCGTGAAGGATGAAAAGACGCGCTTCGGGCTCGCCCTCGAATGTGGCAACATTGAGGTAGCGCTGGAGGCAGCTAAAGCGATGGACGACAAACAGTGCTGGGAGCGTTTGGCCCAGAGCGCACTAATGCAGGGCAATCACCAGGTGGTGGAGATGTGCTATCAGCGCACGAAGAACTTCGACAAACTCTCCTTCCTGTATTTAATAACGGGCAATCTGGAGAAATTGAAGAAAATGAACAAGATTGCCGAAATACGCAAAGATGTCTCGGCCCAGTATCAGGGTGCATTGCTGCTTGGTGACGTTGCGGAGCGAGTGTCTATACTGAAGAATTGTAAGCAAACCTCACTTGCTTACCTGACCGCGAAAACTCACGGCCTGGAGGAGGACGCTGCGCAGATGGCCGAAGAATTTGCGACGGAAGGTAAAGATTTGCCGGAAGTCAGTAAGGATGCTAAATTCCTTCGGCCACCGGTTCCAATTCAGCAGGCCGAAAGCAACTGGCCGCTGTTGACCGTTTCAAAGGGATTTTTCGAAGGAACTATGATGTCGCGCGGCGCTACTACCGTTCATCAGGCTCTAGCACCCACGGAGCTGGTAGCCGAGGCTGCTGAAGAGGAAGATGGTTGGGGTGTAGACGATGATCTGCATGATGTGGACCGGTATGAGGACGCGAAGGACGAAGACGGGGCTAAGCCCGGCGAAGGTGGGGAAGGAGCTGGCTGGGATGTGGGTGACGATGATCTGGAGCTGCCGGAAGAATTGATATCGAAAATTTCAGCTTCGAATGCTGGCGGCAATAAGAACTTCTTTGCAGCCCCACCGAAAGGACACCTACCGTCACACTTTTGGACTATGAACTCACAGCTAGCGGCGGATCATGTGCGGGCCGGTTCGTACGACTCCGCCTGTCGCTTATTGAACGATCAGGTTGGCGTTGTTAATTTCGCTCCATACAAAGAACTTTTTATGGAATCGTACGTAGCATCGAAAACATCCTACAGCAGCTTGCCTCACGTAACATCGCTTTCGGCCCACCCGAACCGGAACTGGAAGGAATTGAACCCCAAAAACTGTCACCCCACGCTTGCCTTCAAGTTGAACGATCTGGTTCAACATCTGCAAGCCTGTTACCAACTAACAACGACCGGCAAGTTCGTAGAAGCGATCGAAAAGCTGCAAAACATCATACTCTGCATACCGCTGCTAGTGGTGGAAACAAGGCAGGAAATCGCGGAAGCACAACAGCTGCTCACCATCTGCCGCGAGTATGTGGTGGGCCTGCAGATGGAGACTGTACGAAAAACGCTTCCGAAAAATACACTCGACGAGCAAAAGCGAATTTGCGAGCTGGCTGCGTATTTTACGCACGTGAATTTGCAACCGGTGCATCAAATTCTTACCCTACGTACGGCGCTGAATCTGTTCTTCAAACTAAAGAACTACAAAACGGCCGCTTCGTTTGCGCGTCGTTTGCTGGAGCTTGGTCCACGGCCCGAAGTGGCACAACAGGCGCGGAAAATATTGCAAGCCTGTGAAATGAATGAAGCCGACGAGCATAATCTACACTACGACGAACACAATCCGTTCACACTGTGTGCCGTCACGTACAAGCCGATCTATCGCGGAAAGCCAGAGGAAAAGTGTTCGTTATGCTCTGCCTCATATCAGCCGGCGTACAAAGGCGTAACGTGTGCCGTTTGTAAGGTGGCCGAAGTGGGCAAGGATGTAATAGGCTTACGCATTAGTGCGTTGCAGTTTAAGTAATGATAGTATTTGTTCTCCTTACGGTGATGTATAATTAAAGTATCTAACGCATTTTACAACAATGTTTTGAAGAGGTATCTTGTCTCACACTGAAAATGATACAGCTTCTCAAACATTCCCTGATGCATCATCCGTTCTTATAAACGTTTGGTAGACCCTATAGAATGGACATCATTTATTAACGAGGATGGCATGAATCGTACATCTTCTTTTGGGAAATAAATTATAACAATAAAATATAATCTTCCTTTAAAAACGCATTCTTCAGTTTTGGTATGAGAATTTAATTTATAACAGATTTTGAGAAATAATTATCGGTTTAATGTTTATAATTCATAAAAACAAGATATCCATTTTGATCAATAATATGATTTATAGCATACGGGATTTTTGGCATTTAAATATTTGTGTTCTGTCTGTCATCTAACGATGAGTTCTTTCTTCGCCAAACATTGTCCAATCTTCAGTAGTGCAAGCTACAAAGAGTGAGATCCTTTCGTGTTCAACCCCAATCATGATACCTAATAGATGTATCCGATTAAGTGAACAAAATTCCATAAGCTTACCCTGGCTCGGGCTTGGTACTTACTCAATGACTGACGAGGAAGGAAAGGAAGCCATCAAAATGGCCATCGATTTTGGTTACCGAATGTTTGATACGGCTGTAGCGTATGGTAATGAAGCGATCGTTGGCGAAGCTATACGTGAAAAGCTTCGCGAATATAGTCATTTGACACGTGAAGATTTCTTCATAATCTCCAAACTGTGCGGAACGCATCATCGGTTTGATTTGGTTGAAAAGTGCTGCAATGCGTCGGTGGAACGTTTGGGTTTGGATTATGTCGATCTTTACCTGATGCACACACCTGTTGCTCTGCATCGCATAGAGAAGAATAGCTCGACCAAAGGAACGGAAGTAAACTCCTTCGACAATACTATCAGCCCAACTGAAACGTGGTTTGGATTAGAAAAATGTTATCAGGAAGGTATCTGCCGTTCGATAGGCGTGTCCAACTTCAGCGAACCTCAGCTTAAAACGCTCCTGCAGAAAGGATCAATTTTCCCGGCAGTAAATCAGATTGAATGTTCGGTAGGATTCAACCAAAAACAAATGCGCCAATTTTGCCATCAACAACAAGTGCTCATTATGGGATACGCACCGTTGGGAAAACAAAAGCTTCCGTTCCTAGCGAACCAAAGCGTAAATGAAATTGCATTGGCGGTTGGTAAAACTCCTGCCCAAGTCTGTTTGAGATATCTCGTGAGTATTGTTGTGCTAATAGCTTAACGTGGCATTGTCATTGTATGTACTTTTACTATTTCAGATTGATGGCGGTGTTGTGCCTATAGTCAAATCTAGCAATTGCTACCGCCAGCAAGAAAATATGGACATTTTCGATTTTAAGCTCACCGCACAACAAGTGCGGGAGTTGGATGCCGTTACAGGCAATCAACGAGCCTGCAATATGCGTCATTTAGCAGCGGCGAAACATTTTCCCTTTACCGATGTCGCTTGAAGCCATGTGCTGAGTTTAATTGCTAATATGCACAGCGGAGCGGTTGGAAAGTATCCTCAAATACTCTTGAACAGGAAAGTAAATCGAGTAAATGATACAAAATGCAAATAAAATCCATGTTTGAGAAAAGCACTTCTCCAGTCGATCTTTTCAGGGTAACTGTCAAATCCGAATGGATTATTTGTTTCCAACAACAACTTAACAGCTGAACGATTTTTGGTTTTGTTTATACTTGCTTGTTCAATTGTTTCGTAACTGAATAACGTGACGAATTTATTTATTTCTTTCGATTAAAACACTGTTGCGCATTGTTCTGTGCCTTAAACCACGACCAAACATGCACAAAATTGGTGGACTAAATAATATATGATCAAAATCCACTGTGAAACAAAAGATCCCTGTTTACGTTAGCTGGAACAGTGCAGCCGATTTGATGGATAGAGAAGCTACTTTGTTGACATTCCATCTCATTATACGTTTTTGTATTGCATCCGTAGCTATGAATCAGTTGTTGTAAAGTGTGTTTACCAATATCATATGTACGCCATAACTGAGGGTTCTAAATAGTTGAACTGGCAGTAGAACACCATCTGCTGTTGAGGAATCTATGTATATTTAACAAGAAAAACAGTGGCATAATGTATTAGTTGATGTCATACCGTCTCTACGCGGGGCACCGTTCCAAACAAATTTGGCTATGAGTTTTATTGTCATAAAGTCGTGCTAGTTATATTTCTTGTGGAACTAAACGCTCGTGCAGGAGTATGAGATAACATCCTTTGTGCGCTAGATTAGCGTCTTGCTAAAGTGCTTTGTTTCTCTTTCCAGAACAGCTGTTCGTTCAGTGAGCAAATCCGGTCGATCAGCGTCTCTATCAGGGTGGTGATCATTGCAGTTTGATCGAATTGCGAAAGAATCTCGTTGTAGGTTGAAGTGTCGACGAGTCAACGACCCACAAACTAGCGATCAGAATGATCGCCCAAAACAATGTCCGAAGCACTAATAATGATCCCGTAGAATCGTCTGAATCATACCCAATTACTGGAGGATCCAACGGTGCGGGAACGTCTCGATTGTTTAGACAGTTTGGAAGCCTATTTTCGTCTCCTGCTCCACCGACAGATCCGGCCGGCTATGTCGAGTTCGGTAGCATCTCCGATCCCGTGGCTAATTCTGGTCGCACTTTGGGCACGTTTGCTGGCGTGTTTTGTCCCGTAGCATTATCAATGTTTAGTGCGTTAGTGTTTATTCGAGTGGGTAAGTGATACGCCTGCCTACAATTACCATTACACAACAAGCTATGGTTTTTATTTTAATCTTGAAATTTTAATCGCTTCTGGTTCAATAATTGTTTCATACGATCTATCCGCACGCAGGTTTCATCGTAGGCAATGCTGGTCTCTACGTTACGCTGCTGCAGTTTATCATCGCTTACGTCATTCTGCTTTTCACCGTTTCTTCCGTCTGTGCGATTTCGACCAACGGCGCCGTTGAGGGTGGTGGTGTATACTGTGAGTATACGCCCACGCAAATCATGGGCGACTTCATACGGTAGCAGTATGTGCTGATTGGGTATTTTCTTCTTCCAGTTATGATAAGCCGTACATTGGGACCGGAATTTGGTGGCTCGATCGGAACGCTTTTTTTCCTGGCCAACGTTGTAGGCTGTGGTTTGGCAATTTCGGGATGCGCCGAAGGCATTATACAAAACTTTGGCCCCTCAGATGGTACCGGCAGTGGCACAATTCCAGATGGCCGGTGGTGGCGTTTTCTATACTGCAGCTCACTCAACACTCTGATGCTAATCGTCGTATTGATTGGTGCAGAAATGTTTGCCAAAACTTCCATGATGATTCTTGGTGTGGTGGTCATTTGTTTGCTCTCCACTTACATCAGCTTTCTCACCCAGGGACCGATGGAAGTTAGCATACCGCACGAGAACAATTTGGTCAACTTCACCTCAGCAGCCTATACCGGGCTACAGGCGGACACGTTGTGGTCGAATCTGCACGCAAACTATACGAAGGATTACACCTCGAACGGGAACCAGGTGAATTTTGCCGTTGTGTTCGGTGTGTTGTTCTCGGGTGTCACTGGCATTATGGCCGGTGCAAACATGTCGGGAGAGCTAAAAAATCCTTCGAAAAGCATTCCAGCGGGCACCCTGTCGGCCGTACTGTTCACATTCCTGTGCTACATGGCCCTGTCCGTACTGATAGCGGCTACCACAACGAGCACTCTGCTGCAGAACAATTTCCTCTTTCTAGGCCCGATCAATCTCTGGCCAACGTTTGTGACGATCGGCATCTTGACAGCGACCTTTTCTACCGGACTGAGCAATTTGATTGGCGCTAGCCGCGTAATGGAAGCGCTCGCCAAGGATCGTGTGTTTGGGCCGCTGATGAGCTTTGTCGTGAAGGGCACGTACAAGAGTAATCCAATCGCTGCCGTAATCGCCAGCTGGGTGCTGGTGGAAGCAATCCTGCTGATTGGTTCGCTCAACACGATTGCACAAATCAACTCGGTGTTATTTATGCTTTCCTACCTGGCGACCAATCTGGCCTGTCTAGGTATCGAGATTACGGGGGCACCCAACTTCCGTCCGACGTACAAGTATTTTTCTTGGCATACCGCATTTATCGGTCTGCTCGGGACCGCCATTATGATGTTTGTGATAAACTCGATCTACGCGTTGTCCAGTATTATTTTATGCCTTTTACTTGTGATTGCGCTGCACCTATTTTCGCCAGCCTCACAAGGCGCACAGTGGGGCTCTATTTCGCAGGCGCTGATGTTCCATCAGGTCCGCAAATACCTGCTGATGCTGGATTCGCGAAAGGATCATGTCAAGTTTTGGCGCCCCCAAATGTTACTGCTCGTGTCCAGTCCGCGCTCATGCTGTCCACTAATTCATTTCGTGAACGACATGAAGAAGGGTGGTTTGTATGTGATTGGGCACGTGAAGGTAGGCGAATTCGTGGACAATGATTCATCCACTGATCCAACGATCGAGGAATACACACAGTGGCTGTCATTGGTGGATCATATGAAGGTAAAGGCATTTGTGGAGCTAACGCTGTCGAGAAGTGTGCGGGAAGGAATACAACATCTGATACGTATCGCGGGCATGGGAGCAATGAAACCGAACACCACCATCCTCGGATTCTATGATGAAGAGCAATCGAAGGACTTTTTTGAGTAGTAAGTTGCTATCCATATCGATGGCGTTCGATCGACTAAACGAACTGTTTTTTTTTCTGATGCATCATTGCAGTGAGGATTCACCTTATAAAACGAATGAGTTTGACGGGAACGGGATTAAGCTGTTTCCGTATCGGAAAAGCGGAGAGTCCAAATCGCTCGGAGTGGTCGATTACGTACGCATCATTGATGATGTGCTGAGGATGAGGAAAAATTTGTGCCTGTGTCGCCATTTTCATCGATTAGACAAACAAATGATTGCGCGCAATAACCACATCCGCTACATCGATGTGTGGCCAGTGAATATCTTCGAGCCGAAGAATGAGGATCCGTTTGATGTCGTTTCGCAGTTTATGATGCAGTTGGCCTGTATCATAAACATGTTGCCGGTATGGAAGAAACTGGAACTGCGTGTATTTCTATGCGAATCTGAAACCTTGTCGGAGAATAGGTAAGAGTCGAGCTGCTAATCGTTATATGTACAAGCAAGAACGTGATATGCACAACGAACTTTTCATTCCAGCGCTGCCTTCGAACGTCCGGCAGAGCATAGACTTGATCAACGGTTAAAGTTGTTGAGAATATCAGCATCGATCCATAAGGTAGGTAGGCCGATAATTAGGAGGATTTTTTTTTCATTGTGGTATACGGTGCGTTTTTTTTTGTAGATTCCTGAATGGAACAAGGACATTGATTTTGCAAAACATCGCACTATTCTGAAGCAGTTTACTGGCAACAGCGATAGTAATCAGATGATGGCAGAGGAAAATATAAATCGCTCTAAATTGTATATGCAAAGGTAATAAGGCGCTGTAAACGATCGGTGCTAATGCAATGGCTAACACAATAATGTTTATTCGTTACTCTTCTACCAGAATCAATCAAATAATACGGGATCGATCTAACGCAACGGCTGTGACCTTTATGTATCTTCCGACACCGCCAGCTACTCCATCCGTTGACTATAAGGAAAAGTGTCACCATTATCTCGATCTATTGACAGAGCTTACGTTCGACCTTCCCCCAACAATACTGGTGCATGGTATTGATGCTGTGACTTCAACAACTCTGTAGGTTTATACATGTACCCTATCCTCATATAGAGACATCAGTCTACTACACTACATGTGTTTTGTTTTTGAAGCATGTCGCTAAATCTGGATATTGTAACAAAGAGGATGCAAAACACAATTATTAGACGTAAAACATGCATAAGTGTGAGGAAAGCAATGTTTGAAAGTAATTTAAAATTAATATATACATACGTCCAACAAACAGGTATGCAAAACGCATTGAGTGTGTAACACTACACAGAGCAATTCCACGTTTTTCTCATTGAGTTAAGTTATTTTAATTTAATTATTTCTATAACGTTAGAACCTTCTTTGTCATATATGAAAATGCAATAAAAAAGCCCAATGAACGTGTAGTAGAATCTGTTTTTTTATCACATGACTTATATCATTTTGGGAAGCGAAGAATATGATCTTTATGAGCAAATGTAGAAAACATTAACTGAAATAAAGAGAGTGAATAAATGTATTTTAGTAAAATTGTGGTGTCGGTTCATACGTTTGTGTTTCATGGGAGTTGATACTGACTGATACATTCCGAGTTAAGCACTATCACGGTCAGAAGCTCCCGCAAGCAGGTACGTTGTCTTCGATTTCATTTCCAATATCAGTCCAGCGTTTCAGTCGGGAGTTCTCACACCCTCACACACCGCAGCAGATGATGTCATTTTCATCCGCGAAGCCAAGGAATTGGAGAATTCGCTTGAAATTCGCCGGATGTCGAAGCACGCGGTTCGCACGACGCCTTCCAGAGCGATTTTGAAAATCAAACAGGAGTGTCCGTCCCCTTGCATCAGACTCCGGTGAGATTCAGACGATTCCGACGCATGCTCAAAACTCTCAGCTTGCACTGCACCCCGTGCAGTGCATAGTGGACCTTAACAGCCGTATCAGCTTCATAGGGAATCCATACTGCTGAATGGTGGTCCATAATTCGGTCCGATCTATGATATCGTAGGCCGCTTTGAAAGCCAATGTACAAGTGGTGCGTAGGCCTCGCGTAACTTCAGGAGGGTAAACCATAGAGTAAGGATTTTGTCTCCAAGAAATCTAGCATTGGTAGCTTTCGACTAAATCTTTAGGCCTTTTCTCTGCAATTATCCAGTCTGCTTCCTGACATGTTTGCAAAATATTATTCGCAACAGGATCTTGTAGGCAGCCATCAGAACTTGGCTCAGAAATTAGTACTGTTCAGCCTGTTGCTATGTTTTATACAATAGGGATTGACACCCAGCTTCCACTCGTCATATCTTCCTGGTCCCAAATCTTTGCGATTAATCGATACAGTTCAGGCACCAGCCGATCGCTGCCGCTGATTGGTTACATTTTAGCTGGTTGATAGCGTTGATGATTTCAAAACAGCGGGGCATTTCATCTTTTTCAGACAGTTTCTTGTAGAGCTGCTCTTCCTTGATTCAATCCACTTTCGACACAAAGTGAATATGCTAAAATGCTGTTTTTATCTTATTAAGGTAACTTAAAGTCTCCAAATCTACGCAGAGACGGTGGTAATGTATCAATTGGAGGTCGATCGAATCGTTTTTGAACGAATAATTCCGAGCGCACTTTTACATTGCGCATGTATTTGCGTAGACGCTCGGATCGTTTATGACGAATGTCCTGTTTGGTTTTAACTGATTTTGTTTTTAAGAAAGGATAAAAAAAACCATGTAGTCACGATGTGTTAGAATAGCAATAATACATTGCAGATACGTACCTAATTGTTGCATTTCCCAAATTTGTTCTGGCGTGTAATGACGATACCGGCAAAGCACTCCAAATGTGCATTCGCTGCCGTCCTTTAACGATCGACAGGGAGCTTTATGTTTGATTTCTTCAAGAATTTGTTCGAGAGCTGGGTGAATGATACGTTTTGTATTTTAGAATGGAATATATCGATTTGGGATGTATCGTACATACATTTAAATTGCTGAAAGTATTCGGCTTTGGCACGAAGATGTGGAAGTCCCACATTATGTTGTTTGATAATGCTGTAGTCATTTTGTATTCTTTTGTCGCAATAATCACAGTAGTACTTTCTACCCATGTCGAACGTTTCGTTTCAAACAATCAACACCAACTTATCACAAAATTCAGCACACGAAGAGAAGAACGGCATTCGTTGGATGCAGTTTCCGGACACTCAATTCCGGGGCATTGCTTGTAATCGCGCTGTCCAGCATAACGACGAAAGAGACAGCTGACAAATACTGTTTCATGTGTCATTTTCGGTTGCTGTCAGTTTGGATGTAAATAAACAACACGCCGTCCGGCAAGTTCGATCGTGCTGCGAAGATCTCTCTCATTTGGTGCATTTGCAAAGCGGTTTCTGTTCAGCAAGCCGTTATGACGTTGGAAAACAGTAGTAGAACAGTGTTAGCTGGCGACATCATAGATGAGCCAATGGAAATGATGAAGGCAAGCAAAAAAGTAATCCTTGGTCCCGGCCTACGAATAGAAAAGGACATCGTGCGGGCTAGCAAGTGTGGACAGCTGAAGATTAAAACTCCCAACACCTTCTGGATTGACGCGTACCAGAAACGTTATGTACCGAATCGTGGCGAGTTAGTTATTGGCGTTGTGATTGCAAAAGCCGGAGATATATTCCGTGTGGATATTGGCAGCTGTGAGACTGCTTCGTTGTCGTACATGGCCTTCGAAGGGGCAACGAAGAAAAATCGACCGGACGTGAACATTGGTGACATAGTGTATGCCCGCCTACTGATTGCACATTCCGACGTGGAACCGGAGCTGGTGTGTGTAGACTCCCACGGGAAGAAAGGCAAATTAGGCGCTCTGCACGAAGGTTTCATGCTATGCTGCAGCTTGAACCTGGTACGAAAGATATTGAATCCGAAATGCACGTTTCTGGCTCAGCTCGCGAAGGAACTGCCCTTTGAGATAGCGGCCGGGATGAATGGACGCATCTGGACTCGAGGGAGGACGATTAAAGAAACAATTGGTGTAGGAAACGCTATTTTGGCTTTAGAATATCTATCAAATGACCGTATACGTGAGCTTTGTGATGACATAGGCGCCTATGTGTCTGGATTTATAAAATAAAATGTGTGCGATGTCAGAGGAATTCGCACATTTTGTTGTTTCATTGTTTTCTTTGCAAGTTGTAGCAAATATTTAACTGCAATGGAAATAATTTTGTAAAGAAAGAAAGTGCCAGCATTTTTTTTAAGCGCGTGTGTATATTTCCTCCTTGAAAGTTTACGTTTGACACTCAATTTCGCCGAGAGCAAGGTGCTTATAGAAGAGGTGGCTCGCAGAAACCTTGGTAACGAAAAAAAGAACAAACGAAAAAGAAACTGGCAAACGCTGAAGCTTGTCATCAGCTGTGCGAGGATTGTGTACACGCATAGCTGTGTAGTCCGTTCAAACAGAGTGCAAGCACTGGTTGGTCAAAAAGCGAAATTGATTCGTGTATCGTGTTAATTTATTGCATAATAATATAATAAACACATTATCCCAACATTATGAGTGAGCCGACAACGTCGAATGGTAGGCAAGAAGGGGCTACATAATACATATTAATTTTATAACATCGCTACAGTAGTAAGAAGGTTTACGTTCTGGTTATTATATTTTAGGTATCAATAGTCCGGCGGTGCGCAATATAAAGGAAATAGAAATCCCCGTCCCATGGGGTGTTGTTGCAGGTAAGGGTTAAGAACGTGATAAAGCAAGTAGGCGAAGAATGCGGTATAAAATCTTATGATCAAAGGTTGTATGAGATATGCGTGTTCATGCTTGACGTAATTGTTCCATAGTTTCGTCACGCTTCCGATGAATGGTGTAGCGGTGCCATCGGCGTGTAGTGCTTAGCTGCATGCTGATTTACTATGATAAGCTAAGCCCCAGTATGATAATACAGTTGATACGATGCTCCTCATACGCCACACATACTAGAAGAAGTAACAATAGATTACAGCACTACTTTGTTGCTAGAAACTAAATTTGCAACACAAATGATCTAATTCTAATTCCAAGTTCTAATTCACTGCTGACGCTCACGTTAACTAGTGAACAACTGCAACAGAGGTCAGCTCGTAGGTTAAATGATCTTTGTATTTCAGGTTTGGGGTTTCCTTATCATGTAGTGAAATTGCATCAATTTTTTAAAAATTCAAGTAAAACATTATTTATTACTGTAATTTTCTGCGATGGGAATTTTAAAATTGAATCAAATTTCGTTGTCTTTTCTTGCGTTGCAGGTAAATGGTGGGGTTGCCAAGTAAAGCAACCCGTACTAGCACTTCACGGTTGGCAGGATAATGCTGGTACGTTTGATCGGCTTTGTCCTCTACTGCCCCCAGATATACCGATATTGGCCATAGATCTACCAGGGCACGGCAAATCATCCCATTATCCCAAAGGGATGCACTATTTCATCTTCTGGGATGGTATCACACTCATCCGACGGATCGTCAAATATTATGGATGGACAAAGCTTACACTACTAGGCCACTCGTTGGGCGGTGCGTTGAGTTTCATGTACGCTGCCAGTTTCCCCGATGAAGTAGACCGATTCATTAGTATCGATATTGCCGGGCCAACGGTGCGAGATCACCATAAGACGGCTGCTAGTACAGGTGATTGTATTGACAAGTTCCTGCACTACGAGACGTTACCGGAATCCAAAGTGCCTTGTTACGGGTACGAAGAAATGATCGATCTAGTGCTAGCAGCTTACGATGGTTCCGTAGATTATGATTCTGTCGAAGTGTTGATGCGACGAGGTATGGCCCTAGCTCCGGCACATTTCAACAAGGAAGGGTACCATTTTGCTAGGGACCTTAGACTAAAAGTGGCCTTGTTGGGTATGTTTTCCATGGAACAGGTACTAGCGTATGCAGAGCGTATAAAATGTAAAGTATTAAATATACGTGCCGATCCGGGAATGAAGTTTGACAATCCTGAAGTGTACAAGAACGTGATGGAAGTGTTGAAGCGAACTGCGTCAAAAGTAGTGTATTATGAGATTCCCGGGTCGCATCACTTACACCTAGTAACTCCCGACAGAGTATCGAAGCAGATTAGTGAATTTCTGTTGGAATAAGTTTATAGAATTGGTGGATGAACTAGGACAAAATTTATGATGCTGCAACAAACACACACGTACATGAAATATCAATCTCCGCTTTCCAAACACTCAAGGAATAGAATTTGTGAATCGTTCTGAACGATACCTTCAAACATACTCGTAGATAGTTTAGTAATTTTGCTTCATTCCCAGCACAAAGACTTCATACTTTGTTAGCAATACGTTTAAGTCTAAGCGTTTAGCAGCTGTACTTTTGGGTGATTTTTTCTATCGGGTAAAAAAACATTATGCTTATGAAAAAAAAAACAAAATGTTTCAGAAACATTCAAGGTAGCATACAAAATAAAGCATAAGATGCATTATGATTATTTAATGACAGCGTTCTTGCATTGTGATAGTTTATTTACGTACAAAAAACATGAAACACAATCAAATGTGAGCATCCAATTATGGTGTCGATGTTTTTTCATACTAAACATAGGTGGGTCCGTAAAGCTTTTTGGTGCTGCAAGGAACTAGGGATGTTTCCTTTAGATAACTTCCAATGGCCTTTTGAAGAATGGCTTCCAGTGGACTGAAAGTAGCGCGGGATCGCAGTCTGGCTTTGGAAATTTCCAACGATTTCAGCAATTCATAGTTTCGTCCTTTTGCTATTGTCAGCGAGAAATTTGCAGATTCTTGTTTCTTTGATGCGGTTCTGTTATTGATTTTCACTTCAACAGGATCAAGAGCACGTTCTCTTTTCACACTGAAAAGATACATAACAAGGGAAATTAGCATTAAACTTTTCCTTACGCGAGTGCTGTATATCGCATAACTTACACTGCTTCAAGCTTCTCTTCCAGTTCTAACTCCAACGCGGTATATTTATCATTTATATCACCGATAAAATCTAAATCTTGTACCATGTTTGGTAAGTAAAATATCTTTGCGTAAAAATGGTTTTTAAGGTTCAACAATATTGAGTCAAATGCTGTGTTGTTTGTAGAGACAGTTGTCATGGCAATAAGAACACGATGGCTTGGATAGGATAGGCCCTATGTTTGTTTGCATGTTTGGCTGGCAAACCCTGAATATTTTCTCTCCAAATAGTTCAGCGTGATTGGCACGTGTTTAATGCAATGGGACATTTTGTTAGTCTTTTTTTTTTGTTAAAGACTATGTTGAAGAAAACAAAAACAGCATCGGTAAAAATACGCCACGTTGTTACGATTAACTTAATTTCACTTAATTTATTGACGTTGAGGCTCGCCTGCTTAGTAGAACCAAAGATCGTCTAAGCAATACAAATCCTCAGGTTGAACCGCCGTGGCCGTACTAACAAACGCTGATTTACGCAGGTTTCATGTACAGATAGGTTATTACACTACTTCATCCAAAACTTCACCTCTGTGTGGTCAAAAGTCAGCACCAACAACCAGAGGCAGATTTAGCCCTTCGGAGGCCCTAAGCGGAAATGGTGTTGGGGTCCTTTCATGGATGAGCCCCTGTAATTTTACATCCTGCGACTGGAGGTGTGAGAGGGGTAGGAGGAGGGGGGGGGGGGGAGTGATGCCTTTGATGTCATCGTTCATGTGTATAAGACTCACTAAGTGCTGGTCAAGCCATGAGAATGACATTGGACAATTCAGTCCGTAAAATCTTTTTAGGCCACCCACAGGGACCGATGAGTTAGTAACTATTAAAAAGACTGTTGTTGGACATTTCTGGGTCTCTTTTACCGTAAAAAAAACTTCATGTTTGTTCAGATGCTTATGAAAGCGTGCAATGGTATGCTTCATGTGCCTTAGGTATGTTGATTTAAATCTTGAACCATCTATGGTTTAAGAAATGTTTGCAGTATAAAAAAGACAGCCAATTTTCATGCTCGTGAAACATGTTAAGATCATAATTCATCCATCGATACATTCATTCATTCAAACATATATCTGAGAAATTATACATTATACAATGTATGATATCACAGAGCGGCCCGGCAGGTATAGGCAATTCCCATCCGGACCGTACCACCGTAGTGAGGACTGACTATCCAACTACGTGGTATTGGAGAGTCATGTAAGCCATTCGATGACCGGCGTGACTTATAGAAGGTCGTTAAGCTAAGAAGAAGACGAATATCACAATAATATAATTAATAAAAAAAATTCTGTAATTACAAAGGTAAAGAATCTGTTTAAACCTGGCACATATAACAAATTAATGTGTTATGGAAAAGATTAAGAATTGTACATGTAGAAACAGACGATAATGTTATTAGTACAAAATTGTTGGAATAGTTTAAAATTATTGAACAAAATAAAACTCTGTAGGGCTTATTACAGAGTTACAACACAGGTGAAAGATAGATAGGGCATGAATATTTTAAATTCCACTGGACAAAAATGAACCGTTTCATACAATTATCAAACCAAACATATGAGAGTACATTTTGTTCTAGAATAAGCACGTCGAGGATCGACGGACTCTAAGCAAACTAAAACCATAGAAGGTAAACAACGCCACATCCGACGTCAGTAACCCACGGGCTGAAACTACCGTCGTGCCCTCTTAACGGCACCCGGTTACCAGGCTCCGGACAACCCAGCTGTAGTCAAATACTAGTCGTAGGTTTCGCTTTTTATACACGTCATCTAGGCAAGTGTTTTCTCGTCTAGAAAGCGCATGGTTGTGCGTGTGAGACGTTCTTTGATCACCACATCATCATCAAGACGATCGTATCTTCTCACTGGACAAAAGTGGATCAGTTGTAGCAAGATTGAACCTAATGTTGCTACAGTTGAACCGCAACAGCATGTATATCATGTCGTTTCGAAAACCACGTTTTTGTAGTGTTTTCTTTTGCCTTCAATCAACACAGACGCATGCTGTGTACTTCGTTACCGTTGTAGTCTTACTATTGGCTGCCACCCCCAGCGTGCGAAGGTGTATTGGAAGTTTCTGTTGGTTTTGTTGGATTCTTTTCGATTTGTCGACTGGTAGCATTAGTGCTGTTACCAATATTTCCCGAACTGGTGCTGATAATGGTTGTTAAGCGCATTTGTATAAATTAAAAAAATACCGTACATCCAGTTTCATTTGTCCGTGGTTAGCAAATTGGAGAGTAACGAAACAACGTGCGCGTAAGCGTTTGCCTGCACTTATCGAAGCACCGGTAGCACCAGGCAGTTGGCAGTATATATGGTTAGTGTTGTGTAACAGAAAATGGATCGACGAACTAGTCACGTGGACATTTTAGTGTCAAGCATTTAGTGCAGGTTTTAACGGTGCCTTTCAAGAGACTTTGAAGTGAAGATGATGTGTATCGTATGCAAGCTGACGTATGGATGATACAGTATCTTACTCATACGCAGACGTGATTTTTAATGTCGGAATTATGAGCACAGATTTCGGATAACTTAAGCCAAGCGTACAGAAACTTTTTTAAATCAAAGAGTTTGTTCGTTTGGCTCGAGTTAGGCGGATTCTTACTTGCAGCATACTATCGTAGTTCCGTCTCTCAGTTTAAGCAACGTATTGGACATTCTAGTTAAAAGCAAAAAAATGCTTAATAAAGCTAGTGCATTAAAAAAGGCTGAATTTTGGAGGATTAATGTACTTCATAATTTACAGCCAAAAGTATCGCATTTTTTTGTGTAAAAAATTTTAAATCTTAGCAACAAGTTTCAACTAATTATGTTAAATGTATAAGTTTTTACGTGTGTGTTTGTTTCTCAAATTTGAACCATTCTGTTTCACAGTCATCGAACATAAATAACCAACCACGCATTGCACATGCAAGTATAATGCACACGCTGTTTGATTTGGTACGCACGATTCGCGTATCAGTTTTGCATTTAAATGCATCGAATGTGGGTTGAGTGGGAGAAGTAAAAGCAATTTTTTAAACACGAACGTGTGCAGCAGTATTAGTTAAATACGAAGGAATAATAAGCTATTGCACATTGTGCATCAGTGTTGTATATTGGCTGGAGTTACAATGTAATTAGCTTGAATGAAGCTTTGGTGTAGAACTGGCACTAGCTAGTTGCGATTTATAGTTGAACACACAGTATTTTCAATCGCATGTTCAAATCCTAAAGAAATTGAACATCTATCCCTTGATACAAAGTATTGTTAAGACTATACGAAAAATAGTCGATTACCAATGTAGACTGTAAGCTTCGTTAAGCACTCACACGGTTCGCTCTGCGCTTCTGGATGGAGGGAAGTGGACTACGTTGGAGGCTGTGTGCTTCTAAGTATCGAATCTCTCGAGTCGCTGAAACAGTGGAATAGCAACGCTCAGAGACTGCTTGTTGCGGGACTTCTGGACAACCGGATCAATTCGACGGCGCAACTATCTGCCCTCAGTCTGTACGTTACGTTGAGATCGCAGCAAGCCAGATCGATGCTCCACATGAATGTTGCTCGCCGTACCCAATTTGGCAACTCTGGTCCTTTTCTATGTATGTGCCGTGAATTCAACGTCGTCGCCGCGTTATTAAACTGTACAATTTTTAAATACATGCATTGTGCTTTTTTCTGTTGTTGTCCCGCTTTAAGAGGGCCTTACGCCCGGCCTTACAACAAAACCAATACATACATAAGTAAGTAGCGATATAAAAACAAAAATTGACTAAAAATGACTGTGTACCTTGTCTTTTTGTGAATAACTTAGGAATAGTTTTGGAACAGTGTAAGACTTTTTTTTACATTTATAAATTTCTAGACATTTCAGAAATTTTTATAAAATTCGAAAGGTTCTGTTTGGTGGTTTGGTAGAGACGTTAACGGCGCCAATCTTCACACGGCAGGAACGGGGTTCAAATCCTATGCGGATCGTTTCCTGGACGGATTCGGCTGCCTAATTACGGTGGTATTAGATGGCCGGTTGGTCATTACCATGACCTGACATGACTTAGCTGATCGTTATGTCAAGACAAAAAAAAAAGTAGAAAAAGCAGAATCAACCGCCACATCTTGAGAGAACCCTTTATGAAATGCTGCATAAATTCTTCCTGATCAACGAGCAACTTCGTAAACGATGACCGTTTCGAAACCCGAAACAAATACTCTTCTTCCAAACATTCTGGTTTGAGGCAGATGTCGGAGGGCATGTAAACTCGGTTAAATTTCGTAGCAAGAGATTGCAAAGGTGTTGAAAACGTGGCATAGTAATTCTTCACTTGTTGAAACAGTAGCATTACGACTAAATGACGCATCGTAACGATTGAACTTTCCCACTTTTTTAAATATCCAGAGATCGATTGCGAATAATTTTTTTTTTCGTTTCGCCTCTCTACTGTATAAAAAAAATGGTTTAATCTAATACAAAACTATCGTATATGTGGCTTAAATATTATGGAAAACTATTGCGATTATGGTATATGGTATCGGATAAGTTTAAACTATTGCTTAAATTTCTTTAAATGATAAATTAATGATGCGTAAAAATAGAACAATGCGGCTCTGATGAAAATTGTCAGTTGATAGAATTGTCGTGTAATCGGTGTCTAGTTGGCAGGTGGCTCTGTGTGTCGTGTATCCATGGCAATCGGTGAGGATGAGGTTGACGGTGATCTCAACACCACAGAAGCTGCAGAGTGGAGGACTAAATTTTTCTAGGAGGTAAGAGTGTGTAAGGCGGGTTTGACCTATACGAAGGCAGATCTTCCCGTGAAGCGGTGTTGTGCTTAATGGGACGGAGTTTGTTGCTGAGGTCTAAGTTGTGCCAGGTGGTGTTGGGAGATGATGGTGTTGGTGAAGCGGATGGCATCACGGCGTGAAAGGGTGTTGTATGGTTCGTCAGGACGGAGCCGACCATCGTTGGCAAGTTGGTCGGTTTTCTCGTTTTCGTTGATTCCGGAATGACCCGGAATTCAACAGAAAACGATTGTCGGGGACGCAGGTTTGGAGTCTAGGAGCTGGATGTGTGGGTCTTTGGAGGTGCCGTGCTCCAAGGCGGCCAGAACACTGGCACTGTCGGTGAAGATGTCGTTCGGTCGGTCAGTCTGTAGCCCTTTGTCGGCGGCTAGTTGAATTGCTATTGCTTCGGTGGAAAAGATGGAGGTGTGATTAAGAAGTTTGATGGCGCAGTTGTCCGTTGTGGAGTGGATCCCTCAGCCGGCTGAGTCCAGATGAACAAAGCCGTCTGTTCTGTGTTTGCTCTGGGTATTATTTTGCGAATGGGTATTATTTTGGCGTCGAACAAATGATTTCATTTTTAATAAAAACTGTATATAAAGAAATTTCTGAAGAATATGAGTATTATTTTACTAACTAAAACACTTTTTTCAAACAGAGGAGCAATACAATATTTTCCCTTAATACTTTTCAAGAAATTATTTCTCTTTTCTTCAAACTCTGCTAATGATAGATGATTGTATTGAAATCGAATTCTTTCGCCGTGCTTCTACTATAACGCTGCAGACCACGTACAACATTTACGTCTGTATTTAATGGGGCACATAAAGTAATTTAACTTTCTATTTGGCAAACTTTTGTTAGAGTGTATTTGTCATTTGTCGTTTCTATTCTCACATTCTATTTTCGTTTTGGGCTCCTACACTAATAGGGAAAGTTTGCTGATTTTATTCTTAGACAGCACAAACGAGCAGGTGTGAACAGGTGGACGCCTTGGTTTAAACAAAAACAAAAAGTAGAATGATATTGAAACAGTGCATTAAGTTTCGTTTTATCACGTTGAGAAATCCTCGCTCACTGGTGGCTTATTCACCTTTGAAGGTAATCTCGGGCGACAACGGTCTGGGGTTTAGGATGGCTCCAAAAACCATTTGCAGCATCAAACGAATTTTTCCTCGCAAAAGCAAAACGTCACATAAAATCCTATCGAATCTACATTCGACCATATGTGATCACACTCCGTTACGTTGCAAACGACATAAATGTTATCGTTGCTGTCATCATCATTATGAGCCAGCATTAAACAGCAATCTTCGGTTCACTTGTCCTGTGGCGTGAAACAGGAATCGTTGGGAAGTCGCCTGTCAAGATACGGGTTTTTTTTTCTGCAGGCGGAAAACTTTATCACACGTACGACGGGGACCATTCGAAGAAAAATATGTGTACGTGTGTGTGTGAGCATATGGTGCGATTGACCACTCTGAGAAGGGTGTGAGATACATATTGGGACATTCGAGATGGTTGGTAATAGCGAAGTTTCAAACCGTCTCATAATCGACCAGCTGGGACACACAGTTGGGGAGGTTGGAAAGCGATTTGCAGCAAAAGTCACAAGATTGATGATTGGTACAGTGTCTCAAAAAAAAACTACAAGCAATAGATTATGGACAAAAAAAACTCTAAAAGTAAGGAAGAATTTTCTTACAGGTCTGCGGCATACTAAGAAACCGTGAACGACTACCAGTTTGTATGACACACAAGAGTGTGCATAGAGAGATGCTCTGATTTGAGCTTAAATCATGTTTACCGATTACATAGTTTCCAGTGTGTATAACAGGTAATTTCGTGACTACGAGAAACAAATTTAGTTATAAGCAAGATAAGTACGACTGAAGAAGGTATACAATTGTTAAACCCGCATTAAGATACAGCCTGAGAAGTATCGTAAGCAAAACACTCGAAATACACTTTCACAGTTCTAATGTACGATACTGTATATCTCAATTTTTAATGGTACGGAAAGAACCCTTGTTTCACGTTCGCTTCTGGTGTATTCCTTGCGTTACTAACATGTGCAGATTTTATGTGGTGCGAATATGTACACACACACACATGTGGCAATCCAGGATTTGAATGGGGGCTTCGCGAAATTTATCTCCTGTTTGTTTCCCATTGGCGCTAGCGGTTGCGATGGAGGAAAAGCATCATAACTGATATTTATGCGTAAATAAATCGTTTTGTACAACTCGAAGAGAGCTATAAAAGCCTGTTTATTTGATACATTTTGAACGGAGCACATACTTTTGAGCAAGTTAGCGTAATTTATGATTCTATTATATGTAATATAAAAATGGTTTAAATGCTTGAAGACTGCATTTTAAAGCACAGACAATGGCAGAATTTCAGTTAACCAGCAAATTTTTGCAGGAAGCAGCTGAGAGCCAGCTCCGAAGCGCGTCGGGAAGAACTAAAGCTGTTCTACAAAGCTGCCAGATCGGCCCGCAAAAGGGAGATCAAAGCAAGCAAAAGGCGGTGCTTCCTGGACTGCTGTCGCGAAGCCGAAAGCAATGTGTGGGACAATGCGTACAGGGTCGTTATGGACAAGCTGAAGGGCCAGTACCCGCAGGACAGGTGTCCAACTAGGCTTCGGGGCATCATCGAGGAGCTGTTTCCGCAGCATGAGTCTTATCGCCGTTACCAGCCGTGGAGCAGCCAGCGGAGGTAGTGCCCGTGACCAACGAGGAGATGCTGGACGCGGTCAGGCTGCTGAAGCTAGACAAAGCTCCGGGACCGGACGGGATCCCGAATGTGGTGCTAAAGACTGCAGTTCAGGCGTACCCGGAAGTGTTCAGGGAGACATTTCAGCGGCTTCTGGAAGTGGGAGAGTTCCCGGCGGTAGTTCTTTTGCCGAAGCCAGAGAAAGTTACGGGGGGTCCTCCCTCGTTCAGACCTCTGGGGCTGCTGGACACAACCGATAAGCTGCTGGAGGGGATTATCTTGAACCGCCTCAGCGTCTTCACGGAGGGTCAAGTTGGACTCTCCGATCGACAGTTCGGTTTCCGCGAGGGGAGATCTACAGTGAACGCGATCCTCGCAGTTCTGGGGGAGGCGAAAGCAGCGTACGAGACGAAGAGGGCTGGGGATCGTTGCTGCGGAATCATCACGATCGACGTGAAGAATGCCTTCAACAGTGCCAGCTGGGAAGCGATTGACTTTCCCCTGCGGAGGCACAATGTACCCGAGTACCTTTACAGGATCCTCGAGAGTTGTCTCAGCCAGCGTCGCCTAGTCTACGACACAGAGCAGGGCCAGGAGTCCATGGCTATAACTTCAGGTGTTCCACAGGGCTCCATTGTGGGGCCTACCCTCTGGAACATTATGTACGACGGGCCGCTGGAACTCGACCTCCCTAAAGGTGCCCAACTCTTTGGCTTCGCCGATGACATCGCCTTAACTGTGCTTGGGGAGGTCGCAGGCGATGAGGAGATCCTTGCGGCCGAGGTCTGTAGTAGGATAGAGTCGTGGATGAAGCAGCATAGGCTCGGGATTGCTCACCACAAAACCGAGTATCTACTGGTGAGAAGCCACATGCAGAGGCAGCATTCGTCTATCTGGATGGGTGAGTCCCAGATCATAGCGTAGCGGAAGTTGAAATACCTGGGAGTAATGCTGGACGACCGACTTTCCTTCAAAGTGCATGTCGAATATGCGAATACTTGGAAGCAGTCGTGGTGATTGCCGGGATGGTGCCCACGTGCTTGTTGGTGAAGGAAGACGCTGAGTGCTATCGACGTGCTTGTTGGTGAAGGAAGACGCTGAGTGCTATCGACGGAAGGCGGCAGGAGGTGGCAGCTCCAGTGCTGTGAGACCAGCGGTCCAGCAGGAGACGATGCGGAAGTGGTAAAGCAGATGGGACAGTTCTGTCAGGGGACGATGGACACATACCCTTATCCCAGTCCTCGCATCGTGGGTAGGGAGGAAACACGGAGAGATTTACATCTACATCGCGCAGTTTCTCTCCGGTCATGGGTGTTTCAAGTTCTACCTGCACCGGTTTAAGGATGCCAGTGCCCCGTGGTGTTGCTGGTGCAGCAAGATAGTGGAGGAGGCAGAACATGTCCTGTTTGTTTGCCCGTGGTTACGCGAGGAGTGCGTCGAGATGGTGCTGCGAGCTGCGACAGAGCTGCGGAGTGGTGCTGACGACGAGAAACCTCACGCAAGTGATATGTGCTTCGGAGGAAAAGCGGGAGGCAGTTGGTGCTGGAATGCGGGCGATTGCAACGAAGCTGCAGATCATGTGGAGAGAAGAGCAGAGGCTGGCCCGTGTTGGGCATTGAAGAAGGATTGGAGCCACTAACCAATCGCTAGCCGTGTAAAGGATGTAAAACCTTGCGGCAGATTCTCAGGGGATGTGGTCGAGGAGTGAGGTTTTAGTGGGTAAGACACTACCATGTGTGTGGGGTGTCTTCTTGAAGATTTCCTCTCCGCGTCAAAAAAATACGGCAGGACCGGAGTTCAAATCCTATCCGGACCCATCCCTCCGTAGTGAGGACTGACCATCCAACAACGTGGTATCGGGAAGAGTGTAGTAAGCCATTCGGTGGCCGTTATTTCAAGAAGAAGAAGAAACTGAATTTTCTATAGCATCTTTTTTTTTGTTCAAAAGTTTATCAACAATTGTGTAGTAATAAAAAAAAGTTTGATAATTTTACGACCCAAAAAAATACCAATTTTATTTTGACAAACCTAATCAACCCTAGAGTTGAAAAATGTGAAAAAGGGATGCTGTAAAGATCCATTTTATCACTCAAACTGTAAAGATTTTTTTTGTTTGAGTTTTAACATTAAGAATGGTCTTAGCTTATGGGTTCATGTGTTTCATCCATATGTTTTTCAGAATCAAATAAAGCGACTAATAATTGTACCGATTCATACAATGCCAAGAACAAAATGTTCATATATGTATTTACTTTTTGCAAATTTATGCTCAAACTATTATAACATCGCGTCTAGCTTATCATATGGTGCTATAGTCTAAATTTGAGTTTGAAATCATGTTGAAGTTTTCATTTACTTTACAAATTTGGCTATACGATCGTTGCTAAGATCATAGCGATCGTGGAGCGTGTTTGATGCGTGTATGTGATCTGAATCTGCATTGCTAAATGGTTCATACATTTATTTAGTCACACCCCAACTTTAATGCAAACATGTTCCAGATGGACCGTTTAAGAGCAAGCAGAGGAAATTTAAATTTAAACCAACAATTTATTTAAAACAGTTTTTTTTTCAAAGGTCGTGTGAGTGACAAAAAGCGGGAAAGAGAAATTAATAGAGCGGTTTTCTAAATTAGCGGTAATTTATGTAGTGCACCGTAACAGGTTCCCCCACGTGTTAGTGACCATAGCGACTATAGTGCAATCAATATGGATAACAGTTTTAAATGTGTCCTCACCAAAAAATTATGGGACTCGATGAGGTTTGAAAGGATTAAGCAGGAAACTAATCGAAGAATGTGAAAGCGACTGATAATTAATGATATCCTTTAAAGACTGATGCATTACACCAAATGGTTGAACTGATGAAACGGACGAAGCCTTGTGCTTAGTATTTATTTACCTTAAATTGTTTATCTGTCGTCTGTTGTGGTTGTTGTGTACACAACATTGTTAAGCATACTAAAAGTAAGATATACCTAAGAAAAGCAAGGGAACATCTTAAAATGTGTATGTACTTGTTCTTTTTCAAACCATGATATCATCATGAACGCCGGTCTTCACACGACAGAACCGTGGTGTCAACTACGTGGTATCAGCAAGTTTAGTAAGCCGATGTGACCTAAAAGGTCGTTAAGCCAAGAAGAGAGAGGAGAGATAGGTTAAAAATGTCTTAAGAGAGAACCTAGAACATATTACAGTCATCTGAACACTTAAGATTACCTAGACTAATCCGCAAAAGATTAAACTTCCTAGGAGAACCAAGAGTTGGGCACTTGTTGTTTTTGTTTTTATTATATCGTCTGTTGCATTTTTTTCTCAAGGTTTTTATTAAGAAGATATTCGAAAGGAGAAGTTTTCTTCGGTTATTCCTTAAATGTGTTCCTCTAACGAGCTAAAGATTCAAGATATAAAGAGAAAGTCTAGCCAATTGATGTTGGTTAGTGTGTTCCTAAGCCAGTGATTCTGTAACGCTCCTTTACTTGAAACTATTCCCATTTAGATGTAATCTAAAAAAACATTGTTTTGATGACGATGCAAGTAGTTTTTTCCTCCTAATGGTATTAGATTGCGTGATAAATTTTAGTTGCAATTAGCTAAATGGTGGTATTTTTTGGAGTGCAATTTTTGAGTACTAAGAATTCTTCTTCTTCTTGGCTTAAGGACCTAATAGGTCATGCCGACCGACATACCACATAGTTGGATAGTCAATCCTAAGTACAGGGAAAAGGTCTGCATGGGATTTGAACACCGGTTCTGGTGTTGATTGGATGAAAATATATACGCTCCATATTTGCAATGCATCATCGTAAATCGTGTGCAAATCGTAGCCTTAAAGTTTGAGTCTGTAAACATTATTCGTTGATTCGACGTTATTGTCATTTTGGCTATCACAACCAAACCTAATATAGCTGACCCATAACCAGAAAATTGTTGGAAGGGAAAAATGCAAGACACAGCGCAGTCTTCGTTTTAAGCGTGTCTGTTTATTGAACGAAATACTTTGGCGGAATGAATAGTTTTCGCTTCATGAACAGGTTGGGTAATGCTTCCCTCCCCAGGTGACATCTGTCATATGCTTAGAGGGGTAGAAAATTGCACCCATCCAACAAAAATGTCATTGTGGAATGGCAATCACGATTGCACTACCAATTAAGTAAAACTATAGGTAATGTTCTATTGTAGGTCGTGTACAAAATATTCAATTTATTAAATATGTATATGTCATTGGTTTGTAAATCTCTAAAAACGCCATACTGCTCCCTGATTCAAACTCCGTTCCTAGGATCATCGACTCGCTTTGGGTACGGGCAATGGTGGCAATCAGCGAATCACGGACCTCTTTTGTCTCTCACGACCCACCTAGTATGTATGTGTGAAAGTTTTAGCGCTCTTTATGATGTCTTTGGATTTCTTCTGCCGAGTTCGTAAATCGGGCCAGTGTCCAGCGTCTGTTCATCTCCGCCTGCTAGCGTTGTTTTCCGTTGTGGTTTCGTGTAAAGTGCGTTTAATCATACAAACTGCAAAATTTTAATTGTTGCACGCTGTAAATAAATAAATAAATTAATTAATTAATTATTAAATAATAATACAGAAATCTTTTTAACTTATTCAACGAATCTCGGCTTTTGGTGTTTATTTTGTGCGTTTATAAGACTTTCTTATAAGTTTTTCTACGTTTTGATGATTCATTTTTCCGTGTAAAAAAACTAACTTAATTTACCAAAACTGTACTTTTCTTCATACCAGCATTTATTTCACATTTAATGTTTTCCGAGCAGCACAGGAAGCATAACTTTGGTTTTTTGACATCATGATAGCTTGATAGCATGCCTTTATGGTCGTTGTTTAAACTTTAAACTTTCAAGTGCTGCGGACGCTACGCACAGCACATTAAATATAAATGTTTTGTTTGTTTTTTTTTTTCAGATACTTTAAAAAAGTTTCTGATGAACACTTAGTTGATGAGTGTGAGAGAGGATACGGTGACAGGAAAACATCAAGCCAGAAAAGTTGTCTGACTTTCCTGCAAAGTTGTTACATGAACAACGGGTAACATAATGTTATCCAAGCAATTAAGGTGCAGGTTGAGTCTATTTGAATAATGTTCAAAATTTAGAACAAGTGTGGAAAACTGGTTAGCAAATTAGATGTGAGCGTACAGAGTGTAAAGAAAATGAAGGAAAACTGTAGCGAAAAAAAAAGACGAGAATATCCGTTAAATCTCGGTTTTATCCGTCGCAAATTCCTGCTGTCTGTTTTGGTTGTTGGATGCCAGGTCAAAAGCAAACCAGGTAAGCGTTTTGGAATTTCATTAAGCTTCAGCTGATTCTTTTTCTCACCATATAGACCACAAAAGGTTTGGGTGAGTTTTACACACACACACACACACACACATAGAGCATTGTTGAATCTTGAAGGCGATCGTGATTTTATCATGAGTACAACAAATTTTCTGGCATTTTATGTATAGCACCAATGGTAATTGAAGAAGAATCCTTCTTTATACTAAATATTGCGAAATCTAGCAGCAATTTACCATTAGCGTACTAGCAATATTGTAATTGTAATTGATTCAATACCGTCTACAAGCGGTGCAATTTAGAGAATAAACTTGGTTTTGTTTGCAAAAAGCAAAAGTGAACAGTGTAGTGTGTATGTGTGTATTGGACGGACGGAAAAACCACCATCAAAGAACGAACTCTCAGCCTTAAGGAAGTTTTACTTCCTTTTTGGCAGCTTGCAGTCTTTACTTTTTGTTTGCTATTTTTCAGTTGGTTGATATTTAATCAACACTCGTTTAATTATGGTAAGTGCTTTCCGGTCTTATTGATTGAGGGACGGAAAACGGAAAACTTAAACACTTAGAAGGAAGGAAAAACCGAAGTCAAGTGAGCCATCCATGGGAAGGAGATGGGGCTCAAACGGCAAGCAGCTAAGGATCAAATTTAAGGAGGAGGGAGGGGCTTGCGAGAGCAAGATTCATCTGGAAAAATATACCATTCCACAGCGTCCATCTTGGTCACTAGTGAAAGTTAACGAAAATTTGGAAGGTTTCATTTAATTCTGTTGTCGGAGGTTTTTGGGCATTTTCATATCTTTTTTTTTGTTAATTTTAAGATGAAGCATCAGTACAAAACATACAGAAACGTAAAATGTATAGCTATTTAAAGATATTTACAATGATGTGAGGAAAACGAGCATCTATAATCTTTGCCTCGAGCAAGCATGACCAATGGACCAATATTTTTAAAGTTATTAATTAGCATGCACCAAACAATACGTTGTCCGTTATACGACTTTCTAAAACTGTAGACATAACCTTAACATAGCATAACTTCGAAGGACACCTAAACGGAGCAGAGAGACAGGAGAGGTTGGTACAAGTAGCAGAACAAGCCAACAGCAGCAGCAACACAGCAGCAACAACATCAGTGACAGCAATAGTGCAGAAGACGAAGTGCCTCCGCCATCTCTGGATGAGATTGCCATCGCCATCAAGTAGCTTAAAAGCAACATGGCTTACCGTCACCCAGTCTACAAAAAGGGCGACAGCCTCCAGAAGTGCCGAGAGCACTTGATCCCTACGCACCACCTATTTATCGACTTCGAGGCGGACTACGATACCATAGATCGAAATGAGCTATGGAACATAATGCAGCGGGACCACTTTCCTGGAAAGCTGATCCGGCTGCTAAAGACCACCATAAAGGCCACCCCATGTGCAGTGCAAAGTGAGAGTATCGAACATGCTGTCGGAATCGTTCGAATCTCACAGGGGTCTGAGGCAAGCGGACGGACTCTCCTGTCTACTGTTCAATATAGCCTTGGAAGGTGTCATTCAAAGCGCGGGGCTAGACAACGATATCCGTGGCACGATTCTCTACCGGTCTCTTCAATTTCTTAGCTTCGCCGATGACATTAACATCGTTGGTAAGTCGACAGCGAAGGTGTGTGAGGCGTACACCCGACTGAAACGTGAAGCAGCATGATTTGGATTGATGAATCAATGCGACGAAGACGAAATACCTGCCTGCCGGAGGCTCTGATCGTGATAGAGCCCGAGTGGGAAGCAGCGTGTGAGCGGACGGCGACAACCTCGAGGTAGTAGAGGAGTTCTGCTATCTTGGGACTTTGTAGCTACTACCGTCTGCCGAGATCCAGAAGACTTCGAGACTGCACGAAATGTACGCTCACTGGACCATCCGAGCGGAGGATGGAGGAACGCTCTTGGCGTGTTTGAGCGTCGCATCCTCCGGACCATCTTTGACGATGTGTTCGAGCATGGAGTGTGGAAGAGAAGGATAAACCACGAGCTTGCTGAGCTATACGGAGAACCGGACTTCCTGACGGTGGAGAAGACCGGCAGGATACGTTGGCTGGGGTATGTTATGAGAATGCCGGACTCATGCCCCGCCAAGAAGGTATTGGTGAAGGGTGACCTATCGGAGATCGGGTGCCTACATAGATGGGAAGCTGGAACCAGGGATCGAGTTTCCTGGAGATCTATTGTTGACCAGGCCATGTTACGACGAAGAGCTCTTTAAAAGAGCAAGCCAACATGAGTGAGTGAGTGAGTAGACATGACCTAAAATAAAGGTAACGTTATGGCTCAAACATTTCTAACGGAATTGGAGTATGCAATACACCTCTTGTGCAACATTTTGTAAAACGCACATGCATGTGGCATGTGACGCTTTACGGTTACCAGGCTCGTGGTTGCTCGTGGTTCGAGCATTGTAAGCGGATTTGTCGCTCGCGATTGATGTTTCATTATGTGGAAAGTCAAAAGACCTTGTCTGTTCCACCGTATAGGTTCTTCACTAAGTTTTGCCTTTTTATGTTTTATCATGTGCATTAGCCGCATTGCTGCTACCGTGTTGGAATTGATGTGCTTCTACTGTGGTACTGCAATTTCCGCTACTTTTTGCGATATGATTGAAATTTGCTTCCCATTGAATCATAATGAAAACCACGGTGACCGATGTCATAAAAGCGTTACCCTTTTTTGTAGTAGTCAGATGCAATTAAAGGGCGCTCCGATTCGTATTATGTTGACGATGAGCCCCGGGGACGGTGCCTTACAAAATGGGAAAGCAAGAAGAATCGTACTCAGTGTACTGAATGCAAGGCTTTTCGTGCAGGCCGTTCGACATCATTCAGCTCTATTCAGGAGTGTAGTCTCAAAGATAATAATTTAATTACTACAGACAATGACGGATTAAGACGCAAAGAAAGGCAGGATTATTGTAGAGGATTCGAGGATTCGTTTTAAGTACATGGAGAAGTAGGGAAATGTCCGTATGGAGCTACGCTGTGTATGAAACAAATAAAAGAATAATCTTCTAGGTTCATTTAAAGTGAAAACGTAAATATTAATTCATTTAGTTATTTTGATTCATGGTTAGGTTGACCTGCTTCAAGCATCGTACATGTGGACACATAATATAGTTTGAAAATTTTTATTAAATAATACAATAAATGCCCACATTCGTATTTGCATCGCCAGTAGTTTTCCTGTGGATAAAAAGTCAGTTCGACATGGGCTTAAAATTGCGAACAGTAACAACAGCTAAAAAGAAACATTTTCGAATACAGCATCACGGCTACAATCACTGCTGTTACATCCAATCGATTGCACTATTAAACATTGATGATCTCTGGGATAATCTGAGCCGGTAAGCTATCTGGGCAGCTATTTATGATACTGTTGGTAGTTTAACTAGGCAAAGGCAGTCTGTAAATTGGTTTGCAATGAAGACCGGCCAAATGATTGCACGGAATCATTGTCGTAAATCGTTAGGTTTTATCGTTAGGATGAGCTCATCAAAGGATCATAAATATTATCAAGGCAAGGTGATAGATACAGTAATATAAAACAAACCGTTTTGTTGGTGTGTAAGATTGGATGAAAAATCAATATAACTTTGTGGCCCCGATCGGATATATTGAACCAAAATCAGCGTCGGCGGAGAATGATTTTTATAAGCGTCGGTGGATCATTGCCTATCGATTCCACCAGGTGCTATTATTGTTTGGGTATTGTTGGGAGAGTGGTAAAGAAACTGGCCACAAGTTTGAAAGGATGATTGTAATGTATATTTAATTTAGTCAACATTATCAATGCTGTATGTTCAGACAGTAAGGAATTTAACTGTGCAAGATAACATAGGATACAATAAATCAACAAGCAGCTCGTCAAACTATATGTTATTCTCTATTTTGCTCTAGTTGCGTCCATTTGTCTAAATAGGTAGAGATATGGCGGCTGGAATCAGCTTAATTCTGGTACTTCGTTTCGCTGTTACTTTGGAGAGATTTCACAGAACAAGCGGTCACAAACAGAACAGCAGTGCCATATTCACAAAATACAGCAGGTAATATTGAATGACAATTGGTGAAATGTATATGGGCAGTGCTTTCTAAAAAGTGAGGAAAAATTGGATTGAAATATCATAGAATGCGATTAACCTTTTTGCGAATCGGTAGCCACTGTAGCTGATAGCTGTTATCCGTCTAGGGGTGACGTTCTCGATTTTCAGCTTGTTACCATCATGAAGAGCTGATTATGGTTATAAATGGGGTTTCCTTTTTTTCTGGGAGTAGGTAAAAGGCGGTTTTAGCCTATTTTTAGTACGGACCTAAACGTTGTCAAAGATATTTGCATTCGATTTTGATTTGATAGAACAGGGAGTTACTATGTCTTGGGATTGTTGAAAAGAGTAACAAAGCTCCGAGATCGAAAATAGCATTTCCTTGTACTATCTACATACTAAATGAGAAAATAGAACCAAGACGAAGTTTAGCACATTCATGGCCACGCACGCTGGTACAACTTATCTTGATTTAAATGTGCGTATCGTAGGAATTCTTTGTTCCTTTCTCTCGGAAGGTTGCGCGAGTGTCGCGCTCCAAATTTTAAACGAATAAAGTTATCGTTCGATCGACGGTGCTACCGTGTAGCATTGCATTGCAAAATTTCCATACAATCGTGATGTAGCGCAGGAAATGGCGTATTACCTGCTCGGTGTCATTTACAATTTTATTGGCAATGTAAGAGGGTGTAGAAAAGCGGTCAGCAAAAAAGAAAAACCCAGACGATAAATGTCGTGCTCGAGACTAAGAAACACATTAAGGTTGGTCTACTGATTGTCAAGTCGAAGAAAAACTTCGTTAAATCCCTATCACCCTTAATCTATGTCCCTTGAGCAACCGTCAGCGAACATTCCGATGGAATTGAATTCCGAAGTGAACGATAATTTTTGAGTTATTTTTGAAAGAATGCGGGCTTTCACGGATAACAAGGGCGCGAGACGATACGAGAAGTATCGAAAAAAACATAACAGAATAGTTCGATTGATTAAAAGTAGGAGGAAAGATGGGGCAGTTGTGTAGTGTGAGCGCCATGTTTTGCAAAAATGACTGTGTTTTAAGAAGACTTTTTATTTGCTTGAAATCTTTTTGGTGATGTACTATACTTTACTGATAATGAACAATGTTCACTAGCTTTCCTGGTACATGAAAGGGTGGTTTTGACGTGTAAAAATGTAAGGTAAATTGAAATATTTCACTCTGCACACCCTGAATGCATATGCAATGAGAGTAATTAGGTTCAGCGGCTGTATTGCCCAATCGAGCGACCGTAACATGAATGCAAGACTTTGTTCTATGAATTCTCTGTTGCATAACCATGCGACGATCGGATCCATCATCACATCACATCACATAGGTATATAACGAAAGACTGCACACATAATGCGATGCAGTTGTTACGTTTGCGGTTCATACAAGTGTTGTCTTTACGATGATGAAGTTGAGTTTCTTAGTTCTGGTGATAATTTATATTTCACAGAATGTTTTAACAGAACATTCAACCCGTTTGTCGAGGGATATAGAAGATTTTGTCAATTTGTTAGATCTAGCCCAGATTACGCGTCTCACCAATAGCTACTATCTCAACGATAACGATTTTCAGTCGATGTTGGAGTACTTGCAAAGCATCGAGTTTTCCGCTGTATGGAATGGTTTCTTCAATTTGACGATGATACGTGAGGTAGGCCTCTATCTGTCTCACGAAGGTGTTCCTTTCTACGACTATGTGGATCTTGTAGCAAACTTTATTGGACAACCGCCGCTCAATCGTCGTGTGGTACAACATCTACAAAAAAGTATGTGAAGAAACTAAACACTAACATTTAATCGTTACAGTAAAAAAAAATTTTTTTTATTTTTCATTAAACACAAAGCAAAATACCGTGGTGTAAAGACGTATGTTGAAGAAATGTTTGCTGTGCTGCCATGGCGAGAATGGCATCGTTTGTATGATATTAAGCAAGCAAATAGTGTACCGTTCAGGGCGTTGGTTAACAAACTTCGGCGGATTAATTATGTAGAACTAAAGCAGTTTTATGAGGTAAGGATAGTGTACGAAGTGTATGTTATTTTGTTAATAATATTTTTGCTCATTCACGTATAGGACAGCAAAGACTTCAGATCATTCGTGCAAATCCTGCGAAGCTATGGATTGGATGTTGACTCATTTTCACAGTATTTGAGAAAATATTTGCCGTGGGATCATACTGGTAAAACTGCAGGCCGATTTGAAATTGAAAGGAACGTGTGAAAACAATCAACAATGTTGAGACATGTGACTTTAATTGAAAGTAACATTGTATGCAAAGTTGAAAACTTTGAGTAATTTGTTATGTGTTCGGTTCAAATAAAAACCAGTTTTACATGTAGCAAAACGTCGTTTCGTTTCATACAAACTTAATTTATATCCACACAATATTTTTAAAACTACCCCTTTTTTAATTGACTAACAACAGCTAGGAGCCATATAAGAAATAATCGATTTCAAAGCTTGTTTTGCAATCTACCCTACATTCATTTTTAGTACCTCGCACGTTATGTACCATTGCGTGTTGCATACCACTACGCCTGTAATCGATTTTAAGCTGTCTAGTAGAAGGTTTTTCAGCGTTTAACACAATCAAAACTGTAAGGATTGATGTTTTTTTTTTCGATTTTTTTTTTCTGACCAATGTCGGTGTTTTGTGGAAATAAATCTTTGACAACAAACCCGCGTGTACTGCTGCTAAACCAATTGTTGGGGCAATTTGTGCACTGTATCAAATGAGTCCCTATCCTGTTAAAACGATGCAACGCACGAATGAAAGCAACAAAGACAAGTTGGAACAAGGAACAGAAAATCACAAACCGTAGAAGAATTCCAGCGGTACTGGAAATAAAATCAAGTTCCCATCAGGCAGGAATACCGATCGGCACGACATGCACGGACGTGACGTCCTTTTCGCACGTAGCACCAAAGATTGACAGGAGGGCGCTTGTGATCGGAAAACGTACAACAGGCAATGTTTACCCAATGACATGGTGCCTTCGAAATTAAACGAATTTGTTTGTTTTTGGAATCAAGCTCAATTTGGTCATGCGTAAGGGCGCGACGGAAGAAGCACAGGTCGTTCCGAAAAGGGTTTTTGGGGCCAGGCCAGTTTGCATGAAAAATTTTCTTATTCCGTGTTGCGGAAGTGTTTCTGCCATGATCTAATAAAAAAGTGTTGATCCATTGTGAATCTATTCGCTTCGTTCGAAATTGAAAACCCCAAAACGAGTGTAGTCTATATTAATGGTGTTTTAGTTACGCGTTCGTACGCAGTTGGTGGTGAGAAAATTTGTTTATCTGTTTTTTTTTTCTGCGCTATCCGGGACCGGGTTTTGTGAATCCTATCCAGACTATTCTGGATCCAGTAGTGGTTCAGGACTGACTATTAAACTACGAGTTAAATCAAGTTGACGGTATGTCAACGTGAGGATAAGTCTGATTTGGTTTTACCAATACGAAGAGACAAAACATAATTTTACAAAAAAATCTAGTAATTTCTTTAATTTGAACTCGATATCTAAAAAAACTACTGCAACACGATGTCTGTACATGCTATAATAGAAGTAAAATAATGAATCATAATTCACCCTATATCAGTGGATTTCAACTTTTCATTAGTTAGGAGAAAATGTAACTAAATAAATTATAATGTTATTTCATTTGTTATAGACCGTTTTGTATTTTAAAAAATTTAGCATTGAATTTTACTTTACTTACTTAAGATTTAAAGCTTTAATGGAGGTTTAAGCTTTTACTGCATCGTTTACTTAAATCCTCTCCATGAGAGTGCTGGTTCATGTCAACTAGGGTCATCTCCACAAACTAGTTGCATAACCCTGAAATGTAATAGCATTAGAAGTTTATTTTTTGTCAAGCTAAAGCTAATAGTTTATAGAAAAAGAATCGAGATCGTTTTAGCTTATCAATCTAATAAAACAATTAACTTTAACCTCTCGAAGCAATGGTTTGCAGGATCAAAAACGTGCTTTAGAACCGTCCTTCAAGCGTTGTTAAAGCACACAATCTCGGGACACTCGGAAGTCGTAAAAGAAGTAGCAATGCTCCGAATACTTTCTCGTTTCGCCATTGTGACGTTTTGGGCCCACACTTTTGCACTCGCTTACAATTTAGAGTCGTTAAATGTACTATCGGAAGTTGTAGTTCGATTGGACGAATCCGTTACCCATGACGTGCTCTGCATCGATTGTCATGGAAGTTGGGTCGAGGATTTGCTGGTCGCGTTTCAAAAACGTCATCCGTACATGCCGACCATCAACATTGATAGCGCATTTGGTGGATTTTCCGTTATCGAACAAAGGGAACGCAAGGCTAGCATCGTGTTTGTAGCTTGCATATTCGACGGACAGGTATATGAATTGCAGGATATTTAAAATTTTTAATTTTGAAATAACTGTAATACGATTAAATTTATTGTTATACTATAATATTGCTTTTTTCCTTACACTTTGCAGTGTAATGTACGGCAGCTGCAACAATCGTACATGTTAAACAAATATGCAATACATTTTTTACTGTCCAACAACGCCTCGCAAATCATACAGGACCAAGCACTCAGTGAGGCAAAGAAAAAGGGCATTTTGTTGGTAGTGCAGCTGTTTGATCATCAGGTTAAGAATACGCATGTTAAGGTACGCTGTGGGGGATTTTTTTATACCTCATACTTAGAGCCTCCGTTAGCAGAATTGCCAAATCTGCTGTTCAACGGAACGCTCACGAAACTGGACAACTTTCACTATCATGTGGCGGCTGTACCAATTCCTCCGAACTTTTTCGTTTTTCACGGAAAAATTGTAGGCTTTGAGGTGGAAATTTTTCGTTTGATAATCGCCCGCCAAAAAGCACATGCACGGTTCATGTTTTCGAAAACATCCGAAGTAGCAGAAGCGCTGCAGCAGTTGTACGTAGGGCAGATTGATCTGTTTTTAAATGTTCTACAAACTAAGCAGTATTTAAACTTTGTCCAATCATTTTGGCAGGTACACCGTCCTTACTGCATTACCTTGCCGAAAAGGATGGAACGGATGCATCTAGAAGTACTCTTACACCCGTTCGAGTGGCAAATTTGGTTCGTATTTCTCAGCGTGTTGTTGTTAATGCAACTGATAAATCTTATTTTCCCGAAGAAGTTTAATCACAACCTTATTATGATTTGCTTCTTTGGGAGTGGACCTTCGGAGCATATGCTGCCATCGTCGGCCCGACTGATGGTTTGTGCTGTGTGTATAATAATATTTTTACTAACCGAAACTTATCAAGCAATTCTACTCTCGCTGATTGCATCCAACTCATACATGAAAAACCCAGAAACTGTTGACGAGTTTATGAGCTCTAATATGACGCTTTACTTTTTCAAAGGGTTAATGTACATGATGCCGGCCAAATTGCACCCATTAATGTATATCATACCGTCGAGCATATCAATCTACTCCATGTTTGACAAAGCCACAGTGCAACCCTGTTCAGATGCATCATTCTGGAACACCAATCCGTTGAAAATAAAACTTCCAGCAAGGGACGAGCTGATTGCGCTGCAGCCACCAATATTTTATCTCCCACACTATGTTACATTCAATCACCTGACTCCTCTAGCGCAGGGATACCAGGAGTATATGGATCGATTGTTTGAGGTTGGTATTTACAATCGTATACATAGGAAATGGTACCCCCAAAAGATGCATCGTAAGAAGGAAGCTACATTTAACGATTCTATTGTTTTGACGGATGATTTAATTCCTGTGTGGGAATTGCTGGGCATTGGACTGTTGTTTAGTTCAATTGTATTTGTAAGCGAGTGGACAACATTCTACATCAGATTACGTTGTATTAGACAAAAGAATGCAAAGTAGAGCGATAGTTTTTGTATTACACATAATAAGCGTTTTGCACACACATTTGTCCTCTAAGTCGTCATTCTGGTACACACACACACGTTTGTTTTGCTTAATATCGTTGATTAAAGAATGTAAAAGAATGTTACTGTTACAATTATCTTAGCAGAAGACAAAGTTTTTAGCAAAAAATAAAGTGTTTGTGTATTAGTAGTTAGTGCTATAGCGTATAGTTTTATTTAACACAACCATTATATAGTTTCGCTTGGATCCTTCGATCTAGTACAACACAAGTCGTTATTTCGAAACGACTCTGAATCGTTTGCCTAGTGCAATGCTGGATTACACCCGAATAAAGCAAATATAAGAAATAAACAAAAATGAAAAAAAAATTGTAGCATTTTTCAACTAAACGGATGGATGTGCCCTGAGAAGCAAAAGAGTTTACAAGATCAGGCAGGCTCGGTGAACTATTGACATGATCGTGTAGGATCAGAATTTGCAAATTACTGTTGCGAATTACTGTTAAAATTTAAAATTAAATTACTGTTTTAATTACTGTTAAAATTTATGACGGTCCAGAGCCGTATTTTATGATCTTATTGGTAAGGCATTTCCTCCTTATTCTTTGCACTATTCCCGGGCATACTCGGTTGTGGATGGGTGGGTAGTTCATGGTTGATGTCCAGTCCTATTTTGGCTGTTGCATGTTGGTTGTTCAGATGGGTGTAATTGTGTTTGGTCCGGTACTACTGTTGTGGCATTTTGAAGGTTAGTTGATTGTTTCCGGTTTCTGGTGTTTTGGCTATTATCGACTTTTTACCATTTCGGGATTGTAACAAAACTAAAAAATGGTAGAACATCACACCTACATTTATCTCCCAGCGTGCAGTGTTCTCCAGCTATGGCATTCCAAGCTCAATATAGTCAGCGTCCAATCTAAGGATGATCGGCAACCTCTATCCAGCAGCAGTGAAAGCGACTTCACTACTCTCGAAACTGAACCCCCCAAAACACTCCGAACCCGATGCCAACGTTGTCAAACTGGTTTTGTCAAAGCTGGACTGAACCAGAGAAGCACTGTAAATAGCGCCTACCTCCATTTTACGGCAGTGTTGGAATCGCCCTCGAGTGCTGTTGCCCAGTCATCGGATTACCCGTAGCACTACAAAGAAAAACACTTAAGAAATAGACTACCCAACATTTAACAAAAAAGGAATGGTGGAATACGAATAAGGATTGAAAGGATACTAGGGATGTGGAATCATAGGACAAGACCGTTGTCTCTGGCGAATCGGTAAATGATCCTCATGTAGGGGAAGTCACTGGTGGCTAACACTTCTCTAATTTAAGTACCCGTTCGTTTGCCAATATGCTCGACTGCGCTCAAAAAGGAGGGTCTTGCGGTTTCAAATTCCACGCAGGACCACAGAAGGTGATCCACATCGTGGAATCCGTCACCGCAGCCACACAATTTTGTCTGAGCCAGAGTTATACGCTGTAGATGAGTTTTCAACGCAAAATGATTCGACATCAGTCGAGACATCATCGCGCCTTCTTTGACGCCTGTTTTGCCTGCCCTGCCTCATTGCCGAGAATTCCAAAATGAAAAGGGACCCAAATTAGCGAGATCTTAAACGACTTATCGAACATTGAGAGAAGCAGTTCAATGATTTTTAAGGTAAGAAAATCCTGACTCTTAACAGCCTTCGGAGATCTCAGAGCTTCAATAGCTCTAAGGCTATCAGTGAAGATAAAGTACTGGTCCGAAGGTCTCGCTGATATCATCAATAGTGCGTAAAATATTGCGGCTAGCTCTGCGGTGTAAACACTACATGGCTGCCTCGATTTGAAAAAAGCTTCGGTGGACTCGCTAAAAACACCGAAGCCAGTGGCCGCCTCAGAGGATGATCTATCAGTGTAGTACTGGCTTATTTTGTCTAAATGACCATACTTGTTCATGAAAATGCCCGGAGCTACCCTCGGGCGAAAATCATTAGGTATGGTCTTAATTTCCTCGCGCATCGAGGAATCTGTTGTTAAAAGGGAACTGTAAGAAGGGCAGCCCGATATATTGCCTGTGGAGCGCTAGGATGCACTTGTAGTGCAACCAAATCTTCGCAGATCTTTAAGATTTCTCTCTTAGAACCTGTTTCTAGAAGCGCTTTAAAATTTTCTATTATTAAGGGATTTGATACTGAACAACGGACTGGAAGGCGAAGCGACAGCATTTCAAAACGCAGTTTAAGCGGCATCACTCCGGTCATCACTTCTAGGGACATGTTGTGTGTGGATTTCATGCTCCCTACTGCGAGTCTAAGACAGCGTTACTGCAGCCTTTCAAGCTTGAGTATCAACGTATTGGTTGCCCAATGGAAGCATATGCTTCGATATTCCAATACGGATAGTACCGTTGTCTTATACAGTCTCAGGACGTCTGATGGATGTGCGCCCCACCAGAATCCTGTTATAAGAAGACAAGTTACCGTTAAGACAAGTTACGGCACACTGGTCGTATTCTTCGGTTGCCCGGAGGTGGCCGTGACTGACGATGTACTTCTCAAGCAGCATGTTGTCGGTCTCAGCCAGTGCTGCAGAATGAAGAAGAAGGAAGCTAAACGTCAGTGCTACCGGTGCTACGAGTTTGGTCACATCGTCATCAAATCCCGCCGGAAGGATCGATCCAGCAGGTGTCATCGGTGTGCGGAACCGAAGCACACAGGACCATGCACCAAGGAGCGGAAGTGCCTCGTCTGCAAGGGCTCGAAAGCAATCGGGCATTCGTTCGGACAGCGCAACTGCCGCCAAGTAGTAGGAATAAGCACACGGCCCCACCATGGTTAATGTCCTCCAGCAGAACCTCAGCACAGCCAGATGGCACATGACATGCTGTTGCAGACTGCCCGGCAGGAAGGATGCGACCTGGTGCTGATCTTCGATCCATACCGGATTCCGGAGAACAACGCAACTGGGTTGCGGGCCCGACGGGCAGAGTAGCGGCAGTATCGACAGGACAGGACGGCGAGATTGTTTCGTCGTGGTCGAGATGCGCGAAATCATGTTCTGCTCCGTATATTTAGCTCCAGTGGGTCCCGATTCGACTGTGGAAGACTTCTGACGCAAATATACTGAGATTGCGTCAGTTATTCCGCGGAACCGGAACACCGTGGTCGGCGGGGACGTCAATGTCTGGTCAGGAGCGTGGGGAATGGAACGCAGACACAACGATGGAGAACGAGTGCATAGGAAAGCGGTGGTGATGGACGCTATGGCTTCGCTGGAGCTGGTCTTGTTGAACCGGGGTAACCGGCCAACCTGGTGCAGCAACAGTTGCCGTAGTTCCATTGTCGACGTTTCCTTTACACCTGGGGGACAGCAACTGGCGAGTTTGCGACGAGAACTCAAGTAACCACAACACCATCAAGTTTTCGGTCGGAAGGACGATGGCGCAGGGACAGCACAGCACAAAGCAGACTATGGAGAGTAGATGGGCGACCCGGTTCTTCAACAAAGAGCTGTTTGTTGAAATGTTCGGGTCGATGGACATACACAACCACAACCTCTCGGCGGAAGTGCTGATGCAGGCAATGCCAACTGCCTGAAACTGCGAAGAAACACACCACCGTACCTCCAGGCGTTGCTGAGGAACTATTTCATGAATCGCACGCTCCACTACGAGACGGATGAAGGAATGGTCTCGCTACCAGCGTCGGCAGATGTTCCGCAGGGTTCGATTCTAGGGCCTACACTGTGGAACGTCATGTACGACTACCTTCTACGTCTGGAGCTGTCCGGGAAGCGTGCGGACATAATAGGATTTGCGGATGATGTGGCGTTCACCCTTATCGGAAAGGAATCACAGGAAATCAGCACCCTTGCTACGAGGAACCTGGAGATGATCGAGCGTTGGATGGACGGAGTGAGTCTGAAGCTAGCCCATCAACAGACCGGCTACATGATCTTCTGCACACATCACAACCCGCATGTAGGTCAACTACACACGGGTGGACACATGACCATATCCACGGAATTGCTCAAGTACCTCGGGGTCGAGCTATGCCGCAAGCAGCACTACGGCCGGCATCTGGAGAAGGTTTGCACCAAGGCGTCGCGTATCATGAATGCCTTGACTGCTCTGATGCCGAACAAGTGTGGCCCCGAAAGCAGCAGAAGGAGAGCACTTGTTAACGTTGGGAATAGCATTGTCCGTTACGCGGCTCCATCGTGGGGACGAACACTTCTACAGAGAGACATTCATCGCACCACCAGGACGCACCGTACAGGAGTCCGGCGTGTAGCTAGCGCCTTCCAGACGGTTTCCTACGATGCAGCTTGCGTGGTCGCAAGTACTATCCCGCTTGTCCTCCTCCTAGAGGAGGATATTCGCTGCCATGACGATAAGCGACATACGAAAGCGTCGCCTAGAGGAGACCATGGCACGCTGGCAACAACAGTGGACAGCGGGAGCGGAGCAGCAGGGATCGCCGGGGATGAAGACGAAGAGACTTATCCCGGACATTGTGTCCTGCGGAAATCGTAAGCACGGAGAAATTGACTTTTATCTCTCTCAACTCTTTACAGGGCATGGGTTTCTCCGGAGCTACTTCGTCGAGAAAGGTATTCTCGACGGCTCGCCAAACTGCCCGGTTTGTGAACACGACGTGGAAGATGTAAACCACGTAATGTTCCACTGTCCACGGTTTGCTCGAATCCAACAAGAGGTGCTGCAGCAGAGCCGCACCCGCTTGACGATGGACGATCTGGTGGAGGAAATGTGTGCCAACCGCGATACATGGGAAGCAGTCCGGACTGCCCCTTGGACCATCTTCAACCTCCAAGTGCGGTGAAATGTGGAAAGTCCACCAACGGCAAGACGGAGGCGACAACAACGACGGCGGAACACGGAACGAACAAGGCAACAACAGCTGGCGCCGTAACCGCCCACAAAGGACGACAACGACAACGGACAACGGCTACAGACGGGCGGATCTGAGCAGCAGCAGCGGAAAGGAAGGCACGAAGCAGCAGCAACAGCTGAGACAACTAGGAAGAATGACGCAGCAGCCACGCGTCAACTGGATGAGTGCATCGCACAAACGATCCTGCATGGAGTACTACGCACATCAGCGCATCGGCAGGTTTCGGATCAGTGTGGTCGAGGAGTGGTTTAGTTGGGTCGCATCGGCTGCCGGGTCCGCTTAGCGGGCCCAGCGTCATGATGAATCCCACATACCCCATCTTGAGGGTTGGTCTGTAGTCGCAGGTCACCTTCCCTCCCTGTTAACAAAAAATACGTATATGTATAAACATGTATTAACACTTGTATGGAAGTGACAATTCACTTCGATACTTATTAATACGGATTCTTGCGATAGTATTTTTTAAATTTTTTGAAATAATACGTTACGATCAACTACAAAGAAATCGACGCGTTCGTTATTCATTAAAATTACAGCAATAAACATAAATTCAAAATCTGATATCAATTTTAATCGCTATGTGATTGTGATGGGAAAAAGCCAGGTGCACGCTTTCGGTGAACTTTTGTATAAAACAAAACGGGGAAAGCATCTTCGGAGCATTCGACCTTTCACCAGTTTCATAAATGTGGAAACTCTTCAGTTTACTGATTACGACTTTTTGCTGCGCTAGTAGTGCTGTAGCTTACGATGGGTACATTTCGGAAGCATATTTGATAGTGCAACGAGTGTTGGACCGTTTGCTGCAAGATACTACAAAACTGCACGATATATTGTGTGTGAATTGTGATGAACAAATTTTTGAAGATGTTATAATCAATTTGCAAAAAGAGCGACCTTTCGTAGCGATGAGGCGATTTTCCCTAACTGCAAGCAGTAAGGTATTGTTAGTGGACACGCATCGGACTCCGTCGCTGGTTTTACAAATTTGCACACCAAGGTCGCATGTAAGTAATCGTTGCGTTTGAAATGTAAACTATCAACGACATTTTTACACACATTGGTCATTCGCTATATTCATTAAACTTTTCGTTTTTGAAACTCGCAGTGCGTGTGGGATGAATCCTTTCAATATTTCAATCCATATAAGTATGCTGTATTTATTCAACTCATTCATGGACTAGACAGTTCTACAATAATTAATTATGCGAATGAAATAGCCACTAGTGGCATCGTACAGATACTGCAGTTCATCGCACCTTCTACCAACCGTGGCAAGGCTAGTGTTCACGTAACCGGTGCTCTTACGAACAAATTGATAAAGGTATTCAATGACAGTGATGCGGAAGGAAAGTTATTCGATAGTACCTTAACCAGCTTTAAGAACTTTCCGTATGAAGTGGGCTTTGTGCCAGTAGTTGCTAGCATGTATAGAAAAGGTGCACTATACAGCAGTATGGAGATAAATATCTTTAGATCCATTGTTCAGCAACAAGGAGCGACATATCGTTATCATCCCGAAGTTGATCTGCATATACTGTTGAAAAAGCTGCTGACGGGAAGAATGCATGCCATATTAAATTCCGTTGAAACATCAGTAAAACATTTCGAATTCGCATATTTTAAGGACATACAAGAGTATTGTATTATTTTACCGCGGCGGTACGAACGAATGCATCTGCAGCTCCTGCTAACACCATTCAAATGGCAAATATGGTTGATGATAGTGCTTATCCTGGTAGCTATTCAAATAATAAGCATTATATTTCCCGAGCGTGTGCCGAATTACTTAGTATTGAAGTGTTTTTTTGGTGGTGGAGAACGGGAACATCACCTGAATACAGGCATTCGCCTAATAGTTCTAGTGATATGCATTCTAATTTTTCTGTTTACCGAAACTTACCAAGCGATTCTTCTCTCCCTAATGTCGGCTGATCCGTATGTTAAGAATCCTGAAACAATCGAAGAATTCATAGAGCAAAACCAAACCTTGTTCATTTTGAAGGGCACACGATCGGACGTGCCGATTAAATTAAGAAATCTATTAAAAGTTGTGGACGGAATGGATCTTACGATGACCTTAAATAATGCGACGGTGGCCAGCTGCGATTTGGGACGTATGCTGAACAATAATCCATATGACTGGGAAGTTGCAAGAAAAGCCGATCTGATAGTGATCAAGCCACCCTTGTATTGCCGTATGAGACACATCATTTTTAGTTGGACATGCCCAGCAGTTAGAGAGTATCAGAGATACATGGACCGCTTCTACGATGTAGGACTTTATCATAGATATAAAAAAACTAATAGCCCAAAACGAGTGTACACACGGAGGAATCAATCTTTTAACAATTTGATTGTACTTACAGATGATCTTATTCCTGTGTGGGAGCTGCTGGGAACGGGTTTATCGGTAGCTTTAGCATGTTTTGTATCCGAGAACTTGGTACACAGATTGCACTACATCACTCAAAAAGTAAACCGTTTCAATAAGTAACGCAGTGAGAGAAATCTGCTTAAATAACCCTCAAATTACCGTTAAATTGCTGGGTAAATTTCAGGTAATTTTAGGGTAATTTAGCAGTCCTTTACTAGCCCAATCAAGCAGTTTTTATTTGTCAAACAAAAAAAAAAAACACATTTTTATCGATTTGCTGCTGCTCTTTGGAGCTTTCTTTTTTGCAGTATATATTCTTGTTGGGTTTTGGTGTCATACTTAAAGGGGCATCGACTTCGCACGCTAGTATGATGGCTCAGATGGTGTCTTGTTAGGAGGAGGTCAAACTCGTCATATTAATGATAGCAATGGAAATCCAGAATGCTGCTGTGGCTTAGATTTTGGTTTTTCTCAAGAGTATTGTTAATGCATGTGTGTAATATTTTGCTGAATGCTAGTCGTGACAATATTATGAACGTATTGGATGATTAATTGAGAGAAATACATCTCGTTAAATACTCTAGATATTTAGTCTTAATTTACCATTTTGCCGAAACACTTGAAACCCTTAATATACCATTAAATAACCGTCTCGTGTATTTGGAGATTTTTGCTTTATTTTACACATTAATCGACTGTAAATATTGTTTTATCGATAAACAGTTGTTGATATCACTAAGCTAACAGTGTACAAATATATTTTTCATGTATGTTGATGAAACATATGCAGAAAAACAAAGAACCCCCTAATTTACCGTTAGTTTACCGTCGCGGGTGTTTTGAGATTCATTCATTATTTTATACGTTTTATCGAGCATGATATAATAAAATCTGTAAACCTGCAATTATTTTATAGATCAATAATAATTTATTTCACTTAATAAAGAATAGTCAAATGTATTTTTCTTATATTTGTTTCGAAATACAAGCAGAAGAACACCGAAACCCTTAATTTACCCTTAAGTTACCGTCGGCGGACTATCGTCGCGTTCCTATAGATTTTCTCATTATTTTATTTGCTTTATCGGGTGTAAAACTTACTCAATCGATACAGCGAGTATTGTTGCTATCCAAAAAATAATAGGCAGGCATATTTTGTTGAAATATAAGCAGGAGAAGTTGTTAAGATTGTCTTATTATTTTATATGTTTTAACGTTTGTAAACTTTTCTGAATCGATACAGAAAATATTGATTGAACTTATATATTTTTCATCCATTTCGAGGAAATATGTGCACGGGAACACTGCAACCCTTAATTTATCGTTAATTTACCGTGTCCAAATCCTTCGCATAGTTAGCGATGCTCCTATTATTTTACACGCTTTTTAGTTGGTAAACATTGCGTCATCAATAAATTGAGCAATAAGCAGGTATGTTTTTCATATTTTTTAATAAAATATATGTACCGGAACGCTGATACCCCTAACTTACCGCTATTTGCCACTAAATTACCCATGTTAAATGCTCCCAACTTCATACCGCCAGCCACACCTACGAACGGTACGATTTGACAGCCAAAACTGCTCGACAGAGCTATTTAGCAAATCGCTGTCTCACTGGGAATTTCACTTCAACGTATGCAAACATCTACCGGACAGTGTGGATTAAAACTCATTCTGAAAAGAACTTACTAAAGATCAGAGCATCCTGTAAGTCCTCTTCTTCTTTTTTTGGACAAAGCGTAGAGTTGAATAATTTTAAATCTCAAACATGTTCTAACGTTAATTTATTATTTTTTTTATATTTATTATTAATATATTTGTATGACTCAAGGGTTATACAAAGATATCGTAAAACTAAACTTATGAACTAATCTTAACTAAACTAAAGTTTGCTCAGTAATCCGAATACTCAATAAACCAGGGCACGTAAATATATTAACAAACGAATAGGGAGTTAGGAGAAGAGAGGTGACATAGAAAGACGTAAACGAAAAGTAGAAAGTGGAAGGGAGAAGTCAAAACGGTCAGCAGAATCATTAAACCGCCTAAAACAGAGAAGCAAGGGTCGTCAGTACGATAGCGCTTGCGACGGATTGGAAGGACAATAGGGACTCGGGGGCGAATGAAACGAGTAGCAGCATAGAGGAGAATAGAGCAGAGCAAGGAATGTGCGTCGGTGAATGCTAGGAGTAAACTCGCGACGAGCATAGCTTGCGCCTGATGACGCCTGAATTCCAGGATGCCTGCTCCTGGAGCTCCAGGAGCTGACAACGAGCAGAGTAGGGTGGTAAAATGGGTAATCTATGTTGAATCTTTGCAAACGAGAAATGTTGTTTATTATATAAATATGTCACCTATCTAAGAAAACGTTTATCACGTCAATTGGACTACCACAATTAAAGAATAGACTTATTTTTATTGTGATGCTTGTGATGACTAAATTACATTAATATAATGATCCCGGGCATACTCAGTTACAAAAACAAGGACTTGATATTATATATTTTGAGTATTTCAATTCTTTAGTCCTAGGGAATAGAAAAAGCTGTTATTCAACATCTTAAGTGAACCATTCGATCTAAGTTAAACCATCTGAACGGAAATAAGGACAGAAATATGGATGAATTCACATTTGTTTAGTGAAAGCGTAACCGATAACATAAACATGGTTCTCGGAAGTCCCGTATTCCACTCACGGTTCATTGCAGGACATTATGGTGAATAAATATTATTACAAATTTTAGAATAAATTTAATGGTTGAAAGTTATGCAAATATTTGATCCGTAGAAGAATACAACAGTGCTTACAATCTGTTTAGATCGCGGGAAAAATTGTTTTTTTTTTTAAACGGAAGAAAAAGGTGAATAGCAATGACATGATGTGTATTAAAAGCGTTCCCATATGGAAGCTTGGTACTAGACAAATATTTAAAATCTTTTAAGCCTAATAGTAAATCTTCCTAGTTTTTGGTTCCTGTTTGGCATTTTTAGACAGGAAAATTCAAAAATTCAGAAAACATTAGATTTTTTTTCTGTTAACAGTTGCACATTTATTTACACTGCATTAATATTACCTAGCGGATCCAGACTTCACACGCGATAATCGAAATTCAAATCCCTTCCAGACAGTTCTTACGTCATGAAAACTCACGTACTCATCAGAGTACGTGTTATCTGTAACGGCACGGCAGGACCGGGGTTCAAATCCCATACGGAAATCCCACATATTACTCTTAAAAAAAATATGGAAGAAGTACGACGGTATGAAATGTCATGGTTATAAAGACTGTTCAATGTTTGTAAACGAATAGTTTTTTCCCATATTTTTCAAAATCAGGCAAATCCTCTTGCAAATCCATATTGATTGCTGCCGTGGGCCGGACTTCGCCGTTCGCTGCCTTAGAAGGTTGTTAAGCCAAGAAGAAACAGAAGAAGAATAATTTAATGTAACTGAAAGGCTTATTATTTCATACATTTTTTTTTGGTCTTGATGCATCCTCAAAGTGAGACGGAAAAAGAAACAAAACTTTACCAAACCAACTGACACAACAAGATGTTCTATATGTTTCTACTATTTTCTTACAGTTTACTCAAATCATTCCATGCATTCGTGGCTTTTTGGTAATTCGTTTTCTCCGAGAATTTCACTGCAATTCATCTTAAAAGTAAAACCAAAAGTTTAAAGTAAATACAGCTGTGGTTTCAACTGGTGATGAATTTATTTCAGGACTTAGCCTCAGCAAAGACAAACGATTATTTTTCGACGACAAGCTAAACCTAACCTAAAGGAAGTATTTCGTTGTTGGCGTATTATTCTTTCTGCTTTAGGGGTATCGCAGGAAACATAATGCAGCAATTTATTTGGAAAACTTTCAACACGTTTTCAATCATAACAGATGGTGGATTTTTTAAAAATCTTGAAGCGTTTTTACACGGCTCACTGCGGTGCTTTCTTCGTAAAATTGTGTCGTAACGGTGTACTATAATGGTGTAAATTTTTCTATACTACCAAGTTTGTAAGGCATGTTTTTAGTGCAACGGGCTCATACTTTTTCCGATGAAACTTTCAGGAGATGTACTTGTGAGAAGTATTGGTAGAATTGTTGAACCTTACAGCTTTTACAATTTACAGCACTGACAATTGCAGATATTTCTTGTGGTTTTATACATACATTTTGCTGCTATTTTGTTTTAACAAGAGTCATAGTTCTCTGTAATCGTGAAGTGGGCCTTGAATAAAAGGGCGACAGCGTTAACTGAAACAACTCTAGAACGAAAAATTGAGGTAAAATGGCTGTGCCAATACTACATTTTGAGTACTTTTTTATTGTTGCACATTTTCAAAAACTCCTGTATTGTTATTTTTGATGATAAATAAATATTAAAAATGAATTACTGAAGCAGCACGGCATGGTGTCAATACGATCTTACAAAAAAGTTATATCAAGAAAAAAAAAAGTTTATTATAAACTAATATAAAGTCACGCTCCTTCGTTTGGGCTGCATATTTGTCTGGTCTTGTTTCGACTGTGAGTAATCAATATTTAGTTCAATTACCTGTGGGTTTCTTCTGACTAATGTCATACAGCGAAACAAAATTTTGTACAACTGTGTATACAAAGCAACACCGTATAGCCCTATCAGTAAAATAAAAATGTATAAAAGAAGCATTCAAATACGACCTCTAAAGATTAGCGTAACATTTTTGTATTCCTCATTTTGTTTAATAAAGGATAGCTAAGCAACATGGCATTATGTATATAGAACATATTGATATGTTACATGGCCAAAGTATCGATTGAGTGATTCTTTTATACGAGATTAACCCGTAACTAAAAGCACTGTATATCTATTTTGGCAGCAAACGTTCAATTTTACGGTCTGGACCAACAATCTGCCAAAAGATGTCATAAATATTCCTTTATCACTACAGCTGTCACTTTCATTTATCTCCCTTGGGATGTTGCGCGAAGTGAAAAGACACTGGCTCGAGACTATGAATGAAAGCCTGGTACACTTTTAAGTGTTAGGCTGCGTTGGTAGCACAAATTCGTTTGTGTGTCTCCTTCTAAAAATTGCTTATTTGGCATCGCCAAGTCGTTAAAGCGGCATGGCATTATGGTTTGAAAAATATAACTAATTCTTGAGTCGGTTTACGATTAGCAAGGGGATGATACGGACGAGAAGGGTGTGGAATAAGTGTAGCAAGTCGAGTTTCTGCTTCTGACAATTGCTTGTCTCTGTGGAAGATATTCCAATAGAAAGACGAGGTCAACCAAAAAACTCAGTGTCACTTTTGTAGCCAACGAATGAGAGCCGCCCAAAACAGAGAGAAAGATGGAATGTCCTGATTTGAACTCGTGCACGAAAATAATCCTCGATTGAACTAGATCCGGAAAAGTGGGAAGAATGATGATTCAATTTCCTGTTTCACTGTATCTCATTCGGGTGTCGAGTTTTAAAGATAAATCAGACTGATGGTCTAATAGGTTGATGGTGTTAAACAGTTGCTAACTGAAAAGTTAATATTTAGTTACGTTTTTAATATTGCGTTGTTTTCATAATTGCGTAAAGCAATGTATGTGCCTCATTAAACCACGTGTAAGCTTTTGGTGTGGCTTCTCTCATTATAAAATTAAGAAACACCTAAAAGTGTACAACATAAATTTGTTGTTTTGTTTTTTGTTTCTGGCAAAAATCTTCTACCATAAAGTTGTCTATATATTCTACTACCTTGCATGTACATGATACAAGTTTTATAAAAACGTAATACTTTATTCTCCGGACCAGGAGGCAACAGCGGGGCTGTTCTTTGCACGGCGATCGTTAAGCCATTAAGAAGAAGAAGAAGATTCAAACGAGCAAAAAGAATAATAATAATAATAATAATAATAATAATAATAATAATAATAATAATAATAATAATAATAATAATAATAATAATAATAATAAAAATAATAATAATAATAATAATAATAATAATAATAATAATAATAATAATAAAAATAATAATAATAATAAAAATAATAATAATAATAATAATAATAATAATAATTATAATAATAATAATAATAATAATAATAATAATAATAATAATAATAATAATAATAATAATAATAATAATAATAATAAAAATAATAATAATAATAATAATAATAATAATAATAATAATAATAATAATAATAATAATAATAATAATAATAATAATAATAATAATATCAATGAAAAGAAAAATGCGCTAACTATAAAAATTCACAAACATTTACGGTATTGTAATATCCTGCGATATTGCTATACCGTATGTGTTTGTAAAGAATACTTTTCTATCTCTTTTTAGCCGTAATTAAAGAGGAAGTAAAGACAAAGGAAGAGATAATGAAAGTTTTATGAAAATGAAAAACACACATGAAAAAATTCAAAACAGAGTAGACCATCACAATTTTGATGTAAATTTTCATTTGTTCTACATTCAAATAATACTCATTCTTGTTCCCAATGCGATGGGTAGCGTTGAAGTTGTTTATAGAATAGGTTAACAGTTCATTCATCAAGATATCATTGAAACCAGTTGAATCCCAATGCTCAAAGCCATTTATGCAATCGCCTACACGCCAGAAGCAATCTCTCTTTCAAAACAACATCACATGCCTGGTCGTACGTGCTTATTTATTCATTTTTTCAATTTGAATTTGTAAAGACCATGGAGGACTAAGACTGGTTAGTTCAAGCGCAAGTCTTTCAAATATTATCAACTGCCATATTATACACGAAATACGTGCTTTTTATAGGCCATTTCATACCGTTTGTGGTTATAAAATCTCGTTTACCATATTGGTGGTGAAACGAAAGAATTAATATGTTATGAACGTTTAACTTTTATCATTTAACAGCATTTGTTCAAAAGACAATAGCTTTAATCATAGGTAAAACGAAGGAAAAGTGTTGGCTCTTTGAATGAGGTAAGTATTTACCATCATTATTGTTGTTTGTTAGTTTTGTAGTAAGGATATTTTGCTTTAAAAATATTTCATATTAATTTCATTCATAGATCTTAGTAAAACAACTGTTTTAAACATATTACCATAGTGCATAAGGTCACAAAGCGCCAAGATTATATAAGCAAAGTATTCGTGGGATGTAACTTTTATCACCGTACGGAGCCGTACACTCGTGCCGATAGATGCTATTTCACGAGTGTTGTGTCAATAGAGGTTTATGAAAACAAAAACAAAATAAATTGAAAAGTGCTCACAAAAGTAGAGCGTTTCAAACCTGCGTAAAATGATGTGAAACAACACTGAACGTATCGATATGATGCTGGGGTGGAGTAGAAGAAAAATACACTCTAAAAAGTAAATATTTTACTGTACAGGAAGGGGCAAATTGTGCAGACTACAAGTTAGAAGGTGAATGGGCTTTTCACTGTCAGAGAACATTTCAAATATGGGAAAATATCTACGTTGAAGTGTCGTTAAGAAGGACTGTTGTAAAAGATCAAAGCGTCCACGCAGGTAAGATATCAATCTACAGCGCCCAAGGGCCGGAACCGTTAAAAAGGAACAAGTGTGTCTGAGTCGGATGTTGCTAAATTACTTCTCATCGCCTTTCAATTATAAAGTTCCATTCTTGACGTACTCTGGTTTAAAGCAGAATAGAAAAAGTGTTGTAGAGCTATTTTGCTAGAGAATTCAATTGATGCCTTAGGGCTACATGTTTCGATGGAATTTCTAAGACATTGGCATCGTTAATAATGTATTGATTAAGAATCGGCGTGGCATTTTGTCTGCATGGTGAGCCAAAGCTTATAGTTGCTGTCCGAAAAGAAAAAGGCCTGTCAAATGTTTTGGATAGATATTTACAATTAATATTGAAAATCGTAGGTTTTAGCATGTTTGATTGGGCATTGGAAACAATCCTATACATTCGCAATTTATCAGTTGAGCATTTCGCTAGTCATGCGGCCGGGTCGTTTCTTATGAATAAAAAAGCAGCACTTCACTCATAACGCCAGCTGAACGGCAACGTTTCTTGAAATACGGATTAGATAATATGCCATTCATGAGATTTCCTGAGTGCAGTATGTTGTAAATCGTTTATTGCTCTTTTGATCACTAGGTGTTGCATTGTACCGGTAGCAAAACATTTTGTACTGACAGCGTTTTGAGGATTGTTCTGGACAAACAAAGGTTTGCTATACCATTTTCTAGATCCATAAAAAATCTGTTAAAAAGTTCTGTGATCTGATTCGATTGATTTTATGCACCTTCCATTGGTTTGCTTATCAATAGCTTACTGCATCACCTAACACTTGAAAACTATCTGATAACTTGGTAGTTACCAACAGATGTCCACTCAAAAAAGGGTGAAGTGCCAAGATAACATTCAAAAGAAAGTATTATTTATAATCATTGATAATCGACTTTTGACCGCTAGTTGTTCAAGGGTTACAGTCAAGTAAAAGACGTGGTATAAAAGCACCACTTTGCGATTCTAAAGTCATCAGTACATACAGTCATACCCAACAAAACCGTAGCGATGAAGATTGCTCTTATCGTAGTAGCTTGTTTGGTGGCCACGGTCGTCAGTGCGCCGACCCAAATTTCCCTCACGGATGATTTCGACGATTTCGTAGCGTTGCTTCCTTTGGATGACCTGCTGGATTTGGCTATGCGATACCTTTTGACCGACAAGGAAGTCCAGCAAGCGTTGCTCTACCTTCAAGGAGCGGAGTTTGCATCGGTTTGGGATCAATTCTTCGCTCTAACAGCAGTACGAGATTTGTTGAACTACCTTGAAGATGCTGGAGTGCCAGCATACGACTCGTTGAATGAAGTCGCTGACTTTTTGGGATTGACACATCTGAAACCAGGCGTCCGAAGCTGTAAGTAAACTTGTGAATGAATTGTGTGGGATTGTGTTCATTAGAGCAACAGTATTTTATTCAGTGCGCACCGGTGGACTGAACGGACTGCTGGAAGAGGCCCTGGCTTTGTTGCCTCATGACGAACTAGAGGCTCTGTTCGAAGAGAAGCTGAAGACTAGCGCAGAATTCAAGGCACTGTTTGAGAAGCTTCAGAAATTTGACCATAAACAGCTGCGAGACTTGTACGAGGTAAATATTACATTCGCGATTCGATTTGGAGTTGTGCTTAGTTGCATTAATTCAATTTCATTCAATTTTGAACAGAACTCGGCTGAAGTACAAGGAATGGTCCAAAAGCTGCGGGACCATGGTGTTGATGTTGATCACATCGTTCAGGTGGTCAAGGATTTCTTTGGTTGGAACTAAACATTATGTAAGGAGTCATGGCAATAAATAATGTATTACAGTGAAGTTCAATGTGTTTTCAATTATTATTTTGAAGAACAAAGAGCAAGAATCTCATGTAGTATGGGTTGACGTGTCTGAACCCAGATGATTTTAAACGTCAGCTAGGTGATGTGATTAGAATCTTTCGGCTGCGGGATGTAGAAAGATTGCGCCTGCTTGGCATATTGTTCACTAACAATATAACTGGGAAAACGAAATCCAACAATTCCACCATTTGGTCAGGTTGCACCATGTTAGAGACCTCATTATGGCGCAAAATGTGTTGCTTTTTAACACCTTCCTTCTGTCCAAGCTTTGGTTTGTTGCATCGTGTGGCACACGATCGATGGACATCGATTTGGCCTCCAAGACGGTGCGGTCTTACCCATGTCTTGGTCTTACTGGCCCTTCCATGCAATCGAGGTGGACTCAATCTCCACATTCCCGCCATTACCATAACAGCGTTGCTGGTGAATCGGTACGTTACTGAGCAGGGATGCCTAAAAATCAAGGCTCAGCACATAGACTGTCCTGAGAATCCCCCGAATATAGGCTCCATTGCCAAAACGTATCCGTGCCTTCGGACGGTAATCCATCACCATCAGACTTCCAGAACCTCAGGTGGCTATGCAATCACCTTCCACGGATTGGCGATGGATCTGGGAAAATGTCACCTGCTACAGATTTTCTCCGGAAAACGCTCGGTGCTGTATTTGCTGGGGCACAACAAGATGCAGCACGGACTGCTGCTTGACTGGATTACTCGGGTTCCTTCAGCCTGCTCAGTCTGTTCCCAGATAGAGACTCTTTAACACAAGTTTGCTCTGTGCGCTAGTGATCTAGTGCTTGGAGTATACTGATGCAGGCTATGGAAGCCATCGTCCCAAACCACAACATCAACTTCCCTTCCTTCCTCTTACCTATTTGAAGTCACATTAGCATAAGTAAGAGGATTGATAAGTTTGTTTGACATTGTTGGAAACAACAATGCTGTGATAGGTAAAAATATCCTTAAATGTCAAAGTGCGGTCCTTTGGTGTAGGCGACAACGGCGAAGGTCTTCTAACGGCAGGATCTGGGCTCAAATCCTGCCCAGGTAGCTCCTAAAACTGCTATCTGGCCGGAGAGAATCTTCCCCTTCTTGGGCTGCTCAGGGTTGAGCACGTCGCGTCGACATGGCCAGGTCTTCAATCAGTTTCCAGGAAACTCGGTTTAGGACTGCAGTCCTCCATCCACGGCTGCATCCGATCTCCGACAGGTTAGACTCCACTTGATCCAGCCAACGAGCTTGCGGTGTTCCTCTACGCCTCGTGCCGAACGGGTCGCTGACGAGCACCTTCTTGGTGGGACATGAGTCCGGCTCAACCTCATCACGTGCCCCAGCCAACGTATCCTTCCGGCTTTGACTACTGTTAGGATATCAGCACTGCCCTGCTCGCACACACCGTCAAAGATAGTCCTCCGTCAGCATAGTCCAAGACTCGTACCCGTAGAGGACTACCGGACGTATCAAGGTGCGGTAAATCGTGCATTTCGCATGTGCATGTTGGAGTTTTCTGGATCGCAGTAGTTTGTGGAGTCCGTAGTAGGCACGATTTCCCTGAACAATGCGCCTTCGGATTTCGCTGCTTACGTTGTCCGTCCGAAATTACGATCGTACCAAGGTAGCAGAACTCCTCTATCTCCTCGAGATCGTCGCCGTCTACTGATACTCTGCTTCCGAGTCGGTCTCTATCACGGTCAGAGCCTCCGGCAAGCAGGTATTTCGTCTTCGTTGCATTGATGCTCAATACAATTCTATTGGCCTCGTGTTTCAGTCGGGTGTACGCCTCGCACACCGCCGCAGTTGTCCGTCCGATGATGTCGATGTCATCCGGAGAAGCCAAGGAATTGGCGAGATCAGGTGAAAATCGTGCCCCGGATGTCGAAGCCCGCGCTTAGCATGACACGTTCCAGAACGATGTTGAACAACAAACAGGCACATTTCTCCGGGGTCTGAACCTCGGTGAGTCGAACGATTACGACAGCATGCTCGAAACTCTCACCTTGCACTGTACCCCGTCCATAATGGCCTTTAGCAGCCGTACCAGCTTCCCAGGGAATCCGTACTGCTGCTGTATGGTGTTCCATAGTTCGGTCCGATCTATGGTATCGTAGGCCGCCTTGAAGTCAATGAAGAGGTGGTGCGTAGGGATCTGGTGCTCCCGGCATTTTTGAAGGATCTGCCGTAGAGTGAAGATTTGGTCGGTTGTCGATTTGCCTCCAACAAATCCAGCTTGGTAGCTTCCGACAAAATCTGTAGCAATGAGCTCCAGTCTGCAGTCCGGTAGTTCTTCCTGATCCCAAATCTTAACAATCAGCTGTTTGATGGTGATGATGAAATGACTGATGACTTCATCCAGGGATGGCGGGAGCACCTCGTCATCGTAATGCTGGCCGTCGTAGTTCTGCACTCCTCTGCTTCCTGCGCCTAGTTCGGTGCCTTCTCCATCTGCTCCGTTAAGGTCTGTGTTAAGTGCTGTTGAAGCAGCACTTCCACCTGTTGATCACCTCTTGCTCGTCCGACAGGATATATCCTTCTTCATTGCGGCACATAGCGATCATGGGAGTAAAAATGCCGCATTCAACATCCTGTAGAACTTGCGATTGGAATCCATCCAGCGCAATTTCACCTGGCTCTCTCTGCGCTTCACATATATGTATGTCCCGTCGAAGCAAGATCGATGCTCGACGTAGAGGACCGCCAAAAATAATTTGTGTATGTGCCATGGATTTAATGTTTACTGTGATTGCCATCAACCGGACCGGAAAACCACATTTTAAAAGGTGTTCCTGGTGTGCGACCTACTCTATGTGAATTTATTCCGCACAAATTCATGCATTGTAAACTTGTTTTTAGTTGTCTCGTTTCAAGAGTGCCTAGCGCGTTCCATTGAATTCAATAAATGTATGACATGCATCATCATCATCATCATGTTGGCCTGCTCTTTTAAAGAGCACATCGTCGTGACATGCCCCGGTCAACAATAGATTTCCAGGAAACTCCATCCCTGGCTGCAGCTTCCCATCCGTGTAGGCACCCGATCTCCGACAGGTCACCCTTCACTCTTCAGGTGCTCTCGGCAATTTTGGAGGATCTGCCGAAGAGTGCAGATTTGGTCGGTGGTGGATTTGCCTCCAACAAACCCCGCTTGGTAGCTGCCGACGAAATATGTAGCAAGGGAGGCAAGACTGCAGTACAAGATCTGGCACAGGGTCTTATAGGCGGCATTAAGGACTGAAATGGCACGATAGTTCGAGCATTCCAGTATGTCACCCTTTTTGTAGACTGGGTGAAAAACGCCTAACTTCCACTCCTCCGGTAATTCTTCCTGTTCCCAGATTCTCGTTATCAATCGTGATTTGTGCATTTCGACGGTAAACCTCTCCGGCCCCATCTTGAAGAGCTCGGCCGCCAGTCCATCACTACCAGCAGCCTTGTTACTTTTAAGCTGCTTGATGGCGCTGGCAATCTCATCCAGAGATGGCGGAGGCACTTCGTCTTCTGCACTATTGCTGTCACTGAAGTTGTTGCTGCTGTTGACTTGTTCTGCTGCTTGCATCAACCTCTCCTGTCTCTGCTCCGTTCAGGTGTCCTTCGAAGTAGCAGTTCCAACTTTCGATCATCTTCCGTTCGTCTGTCAGAAGATTTCCGTCTGCGTCCCGGCCCATCGTGGTTTTAGGAGCAAATCCACTCCGTGCCTCTTTCAACCTCTTGTAAAACGAGCGGGCGTCCATCAACTGAGAGAGCTGCTCCAGCAGCATTTCATCTGACTCTTCAAAGCGGCGCTTATTTTCCTGGAAGAGCAAGGTCTGCTCTCTCCTCAGTTGTTTGTAGTTTTCCACGTTCTGTTGGGTTTCATGCTGAAGCATGAGGGCGCGTGGTGTATTCTTCTCGTGTAGTGCTCGAGTGCATTCTTCGTCGAACCATTCCTTTCGCTGTCTGCGTGGTAAGCGGCCAATTTTCAGTTCGGCTGCTGTCCTGACGGCTCGTTCCACCATACGCCAGTGGTCTTCTAGGGGCAATGCAGGATTGTTGTCCGAGAGCGCTTCCCCGAGCGCTGCCGCACACCCCTCTGCCACATCAGCTTGCCTCGGCCGACCCAGATTGAGCCTCCGTTGGTTGTATGACATGCATGTATCCTAATGAATCTTTTCTACTAGTATCAATAGTTGCTAAGCGTTACGAAACAAATTTACAAATGGTTGATGCATGCGGAAATTATCAAGATACGTGTACTTGGGTATACATAATTCATACATTGAGTGGTTTTCTGGAGCTAGTATGCTTCGATTTCAATGTTAATCAATCCAGCCTGTTTGTGGCGCTGATCCTCAAGCTATGTTCTAAGAGCAGTAATATCCACTCGATGTTGCTGTTTGATGCGGGGTTTATTTAGAAAAAGGTGCATCCGTCTACACTCATTTAAACACGTTAAAAACATAAAAACAAAAACATTATTTTGTAAAGTAGTTTGACTAGTTTTAAGTTGTTGATCAGTTTGTATGTTTGTACTAACCACTAGCCTTAGCACTTAACATATTAATTATTTAGCTTAAACACTTGCCTCTTGGCATACATTACGACAACAGCGCTGAAAGCTTATTAGCTGCGTCTCGCAAACTAACATTAATCATGTAAATACTACATACTTGACAATAAATACATTAATGGAAAAGAAAAATAAACCGGACAGTTGTCAGTCAATTCTCTTTCCGAACAGTTCACATTCTAAAGACTTAGAGAACAGACCATAGCGTATAGTTTCCAACCTACGATAAATATTTAAGTGTCCTTGAATACGAGATCGACGGCTTCTTTTTCAATGTCGTAAACAAGCTTAACAGAATCTTCACGTTTGTTCGTTGTTGAATGGAATTCAATTTTTGAATTGGGTAACAAAAGCTCTAGGTACTTTCCAGGCCGTGGTGATAGCGGCACCGATCTTTACAAGAGAGGTCCCAATGTTAATTTCATACTAGACCGATCCATTGTTTGTCATTAAGCTTTACCATCTAGGCTTAACTTAGCACATCGTTAAGCTACGAAGTAACCGACTTCCATTTGTTACAAATACCTCATAATTTCGGTTCGGATGATTCTAGGAATACCAAGATTTCTAAGAAAACTCAATGAGCATATCGTATGCATAGCTTAGCAGAGCAAATTATATTTATAATCGAAATCAAGGAAGAAGGATGTCGTCGATAACTTTCGAGACTATGTAATGATATAATGATAACAAATCGGAACCATATGCACTATTTAAGACATTGAAATCGAATCCAATGAATACACAACATGATCAAATGCATAATATTAGCTAAGTCATCGGGATTCTGGAACACTCGAAAACTGTAACTGTTACTCAGAGTTGCTAACAGATGGCCACTTGAAATGGTGCGATAACATTATTTATAAACAGCGGTTATCGACTTCCGACTACAAGGTGTCTAGCTATAAAAAGGATCGTAAGACGCTTCTAAAGTTGTCAGTACATACAGTCATACCCAACAGAACAGTAACGATGAAGATTGCTCTGATCGTAGTAGCTTGTTTGGTGGCCACGGTCGTCAGTGCGCCGACCCAAATTTCCCTCACGGATGATTTCGACGATTTCGTAGCGTTGCTTCCTTTGGATGACCTGCTGGATTTGGCTCTGCGATACCTTTTGACCGACAAGGAAGTCCAGCAAGCGTTGCTCTACCTTCAAGGAGCGGAGTTTGCATCGGTTTGGGATCAATTCTTCGCTCTCACAGCAGTACGAGATTTGTTGAACTACCTTGAAGATGCTGGTGTGCCAGCATACGACTCGTTGAATGAAGTCGCTGACTTTTTGGGATTGACACATCTGAAACCAGGCGTCCGAAGCTGTAAGTAAACTTGTGAATGAATTGTGTGGGATTGTGTTCATTAGAGCAACAGTATTTTATTCAGTGCGCACCGGTGGACTGAACGGACTGCTGGAAGAGGCCCTGGCTTTGTTGCCTCATGACGAACTAGAGGCTCTGTTCGAAGAGAAGCTGAAGACTAGCCCAGAATTCAAGGCACTGTTTGAGAAGCTTCAGAAATTTGACCATAAGCAGCTGCGAGACTTGTACGAGGTAAATATTACATTCGCGATTCGATTTGAAGTTGTGCTTAGTTGCATTAATTCAATTTCATTCAATTTTGAACAGAACTCGGCTGAAGTACAAGGAATGGTCCAAAAGCTGCGGGACCATGGTGTTGATGTTGATCACATCGTTCAGGTGGTCAAGGATTTCTTTGGTTGGAACTAAACGTTACGTATGGAGTCATGGCAATAAATGAAATAGTACAGTGAAAAAAACTAAGTGTCAAATTTGTAATCGTAGTTATTGAGTCTCCTTGAAAGGTTCCTTTTTTCTCCTATTCCTTCAGGTGCAGGCGTACCTCAAGGAAGTGTCTTAATTCCACTGTTATTTGTTTTGCATATCAATGATGTCAATACTGTCCTTCCACCCGATTATTTGCTGTGTTTGGCTGACGACTTCAAAATCTTCTATCCTATATCCTTTCCTCCTGACTGTGTTGTTTTTCAATCTATCCTTGATCGTTATCTTTCCCCTCCCGTTCCTGGGTTATCTGGTCCCCGTCGACAAGAATCCATATTGATCGAATAGAGCGGGTGCAGTGGTCCTTCACCAGGTTTGCTCTCCAGAAAATTGTTGTTGATCCTCTGCTCTGCCCTGTTACGAGGACAGTTGCCGGTTGCTTGGTCTTGCGTCGCTTGAAGATCGCCGTTCTATTTCCCAATCCTCATTTCTTGCCGCACTTCTCCTTGATCGCATCGATGCCCCAGCTTTGCTGATACAAATCCCTCTATGTGTTCCCTTCCGCGCCCTTCGAAATCCCCCAAATTTTTGTTGCCTTAAGTTGCACTGCGATGGACCGTAAAGATCTCCTCCTTATTGCCATCAAAATGTTTAATTCCTTGTCCCATCACTTTGATTTCAACACATCCCTACCTTTTTCCCGTCCCTGTGTAGCGACCTTGGTCGCTGCTATAGAGACCGTCGATGAAAACTGATAAAGGCGGCCGTATCCGTACAGGCGACTAAAGAACCTGAACCGTGAAGTAGGAGAGAAGGTGAGAGAAAGATGATCGTGAGAATCGAGAGAGGACAAGGTGGATGATCGAAGGAGCTAACGGGCGATGGCGGCAAAAAAGTTGAAGGGATTCTGGTGTCGGTGCTTGGCTAGAGAAGAAGTGTATAAAATTTAAAATAAAAGTTCTGGTGTTGGGGATCATAAAGTTTATAATTTTCGTTATAAGTAGTTCTAACCTTTTCACCCGGTTGTTATCGATTTCTTAATCTTTCCTTCACTTTCTTATTTTCTGTTTTTTTTTCTTTTTTTTTTTTGTCTAATGCTGCAACTTATTCTGCATACGTTTAGGTTTAGATTAAGTTATGATTAGATATTAGACTACTTGTATAGCCAAGGGCAAACATATGAAATCCATGAAATGAAATGAAATGAAATGAAATGTTAAGAAATGTAATTACAAATTCCAAATATTGCAACTTGCAGTAAAAGCAAGCTTTAAATTTGAAATTACAATATATTTTTGAAGTCAAATTGTTGTACTATGTCACCTATTTGTCGTATTATTATGAATTAGTAATAATAATTTTTTGTCTTAAACAGAACATGTTGAGAGTCTTAAAAATTGGGAACATAATAAATATGTTGTGTTGTCAAGCATGTATTGTACAAACCAAAATGCATATATTGTCTATTTGGTTGCGTGTTATTAATAAGCCACTTGAAGCCGTGTTGGACATGACTTAGCAGGTCGTTCAGTCAAGAAGAAGTAGATTGAAAATGGATTTTCTTAAGACGCATGAAGTATCGCATCAGGTAACACTTCTAAATTCTTCAATAACTGCTTGAAGTTGTTGTGCGTGCTACTGTTGGTGGTTGTTTCAACAATGCATAGTAATTGAAAATAACATTTATGAAAATATATTATATTCGAACAAGGAGGCAGAAATCTGCAATAACTCTTTGTAAAACCATTTCCAGTGTGGCGGAGGTAGGGAGAATAGCGACGTCGGTCTTCACACTGCAGGACATTCGTAACGATCCCGCGGAGTGAGGTGACCATTCCATGACCGGCGTGACCTAGCAGACCGCTAAGTCAATAAGAATGCTACATGAAACTAGGTATAACACGCAATACGGCGCAAACATACCAATTAGAGCAATGGCGCGTCGATTTAATGAGTATTCAAGTCATTTCGACTATCATTTGAATATGAATTTGAATATGAAGACTTATTCCTATAAGTAGGATAGGATAGCTATAGGATAACTGAGATTCAGACGCTGCAATAGTAACCGTTGTGCTCTCGTTGGTGCTCTCGTTAAGTCTGTATGGCGGGCGGCTAAATTTATTTTGAATAAACAATCAAGAAGTAGAAAAGTCTTTCAAAAATAATACAGTTCCTTTACAATTTGTGATTTCTTTTCGATTGTCTTATATCCATGTGATTTGTTTTATTACCTATATTGGATTGCATGATCAATCACTCGAAAGGTATAGTCCATACTCACAGTTGCTAATAGATGGCCACTTGAAATGGTGCGATAACATTATAACATTAAACAGCGGTTATCGACTTCCGACTACAAGTTGTCTAGCTATAAAAAGGATCGTCACACGATTCGAAAGTCATCAGTACATACAGTCATACCCAACAGAACCGTAACGATGAAGATTGCTCTGATCGTAGTAGCTTGTTTGGTGGCCACGGTCGTCAGTGCGCCGACCCAAATTTCCCTCACGGATGATTTCGACGATTTCGTAGCGTTGCTTCCTTTGGATGACCTGCTGGATTTGGCTCTGCGATACCTTTTGACCGACAAGGAAGTCCAGCAAGCGTTGCTCTACCTTCAAGGAGCGGAGTTTGCATCGGTTTGGGATCAATTCTTCGCTCTCACAGCAGTACGAGATTTGTTGAACTATCTGGAAGATGCTGGTGTGCCAGCATACGACTCGTTGAATGAAGTCGCTGACTTTTTGGGATTGACACATCTGAAACCAGGCGTCCGAAGCTGTAAGTAAACTTGTGAATGAATTGTGTGGGATTGTGTTCATTAGAGCAGCAGTATTTTATTCAGTGCGCACCGGTGGACTGAACGGACTGCTGGAAGAGGCCCTGGCTTTGTTGCCTCATGACGAACTAGAGGCTCTGTTCGAAGAGAAGCTGAAGACTAGCCCAGAATTTAAGGCACTGTTCGAGAAGCTTCAGAAATTTGACCATAAGCAGCTGCGAGACTTGTACGAGGTAAATATTACATTCGCGATTCGATTTGAAGTTGTGCTTAGTTGCATTAATTCAATTTCATTCAATTTTGAACAGAACTCGGCTGAAGTACAAGGAATGGTCCAAAAGCTGCGGGACCATGGTGTTGATGTTGATCACATCGTTCAGGTGGTCAAGGATTTCTTTGGTTGGAACTAAACGTTATGCATGGAGTCATGGCAATAAATGAAATAGTACAGTAAAGAGAAATTCGGATACTTTTTTTGTAATTTGACTTCTTCAAAAACAAATATCATTTGTCTCCAAATTTATTTAAGCTAAATTAAAAAAAAAACCTATAAAATATTTTTTGCAATGAACGATCCGTTAAAGTGAAAAGTGAAAGGTTTTTTTCTAATACTTTGTTAATTATCCAACCTCAGGCTAATGTACGTTAAGGAACGCAGAAAGAACAGACCTGTAGCGCTCAAAGTGTTTGAGTACAGCCGAGATTGTTTGAGATGCCGTTCTTTCGTGCAAGTGTCTTTTCTCTCACGCTGCCCAAACATGATCATTCTTTAGTATTTATATCTGTGGTGTTTTTTCAAACTTTTTTTTATCACTCCATTATCGTATAAAAATTCCAAACATTGTCATTCGTCGTACATTCCTTGGCACATCTGGTCTCGTGTTTCGTAGATTCAGTTAAAGCAATGAACTACTCGTCGGTTTGACCCCTTTGCATTGCTTGGTAGAATTTTGCCATACACGTTTGCCGTAGCATTGCGCTAATGGGGATCTTCTGTGATGGTGCACAGTTGGCCAAGGTAAGGCTGCTATTGCGACAAAACTGTGTGAAGTTCAACACAATCTTAAAATGGTGTTAATTTAGGTTAATGTTTGTATTTCCCTATTGAAAAAATCTTTGTAAATCTGCCTACTAAGGCAAATTCGTATGAAAAAAATCCCTTAAGTAGTGGTTATTAAGGCAATTGGCTTTGTAACGTATGGTCGTCACCATGCGGTACAATGCACAACCGATTTTTGCCTCGCATTTTCTTGTTCGGGATGATTGTGTTGAATGGCATTTTTACGCAAAAAAAAGGTTGAGCAAACGTGCTAACACATTCAATTTGCAGACAACGTCTTGATTGCGTAGCTTGCGAAAATTCGGCTGTGCTCCATCATACTGCGAACGCACAAATGGTGAAGAGCTGAGAAAGAGTTTAATGAACCGTGAACGTTGCCGCGTTACGACGGTTTGCTTGTTTTCTCTCCTAATCTAATAGTCAACGCCAGTTTCTGTGACTTTAGACGGTTGGTTACACTATATTCCCAGGGGCAGCACACCAGGAAGAAATGAAAACATGAAGATACAACCTGCGCTTACCGTTAAAAACGAAGATTATGGGAAAGTGGTAAGCAAAATTTATTTCCGTTTTATCAGTTTTCTGACGAATCTGCTTCCCGTAAACGTCATTGTCACCAGCTGGTACGCACAAACCATAAGCTGGTGTGTTATGCACAGTTTTGTAAAAAGGAGAGTTATGGTTATTGACGTAGAATGGCGCGCACGTATGAATTACTAGCGAAAGGCGGTCTTCGTTGATTGACTTACTATCGTGGAACGGTCAAACTGTGCAGGAAAAAATGCATGAATTCCATGCACGGTGGCGGTAAACAAATTTATAGTTTTTCAAAAATCAATTAATGAAAGTATGGTAACAAGCTCATAAATATAAAGAAAATCGTTGAACTGAAAACATGAATAAACAAGCGGGAGAGATTTAACATAGAACCAATAACATTGTGTCCTTGAAGGAAAGATACACGTGGCATGGCTTGTTCCATAAATTTGCAAAAATGTGATGAAAACTTCGGCACTATCGATTCGTTTCTAGGAGAATGAAAAACGAGGTGAAAAGGCATTTATCGGCAGACGAGCTTATTCCCCAGTGACATAGACAAGGCTTGAAGAGTAGTAGTCAGGCATCAGTACGAGGGAACGGTACGGATGAGATTTAGATTTTGAGTATTTTAATTACATTTTCAAATTGAAAGATCTGCGTTTTGCAACATTTTTTTTGTAGTTTTTATCAAACATGCTCGATTATAGTTGGGTCTGGTGACTGTGGAGGAGTTGTTAACACTGATAGGCAGTTGTACAACAACTACAATTGCGTCTTCCATGCCTTATACTTCGGATCATTGTCCTGATAGAACATATAATCATCTGCAATACCCAATTGTTCAACACTTGGCTGAACATTTGCCTCAAGAATTTCGATGTAATGCGTAGCATCCACGATTCCACGTATAACATGTAATTTGCCAACTCCTTTTAATGTCATACAACCCCTTTAGCATGACGGAGCCTCCACCGTGTTTTACTTTTTTTTTAATGATAATTTTGCCATTTAATTCTTCACCATGTTTTCTCCACACGTAGCTGCGGCCATCAGATCCGTAGAGATTAATTTTTGGCTCATCCGTAAGTAGAACCTACCAAAAACAATAGTAACATACAGAATACAAAGGAAGTAGTACTGAAGTCCTTTTCAACAATGAAACCAACCGCTAAGCCATGACCAGATGGAATTCCTGCTTAACAGATGTTGTGAGTCATTATCGCCTATTTTGTCCAAGCTTTTCAACTTCTCCCTTCAACTTGGTGTCTTCCCTTCGGTTTGGAAGCACTCTTGGATTGTTCCCGTTTTTAAAAAAAGGCGACAAGAACGAAGCGTCAAACTATAGAGGAGTTACATCTCGCTGCGCAGGTGCGAAAGTGTTCGAGAAAATAATCCACACCAACTTGCTCGTAGCTTCACGCCACTATATCAGCCAACAACAGCATGGTTTTATTCCAGGGCGTTCAACTGTGACTAACCTAGTGGAGTTTACGTCTAGATGCGTCTGCAATATGGATAGAAAACAGCAAACGGATGTAATATACACCGATTTCAAGGCGGGTTTTGATAGTACTGGCCACAACATCTTGCAAGCAAAATACGATAAACTGGGATAAACTGATGGATTCTGATCTCTGATCTGATTGGCCGAACGTATGCAGTCTATTTTGATCAACATTTCTCCCGATCTTTCGTTGGATCATCTGGAGTACCCCAGGACAGCGTCCTGGGTTCGTCACTCTTCGTATTGTTTGTTAACGACTTGACGTATGTGTTGCCTGCTGATAACTATCTTATGTTTGCCGATGACGTAAAACTGTATGCAACAGTACGGAATGATGTTGACTACCAACAACTACAACAATAGTTGACTTGATTTCTGCCACTGGTGTAACCGGAACTTTCTTAAGCTGTGTATGTGTATTCCAACAGCTCGTGAAACTACGCTACATAGCTATACTATTGATGGGATTCCTCTAAAGCGTACTATTAACATCAAAGATCTACGCGTTGTCCTTGACTCAAAGCTAGCATTTGATCGACAGACTGAGGAAGTAATTACGTGCGGTATTTTTTTTTCATTTATTTATAGAGGTTTTGAGTCTTAGAGACTAAATTCGCCTCTCTACTGTATAAAAAAGGATGTTTTAATCTAATACAAAACTATCTTATGTGGCTTAAATAATATGGAAAACTATTGCCTATAAAACTATGGAAACTATTATGGCATGTGGTATCGGATAAGTTTAAACTATTGCTTATCTTTCTTTGTATAAATTACTGATGCATAAAAATCTAATGAGGCGGTTCTGCTGGAGTTTGTCGGGTGATAGGATTGTCGTTAAATCAGTTTCTAGTTGGCAGGTGGCTCAGTGTGTCGTGTATCCATGGCAATCGGTGAGGATGAGGCGGACGGTGATGTCAACACCACAGAAGTTACAGAGTGAAGGACTAGATTTTTCTACGAGGTAGGAGTGTGTAAGGCGGGTATGACCTATACGAAGGCAGGAAAGGACTCGTTGGATGTGGCTGGATTCGGTATCTTCCCGTGAAGCGGTGTTGTGCCTAATGGGACGGAGTTTGTTGCTGAGGTCTAAGTTGTGCCAGGTGGTGTTGGGAGATGATGGTGTTGGTGAAGCGGATGGCATCACGGCGTGAAAAGGTGTTGTATGGTTCGTCAGGACGGAGCCGACCATCGTTGGCTAGTTGGTCGGCTTTCTCGTTTTCGTTGATTCCGGAATGACCCAGAATCCAACAGTAAATGATTGTCGGGGATGCAGGTATGGAGTCTAGGAGCTGGATGTCGGGGACTTTGGAGGTGCCGTGTTCCAGGGCAGCTAGAACACTGGCACTGTCGCTGAAGATGACATTCGGTCGGTCAGTCTGTAGTCCTTCGTCGGCGGCTAGTTTAATTGCTATTGCTTCGGCGGAGAAGATGTAAGTGTGATTAGGAAGTTTGATGGCGCAGTTATCGTTGGTGGAGTGGATCCCTCAGCCGGCTGAGTCCAGATGAACGGAGCCGTCTGTAAAGATATGATGAAAATGTTTGTAAATGTCTGTATTAAGTGAGTAAAGGTAAAAGTACCTTGCGAGTACTGGCGATGTTGCTGCGTTTTACGATTCCTCGGAGAGTGCTTTTAAGTTCCCAGTCTATGGCAGGTGTACGGACGAATTCCCCGGCGGGTGAATTGGATGATCGGTGGTAGTTGTTGGTTGGTGAGTGTCTGTAGATTACGCGCGGTAATCAATTACTAGGATTTGTACTCCGTATGACCAAAGCCTTTAAAGATCCTGTTTCCCTTAAGACCGTGTATTGTAGAGTCGTCCACTCGGTGCTTGAATACGCTTCAATTGTTTGGATGCCAGCTAACCAATAGATCTTATCAATAGACTAGAATCTATCCCGCTGTGCTATACGCCTGCTACCGTGGGCACCTAACAGTCAACGCCCAACGTACGAATCTCGACTTTTGCTCCTGGGCCTACAATTACTCAGCGATGGACGTCGAATGGCTCAGCAAATGTTTGTGGTTGGCCTTCTCACTGGAAGTATCGACTGCTCAACATTGCTACAACGACTCGTTTTATACGCTCCAAAGTATACCTTGCGACCGCGTCCGTTGTTAGGGATTTCCCGCAGCTGTACTAACTATGGATCTAGAGACCCTCTAATAGCTATGTCTGTTGCATTTAATGAAAGCTATCAGCTCTTTGACTTTAATACACCGATAGAATCGTTCAAAACCCACCTTAAAACTAGACAACATTTATAAATATATTAAGATTACACTTAAGATCGTTCTTAGGATCATCCATTGATTGTTTGTCTCAAATAAAATCCGATTACCTTCGACCAAAATTCTGTATCTTTGTCCGTATACTTTTTTGCAAACTCGAGCCGAAACACTCTATTCTTCTCTGATGTAATTATTTTTTTTTTTTTATTGCAACCCTTCCGAACAAATTTTGTTTTCCTATATAACATCGAACTGTTGAAGAATCTACATCAATGTTTCGAATATTTCTGATGTTTTTTTTTTCATTCTACTGAGGTCAGGAAGGGATTGTTTCGTATTTGTCGGATAATGTGTCGTCCGTCTCTGTCATTAATTTTGTGTTTTAATTCGTTGTTCGGTGTTTTATTAGCAATTCTACCCTCAGTTTTGTATCTTTTTATTAAGTCGTGTACTGTAGATTTGCTAATATTGGTGATTTTACTGGTTTCTCTAATATTTTTATCCTTTTCCATGTTAGGAATTACAATTTTTTTAACTTCAACAGTTGTTTGCTTCAACATTGTTGAAACGAACTTTGTTCTACCAATCACTAAGTCGGTACGGAAAGAAGTGATGCGTTCTAGCTTGATCTTCGCTTAATTTGTTCATATCATACGAAAATTCCTAGTAAATCAAAGTGCCCAACTTTGAATGCCCAGCGCGATATGAAGACTTTTGTCGTTTGCTCCCCATTATTTTCGTAGAAAAGAGCTTTTTTCAATTCTTTTTTCACATCATGGTGTAGAATGGAAGTAGAAGAAGCCCACTGCATACTTTTGATGATGTTTTACAATTCTAAGAAACCAATAAATACATTGAAATGCAGAGAGAACGGCTGAATTCGAAGTGTCAGATTTTGAAAACCCAGCACTGCGTGTTGCGTATTGATTGCAATTTATTGAGATTTTTTTTCGTATAGAAATATACATCCGCAAGAATCTGCATCTGTTGACAAAATTATATCTGTGTTGTTTGAATAAAATGCACTAAAATAAATATTTTTTTATTCTTTCAGCTTACTGACATACATGTGTTTTTAACAGCAGTGGATTATCCACAACGTCGAACCATGTTCATCTTCTAACTTAGTTAGAGTACTTACAACCTTCTAAGAGAATTTTTCTTTCAAACCATACCATTATTTTTTGCCAGTAGTACCGCTGAGATGTCAATTCTACAAATCATTGTTGACTGGACTGGGCTGAGCCAGCTACTGAATAGCTCCCAATAAACAATAGAAATCTGTTCATTTGCAACTGTCAGCCACAAAAGTCATGGCAATTTTGGGGGCAACGCAACATTTCCAGTCCGACATTTATTGATATCCTCATTTTTCTTCGTCAGTGTAACAAAAGGGTCATCGAAAGAAAAGAGCGCTGCAAGAACACACCAACGGCGAGCAATGGTTTGGCGAGCGATGAATGCGACTTCGAGGATTCGACGAATGAAAGAAAAGCTCAAACAAAGAAGCAGCAAAACAAGGCTAGATTGTTAAAAAATTGAAAGAAGAAACGGGAAATAAAATTAACGTGTGTTTGCAAAAGTTTCGTTATTTCGTTTTCGCTCCGTTTTTCGAAGATGTCAAATAAGAATGGCCCACAAGAAGGCCCCTGTACGCTTCAAACTGTGCACAAAAAGTGTTTTTTGTCATCAGATGTTTTTTTTTTTAATCTACCGTGTTCTACCGTTGCAATCAGTACGATATCAACATTGTTTTGTAATATTGAAATTCTAAGAATAACAATAATTGTTTCTAACATAAATGCGAATATTATACATAAAACTAGTTCAGAATAACCATAAATAAATTCTTAAAATGGATTCTGAATAACAGAAATGAAAGTGTTACAGGAGGAGAAAAAAAAAACCTTCTACCAGGGGGCGTGTTTGCAATAAACCTCAAATGACAGCTTTAAAATACTCGTTTGCATACTTAAAATATTGCCCACTTATTCATGATTTTCCGGGAATATTTCAAAACCCCTCGCAACGTATGTGCTGGTTGATTTCTCTGGGTTTTCTTTCCGTTTTCGGTTCGTTACAACCATGCAACATTTCTATTTCCCTATACGATCAGGCAAAACGTGGTTCGAAATCTTTGCGAAAAAAAAAGGTGAGTATGTGTGTGTGTGTGGGTCAAACCGTTAACGAAACGAATTGCGCAGCATAACTCTGGGTCTGCACAATGTGCATTGAAAGGACTGAAATACTGAGTGTACCGAATGTGTTTCGTTGACGTGCATGAAAAAGGCAGGTATTTTTGGTTTGGGTCAACACTCGGGGAAAACGAATGACTACGACTGCTTTCTATGCATAGTCGTGGCAATCGAAAGCAAAAAAAAATAAAAACGTAAAAGGTTTTAGTAAGTAGTTGAGAACAAAAACAACAACAACAAAAAAAAAAACTTTATTTACAATCTTTTGCTAATGCTGAAGTTGTTGAGGAATTTATTTTGCAGGAATCGTTTATTTATTCCCAGGGAACCAATTTCCGGAAGTAATAGCAACGTTAATAAATCGGCGCTAGCCGCCAGCGAAGGAATGGTAGCGAACGGTAGCGTTGCAATAGCAGTGGTCGTCTTAAGTCCAGACGAGTTTTTTTGTTGGAGTTAAAAAGGTTAGAGATCTATATTCGATTTTGAGTATGTTTGATGCATCATAAAATCGCTGTAATAAGATCAATACTATGATTTTTAAAACATTTACTTGAGTATCTTTAAAATATCAGCAGGACAGGCTATTTGAAGATCTTTTTATTCACTAACAAGCATCAAATTTGAACAAAAATTGAAGAACGTAGAGCAAACAAATCACCACACCCCTGGCAATAAACTTGTCACCCCTGCTAGAGTGTCTCACACTGCTACCATCAACATCATTAGTCCTTAATGGTTCAATATCCGACCAGGAAATGAGCCGTTATTGGTTTCAATAATGTGCGTATGACAGTCCATCCAAATCAATATTCCTCTGGAACGCGCAAAAAAGTGATCTAATTGTTAGGAAAAAAAATGGTTTTGAAATTCATGAACGTCTAATTTTGAACAGAGAACAATTTTAGCAGCTCGTATTGAAGTTCAACCCCTAGTGAGAGTGTTTAATAAGAATGTTTTATATTTCAAAAATAAGAAATTATTTCTTTGAATCGTATGTGCTGAAGTAAGTAAAAAAAAACTCGAAGAATTTTTTTTTGTATTTTACAGGTTTTTTGAGATCCTGCCAGGAAGCCAGAACCGAGACCTTTCGAAGTTATATTGTCAAAGACGAGTAGAAAAATAGAGTTTTATTAATATTAGTCATTAGAATTCTGATTAGAGTTCTTAATATCTATTTTCTGTACACGTTTGTGTACTGGTTGCTGATGTATAATATAGTTTTTGGCTATGAACGTCATTTTCTTCTTCTTCTTGGCTTTATGCTCTACGCCGGCCGCCTAATGGCTTGTAAGACTTGCTGATATCTACGTAGTTGGATAGTCAGTCCTCGCTACAGTTGGAACGGAATCCCGGATAGGATTTGAACCCCTATTTAGGTCCTGCCATGTGAATACCAGAGCCGATGTCACATCTACCAACGGAACGTCCCCATAAACGTCATTTTAGTAAGCAAATAATTAGGAATGTTCAAATGTACCATTCGATATTTTATAAGCAATGTTTGCCCTGAAGATTATTTTTCACCGGGGCGGACCGGTAATTTGGCGACAGTGCCGCCGATCTTGACACAGCAGGACCGGAGTTCAAATCCCATCTGGACCGTCCCCCAGTAGTGAGGACTGACTATCCAACTACCTGGTATCGGCAAATCGAGTAGGCCATGTAAGCCAAGATGAAGAACAAATTTATTGGTCTGATTGTTTCAGTTTCAAATTCTTCAGATACAAACAACATTCGATACGGCGGAAAAAAAATTGAAACGGAAAAATTCTTGATCCAATACCTCATTTATTCGGACAGACTCGATTTCGATCCAGTTCAAGTTTAGAATATGGCTTTTGTGGCTGTTTTTCGAAAGAAAAGATAACTCACTATCGAACAGCAGAAAGTGTAAGTGTAGAGTTGAGTATTAGGGTCAGAAAACCTTGATGGACTTTCCTATACCATCAGTCGGTAGACGAGAGTGTATGTAACATGATAGTAAAAAAAAAAAAGCAGCACAACAAAAACGATGCTATAAGACGCAGGTTTTAGTGAGGTTTTGGTTAAGGCGCCACATGTCTACGATTGGAATGATTGAGGAGACATTTTGCTTAGACGGCAAGAAAAGATTACATGCTGCACGAGATTTCGTTTATGTTTTCTCAAGCACAACTTTCTCCGGCTTGTAACGGCCAGCAACATTTCCCGTTCTCTTTGCTGTTTTATTATCTCTTACTTAGGTTGAAGCTGGAGCCATTTATTCAATAGTTAAAACGGGATATGGTAGCCAGTACAGCACAAAGCATATCGTCTGCCGACTTCCTCGGTTTATATGCATTTGTCGAATTGGCAAACCGCCCGAAGCGAGTGGCAATTATTAAGAGATAATAATAAAAATAAATTATTCCGTGATTGCAGCGAGTGTTTGCCAATTACATCAGCATGCGTGTGGAGAGTGTGGACACTAAATTGTTGAGTTTACTGTGCTACAATATCGAAAGAATAAAATGGCAAACAAGACAAACGTAGTGCAGAATGCAGCATAATGGAGTGCTAATGTGTTTTATATTTCATTAAGCAGTTTTAAATTGTTTATAGCACTTTACGCCAAATGACGCTAACACATTAAGTTACGCATGCAGAGTTTAAAACATTTTTTTTTAATTGGCGTATCGTTGCTTGGAAACCTATTTCTCCAAGATTATAAAGGTAAACATTATTATTTATTTTATTTATTTTAGTATGACGGCACTACGCCGTTTTGTCAACCGCGCTTGTGATGGCTACGTTATAAACACCAAAAAGTAAACATTACATAATCTATTTTTAGTTGCCTTACACGATCAAGTTAATTTTGAGACAGCTTGGGTAGTACATTTCCTTGCTACCACGGCCTGTTTCATCCCCAAACAGTACAAAAAACCACTATACTATTTTGTCTTGACAATCAACATGATGATACAGAGCGAGAAAATGAATGTTTTTCCTTTTAACGTTTCCGTACTTCTTTACTGCCAAAGGGTGTTCATTTGGTGAGCAAAATTCAATTAAGATCCGTTACCCATCGGAATGTGTGCGAATATCCAGCCCGAAGTATTAATTTGATTATAATTCATTAAACAATTAGCAATTTGTGGGTAAACCGCAATTAGCCACCATTCTACAAGAGGGTAAAAATGTTTGAAGGCGGTTGGCTTTCGAGATACTTTGTGTTTATCACAGAGTAACATAGTCGGAGCCAAATATGATTCAACTGGAATGCAGCAAAGTTTGCTGCATTAATACAGAATTATATCTTAAAAGAGAGCAAGGCATGGCAAATATTGATATTGAATTATAAATCTTAACGCATCTTACATGAGCAAAATTTTGGCTATGTAACAAAAGTTTTCAACATTACGGTAACGAATTAACTCTATCAACACAGCAGCCTCAAGGGAGCAGGAATTTAGAGAAACAAAACCACAAGAAATCATAAGAAGCGTACTCCTTTTGTTTTCAGGTTGGTTTTTCGAATTAATTCAAAAACCACATTTTCATTTACGTTCCGAGGAAGAGTTCAAACTAAAAGGGTTGGGATTGGCTGGTTAAAGCGAAAGTAATCCTTCGGAAAATCCATTAAATCTAAAATTGGCAAGTTGCGGTTTTCGAGTGTGTTAAGTTACGCAAGAGCTGTTTGCATAAAGTAGTAAGCCCTTTATGTACTATTGTGTTATGGTTTAATTAAAGTTTTCGTGAAACCCGTGACCCGTTGTGAGAAACGGAAACTTGATAGGATATTGCAACGTATTCGCTTCTTCACTTCTACTTTTTAGAAGGTAATGATACTATCTTAACGTATAAAATTTTTCGTACCATATGCCTTATATTATTTATTTATTTACAACCAATCATGACTTTAATGCTTCCTCAATACAGCTCCTTGGGGAGGGGCCCGGTGGTTTAGGCGACAACGGCGCCGGTCTTCATACGGCAGCACCGGGGTTCAAATCCCATCCGGGACGTCCGGCGCGTTTCGAGGACTATGACTATCCAACTACGTGGTATCGACATATCTAGTAAGCCATTTGATGGCCAGCATGAAATTTACAAGACGGTCGATAAGCCAAGGAGAAGAAGGATGTGTTTATGTGTATGATTTTTTTTTGTGTATGACATTTTTTAATTTTATTAGTTAGCTAACAATCTAGTCTTTTCATCTACACATGAACCTTCCTTCCTTCTAGTTTTCGTTGTAATATAAAGAAGGTTTATACAGCAAGAAAAGAATCAGAGTGCACGTTTTAAAATTCTAATAGACAGAACAAATGTTGATGCCTAGGATTTGAACCTAGGTATGATCGTCCTATTAAAAAAAAAACGGAGCGAACCTAATAGGTTCGGAACGAAACTCTCATCACTACAAATATCAAATACGTAGGCCAAGGCCAACACGCTATGATACCGGTGAACTTTGTCCGTTCAATGGATTAGTGGTAAAACAGTCTGCTTTGTTTGATCAATAATTGCGCAGTGCAGAGCAAAGAAATTTTTTTATTTAATTTTTCAAATAAAATTTAGTGGAATGAATTACTGCTTTGTACGGCATAATATGTTAGGGATTCTGAAAGTCTCCTAACAGTGAAATTATTTAAATGATAAAAAACACCTTTGGTACCGAGCCGTAATACTTAAACTAAAACCCGTTTGCTGTAACATATTTAGTTCGAAACATGTTTTTATATTCGCTTATATTTGCTTTCTTCAGACAGGTATGACACTTAGAGGTCTGCATATACTCACCAAGCCCTTCAAGTTTTGAATAGAACAGATGCAAGTGTTGTTACACTTTACCAAAATGCAGCACCCTTTCACACGGACACACACATCATTTAGTTGCCTAATTTGAAGCTTGTGGTGATTAAATAGAATCGCTACATGGTACTGCGAATTAAACAGAATAGATTTAGTTCGCATTCGTCACTGTCAATGGTGTGACTGATGTGATACACGCACGTAAAGCAGACGCCACGAACTCTCTCTCTCTCTCTCTCTCTCTCTCTCTCTCTCTCTCTCTCTCTCGCAGTGGAATGGCATGCTTGGTTTTGGAAGGGTGCAAAATCTTTCAGTGATCCGCCCATTTGCTGTTTCTGAGCTAATCAAATTAAGCTGCAGAGAGGCGACCGAAACGCGATGATTCTGATTTGATGAATATTTGACTACCTTTTTACTGTCGATGTTGGTTAACCCGGGGAATTCGCAATGTTGTCAACGATTTTAGAACCAAATGTCTCAAATGGTGACAGCTTAGATAGCCCAAGATAGCTCTGCTGATAATGTCGCACATAACCAACAAACGAATGATCTGTTCGGATTGAAAGAATGTTTGAACGTTTGGTTTGTGTGTTCATCATTGCGGAAAAGTATTGAATTTTTTTTCTTCAAAAAATATTGTTAGCTTACGATTCAATCACATTGACATTCAAATCCAAATCAATACGAAGGTTTTACGAAGTAACAATAAATTCTTCTTGTATATTTGTTTTTTTTTCGTTTCATGTGCAAAAAGAAAAGAGCGAACCAATCACAGAAACATTAACTTTATCTGAAATGATTGACGTATCGCATACTACCAGGATAATTCGATGGGACATTTGGAATGAATGAAGGAAATAGGAAACATTAGGGAAATAAAATTATCCCGGATGGATAACAAAGGAAAGTGAAAGTCGAAGCGATTATAAAAAAAATGCATGAATAAAACATAAAACTTGTTTAACGTCGACGTTTCAAGATTTTCTGCGGGCAAAGATTATATATTATGGTGTGGAGAGAAAAAAAACTCTTATAATGCTTTGTTTCCCCGAAGATTAGATTTGTAACCTATGTTGTTTTCAATGCCATGTGTTGTAACTCTGTGGAAAGTTTGCAAAGTTTAACAACAATAAATTGAACGGAAAACACAAGACCCGCATTGTTACGGCAGAATGAATAACTATCCGGATCCATTCAGTCGATCGTCAAACAAATCAAATAAAATAAGCAAGAATTACGCTTGCCAGGCCACGTTGGCAAATCGATTCACGGATTTGTTCGTGCGAGTTTCATAAATAAACTGGGTGCGTTTGTGGCGCACTCTTTCACTCGTGGTACAAGCAGCAGCATTTAAGAGATTGTCACTTCAGTCGCGCACAACAATTATCGCTAATTATAAGAGCATAAAAAGAGTATACCTCTAGCTTGTTGATACTTTCCTGCCAGCATGTGCGTGTACTGTAGTGTGCGAATTTCTTCAAAGAGCATTTTTTAATGGCATGTCGGTTGGTTTTGCTACGTGACACGGGCATGTTTCGCAATGCAATCCTCATTTCCCAACGGAATCATTGCCGTATGTACTTGAAAGTAACAATTGGCAGCAATTTGGTAGAACTCATTATTTTTCACTTAGCACAGTTGTGTTCAAGACACACCGTACTCACAGTTCGCAACACGCGTTGTCCTTTTGGTCATTACCATGCAATCAGTGCATAAATTTTGTGATGGTTTTATTTTCGGATAAAGCAGTTTTTACCGTAACATGAACAACAGCAAAAGTAACAATAAACATAATTTATAAAGGGGTTTAAACTATCATTTGAAGATGAGCTGGGATCAATGATGGAATTGGAATATATAATTTTTAATATATTTGGCTTGATTATTTTCTTCAGTGAAAAATAATACACTTGATTTTAAAACTGTCATTTCATATTTTGCGTAAAAATATTTAAATATTGCATATCTCGTATATGAGTTGGGTTGTCCAGTGGTACTGCGACAGCGGCACAGGTCTTCAAACGGTAGGACTGGAGTTCGAATCTCATTCGGACCGTTCCCCCGTAGTGAGGACTGACTATTAAACTTATCACTCACGCCAGTGGCACTCATGCACTACTCACCGTAGTGAACTCGCTGCTCATTGCAGTGAACTCATTACTCACTTGACGTATAGCTCTTCGTTAAGTTTCTGTCTCACCCTTGTGCGTGAACATACTCCCCCCCAATGACGAAACGTCATCGAAAAATGTAAACAAATACATGTGCTATTGCAGAAGATGAAAAATTTGTTGCAAATTACTATAATTAAACAATTCAGCAAGTATTCCGCTGTACTACGCGCGTGAGCTGAAAGTCCCCGTGATGTGACCAACAGGGGCTGTGTTGTGCTCGAGCATGAACTAGTCTTCAAGGTAGTATGTAAAGCAAGAGCAGCGCTTTTATCCTTGTCCTTTTCTTGTAGACGACACCCGGATGCCGAATATTGCCAGCATCGATCAACTACCAACCCATCGGGATCCTCTGGAAATGTATACAATTTTATGTTTAAATGGAGTAAGGACACATACTGTTTACTGATAAAGTTTTAGTAGTTTGTGTTATGACACGCAATGTCAGAACGCACATGAGCGTACCTTGTCAAAAGTGTCAAAATTGAGGATGGTGTACGCACCTTATAAGATAGCGTGTCAGCTTAAACGGTCAGTCTTGTCCTGACAACGGTATCGACCACATCGAATAAAAATCTGAGAACTACGCGCTGCTGGTCGTCTATCCATCGAATATGACATTAGTTTGTAACAGTTCTTCGACTGTTGTAGATAAGCTCGGTCACAGGATCATCCAAATTGATCATCAGCAAACGGACAGCGGAATCTTTTGTAGTTTCCAAGCCAACGACTGCGGATGAGGCTGCAACTCGGCAGTGAGCTCTTCGCTTACAGGAGAGCCTGCGTTGAAAGAGTACGTGGCAGCACATCAGTTTCCAGTTTTCCATTGCAGCATGCAGGGGTTTTCTTCATGTCGAGCAGATCAGGCGGCGGATGATGTTGATCTCATATGTTTCGATTGTGAAGCACTGTCCATCAGTACTCAGTTGTTAATCTCCGCTGAGGCAGTTTGCCGCAAGACTTCTGCTGGTGCTTGCCCTAAAGCTGCTGCAACGGTGTGCCGTGTCATGATCGTTAGTGGTATCGTAAGTGTAGTTCTCAGCTGGCTTCGTTGCAGTGGAACCACTAGTGTGTGTAGTTCACAGCAGTGCAGTGGAACTAGTGTTGTGTGTGCAGTATTGCTCTTCGTCCAGTTTTTGTCTCACTTTTGCGCGTGAACAGGTGAGTATCAGGAAAAACAATCAAAATTTAGTAATTTAGTTTTGAATAAACAGTACAATAATTAGACGCTGAAGGGGCGGCCCAGAGGTATAGGCAGGACCCAGGATTCAATTTAAATCCGGACCGTTCCCCCGTAGTGAGAATTGACTAACCAACTACGTGGTATTAGCAGTCTAGTAAGCCATTAGATGGCCGGCATGACCTTAGTAGGTCGTTAAGTCAAGAAGAAGAAGAATATATCAATCAATAACAAAAAGCGGACACGAACAACCGAACTCACTTCAAGCGGGATGACGAGAACATCGAAATCAGCACTAAAGAAGCGAAGATGTTTTCGCAATAGAAATAAGAAAAATAAATGAAACAGGCAGGATACACCAAAGCTCTAAGGACACACTCTCCACTAGATATTTTTGCTCGTATCAAGTCGGCAGAAGACGGGAAAAGTTTACAACTTACAACGAATTTCAATATTTATGATCCTGCTAAGTCTTCGAAGGGGGATCAAATTTGCTTTTCTATCGTGGGAATAATCAATGGTTTCTTCGCCCATTGGGTTCGGAATACCAAATGTTAAGTATTGCATTGGAGCTCATTTTAAAGGAGAGTTTTATTTTTATCCATTAGTGTCATTTTCATGGTTAATGTTCTAGCAGAAATTATTGGAATATTTCAATAATTTGTTTTTGTTCTACAAAGGAAGCAATTTAGGAAGATTTGTGTAGAAACTTTAAAATAAAGTTATAATAACCAAACACAATTGATAATTAGAAAAAATAAAATATCTACTACCTTCTTCTGCTCATTGGATTAACGACAAGTAGACCAGGAGGCCGCGCCTGTCATCGCATGGCATACTAGACTAATCGACACTATGTAGTTGGATAGTCAGTTCTCGACATTATGAGGGATTTTTTTTTATCCATATAGAACGGTCAGGCCGTATTGCTAATATGGAATAGTACGAATAGTACCATTCAAGGAACAGTACCACACGAAACACTTATGGAAAACGCGCTAGCTCTTTACTTATTTCGTTAATCACAGCAATTCCTGCTTCAAAAAATCTTTTCGATCATCTCATAAATTACTGAAATCTCTCAAAAGTTTCCTCACACTCCGCATTCAGTTGCACTGGGGTTTGAAATATTTGTCAATGTGAAATCTGGGAGGACACTTTCTCTGAGGAAAATTAAAACGGCGTCGCTTGATAACGACCTCGACACGTGACCGGCGGTGGTTCAATCGCGCACAGCGTGCCTCGATTCCCATGAACCTTTGCCGTAATGTCAAGAAGGTTTGTCCGTTTAATCTATTGCTAAAAGTATCAACACGCTTCGTTTCGCTACATTTTCTGTTGTACATCGACCAACGGTTGTGCATTTTAAGGGTTATAATGTGAAAATAAATCGCAGGGTAGGATGCCTCGTGCTTTTGGTTTTTTTTTTTTTAAGCACAAAAGTTTATCTACCGTTTCTATGATTCTATGATGTTCAGCTGAGATGCAGTTTTTTGTAGCAAAATGGGCAGGAGTAAGGAAAGCCTTGCAATTAGGATTGAAAGGTTTCCCGGTTCCGGATCGCAAGCTTATCTCGTAGAGTGATGGGAGCGCTGTGGGACTGCATGGGCGACTGCTGATGGTTTAAATTCATCAAGATTCTTTTGATGCACGCGCATAATCAATGTTATTTCATTAATGAACAAGATCGGGAAGATAAAATGCCAAGCAATACGCAAACATAGCAACATAAAAGCATGCAATGGGAAAACTAACAGTTTTGTTACATCAGTTTCTAATGTTGCTAAATATTTGTTTATTGGACAAGTGATAAATAAATGAATCTCTTTCTCATATAAGTAATTTATTATATGCCAAGCTTTAGTTCTTAAGATGCGCTATATCTGTTTTGAATAAGGCATGACAAATTTACGCAGTCATCAAAATCAGATACTTTGAACCTTAACGCCTGTCAATAAGTGATACTTGAAATGTATGACAGTAGTATACGGACGCGTTGAAATTTTCCCTGTGCGTGGCTTGCATTTCAAATGCGATTTATGCTTGTACGAAGTTACACACGCTAAACCAAGTACCACCGGAGCAAATGTGCGATCAAAATTTATTTAGCCGTTGACTGAGATGCAAAAGTGTGTCAATGTGAACGGGCAGCGCGTTGTTTCAGACAAAATGACAAGGGGTTCTTGCAAACATTTAGTTCCAGATACGGGAAAAATGCCACTGCCATAGGGCGTTACAACGCATAGCGAGTCCCACAGTTCGAGTTCAATTTGATACGGTTAAATAGTAACACAAGTGGTCGAGGAGAAACTTTTCGTAGGGAAGAAAACTGTTATAAATTTATTGCCGGTACAGAAACGCATCAATTGCTTATACTGTATGTAAGAGATTGACGCTTATGGACCTTCTTTTTCGGCTCTTAGTATGCGAAAAATCGGTGCTACAATCAACACCCAGCGGCGGTAGAATTGGAGAAAGAAACTTGTGAAAAACATGAGCAAAGTAGAATAAGCGAAGATAACTCAGACTACCTGTGCTTTCTGTCAAATGGGACCAACGTCGGTAGAAACATCTGCTGCAAGCATTCACCAAAGTTTCAAAGTGGTATAATAAATCACTCGTTTGTAATGAGAAAATAAATGTAGAAAAGATGGTACAGGAAAAAAAAAACGATTTCTATAAATGCATATTGTAAAGCAGTTTTCCAATTGCATTGAACTCACGGTGCTTTCATTATCGAATTTTTTAAGGTAGAAAAAGGTTGAATCGGAAAATGTTCCACAAAACATGGACAATACTCTCATCCTTAAGAAGATGTCCTTTGCAAATCGAACAAAAGCTTGTCACTTTCTATAACAGGTATTAATCCCGTTGTAATCCTGGTTTGACATTGAAGCTGTGACGGAAGGTTCATGGTGAAGCAGGCCAACTGCTGTCTTTTATTTAATAGCAAGGAAAAAATAATATCTACAAGTAATCAAATTTCAAACACATTCTCACGGAAATATTATTGCTGCTAATACATCGTTTCAACTCATTTTAATAGTGTTAAATAAGATGCAGAAGGGCTAGAAAATCAACATAACAACAATACTATAGTTAAACTATGATCAAAATATTAGAAAGACACATTGTGTTTTTTATTAACTTGTGCGTATACTCGTAATTAAACGATTCATTAAATACACATATTTATAAATTACGTCACTATTTTTTAGGTACTCGCTCCCCAGTATCACCTCACCTTATAAATTGATCTTGAAAAAACGCAACGCACTATTTGAAAGCTTTAGCAATTGCTGCGCAAGCATTTAATAACACTGAATCATCCATGATAAATTAAAATATTTTATTATTATATCACTTATGTTTCAAAACTTTATACAAAAACTTATCTAATTATGACACAAAATAATGTCAATTTTCTTAAATTTGAATCAGCAACAAATATTGTTCTTTATAATTAAATATTAATTATTGGCATTGATAATACTATTGATATGATTTTTTTCACGTTGCAATCATAAAAAGAGAAAATGAAATAAAGATAAACATAGACTTGTATCAGCATGAAAGTTCTCAGAAAGTTACCATGATAATGAAAAAATACAAAAGTGAGGGGAAAAATAACTTTGGTACTCCTGGATTACAGTACTTATCCACTTTGACTGGCTTACACCATTGGGAAAATGCACAGCACACAGGTTAACATACGTGGATTTCTTAAGGGAACTATTAATGAAGTTTTGTGTAGATAAAAACAGCAAAAAAGTTTCTCTACTATCTCTGCTGGGGCGATGAGAACCTTCCTTCAAAAGCAAAACGTCAATTGTCGTGAATTGTATGATAGCAACAGAAATAAAACACGGGTGCTTTCGCTAAAGAAAGCGAACAAACGTAAAGCATGAACGGTATTGGAAAGAAACAGTAGCAATTATTTGGAAACTTGTGTATTGCACTCATCAGAACTTTGTTGGTAATGGTAGACATTTAACAAAGCTGAATAAAATGGCTTCATTTATATTGTTGCAATTATGGTAATGCTACAAAAATACGATAAAATACTTCGGTAACTGTGAACAGTTACAGCTACAGCTCTACTGTCGAACCATTCCCATGGCCCACAGTATCTAATGGAAAAGTAGGTCTAACTCTCCGAGGCATTTAACATGTTTTTCTCGTCTTTAATTGTATGGTACTAAAAGAAAAATTGCAGCAACGCTAAAGTGAAAATTGTGCAAAAATAAACGTTCCCATTTAGCATGCTCAAATCACAACCAAATGATAAAGAAGATCAAAGCTACAGCGAGGGAAAGATCTGTCTTTAAATATTTAATTACACTGGCAAATGTTTTGATCCATTACGTTGGCGTTGATTGCTTGTTTTTGTTTTGTGTCTGCTTACTGCACCTTCTGCCGGGTTGGGACTTCTAGTTGTGAAATAAAATATTGTCGAAAAATCTTGACACATTTAGCTGCTTCCAACTTCAAAAACATCTGCAACCAGTATGATGGTGATTTATATAACGATATCAATAGCCGATCCGGAACAGCTTTATCCATACGGAGGGTGCTGACGACTGTTTAGCCTTTCATGTGTTCTGCTTTACCATCCATACGGCAGAAAGGGCATCCGTGTAACACTTTCAGGTACGCAGCCACGTATGCGTCAGCCACAGTTGGTCACTTGTGATGAAAATCACGTTTATCACTACTGGTTTTGGGGATGTATCGGAGTTTTCCCCAACCCTTGCACATCGGCAGATGGTATGGGATCCTTGTGTCCCACTGTTTTTATCATGTGTGCCTTTGTAGGCGGTTCGTCTTTGCCCAAATGTGAAGACGTTCGGTCACAATCGCGTGCCCGGGTCCGGGGCACAGCTGCCGCATGCTGGCTAGGAAATCAATTTATTTCATTTCGAAGTTGGAAATATTGGCAATTGGTTGGTTATCGCTCGCCGTGCGGGTTTGTTTCTGATTTTTCGTTTGATTTAGATTAGCAACGTAATTGCTATAAATAAGGTCCCAGGTTCCTTGTGTATGAAATTCTGGACGTGCCCTCTCCCCAAGGCAGCCGACACTAAAGACGACCATGAAGGATGAAAAGGAAATGTTTAGTTTTATGGTTTTGGGATAGAAAGGACATTGACGATGGAACGGGTTACATGTGGAGGAATTTACCCCAAACTTGAATCATCAATCCAAAGATAAGTAAAAGGGGAGATATTTGGCTATATATGCAGCAAATGATTGAAGTTCTTTCGTTATTTCCTAATTTGAGGGTACGGATGAAAAGAAAAAAGGACATGCGGTCGTTGTGTATACTACAGTACATTGAAAAACTTTTAGCTTTCAAAATGAACTAATTCCTAACAACTCTATGATGCTGAATAATGCATTATAATACAAACAATTTGAAGGTATTAAATGCTGCATGATTCCTTTATAATATAATAATAATTCTTGATTAAAAAATTCCTTCTTAGAATACAATTTTCACTATAAAAAATATGTGTATATTCTTCCTCTTGCATTGATTAATGAGGTGTGGTGATAAGTAATGCTCAGCAACATGGTAAAATTGAAAAATGTTCTGTTTTCATTCAAATGAAGTTAAGCATGAACGCTCCAAACACGAAGGATCAATTTGAACAATGGTGATAGTTAATTGCGACTACACATGTAATGCTTGGCATGTTACCCTCCTGTAAAGGACCCTTGAGGAATCGAAAAATCCCTTTCCCTACACGCCGGGTGTCGCAGAGAATGCAATGCCAGTTCTTTAGCGATGTTCGAACTTTCACCCTGACATTAATTTTCATCTACAAGTAGGGAGAGCGAGAGAGCGATGCATTGCTTCAAAGGTGCGTACAGAGTAGTGGATCAAAAAAAGCGATAGCGTCTCGAAAGAGCAGAAGGGCTGTCGCCTAGAGTTGCTGTAGGGTGTAGCGATTTATTGGGTAAAAAAAAACATTTAAAAATAAATATTGTCATTATTTTTAATATCCGCTTTGCAGGCGCAACGAGCATTTGAAAACAACATGGTAGCTTGTGGCGTTTCTCACAACGGGGCGCATTATAACAAACGTCTCTGGATGACAGAGAACATAGAGAGTGCAAAAGGAACCCAGTGAAAGGATGGTGACGATGACGCAGATCCACGCGTCGCTGTTAATGGATGCTGTTCCGCAAGGGACTCTGGATGAGATAGATCTACGCAGTGGAAGTCATAGTGCAAGACTATAGTTTTCCTGTATCATTGTAGCTGGTCTTTTGGCCAGGGCTTTCCGTTCCATGTTATCCGTTCCACGTTACATTTGGATCCGGAAGGCATTGCGCTCATCTGCCATCATACTTTACCGAAATATCTGGCGTATTTAGAGGATAGACAAGAGAAATAGAATTATAAGGGTCGCATACAGACCAGTTGTCACACGTTTCATTATTGAGCTACACTCGTTTCTGCATATCAATAGCTTGTACAGTAAAATGAACCCTGTAGAATGTTCTGTGCAGTGAAGTGCAATAAAACATGCCTTGAAATAGAACAAATGTTAGGGATGTCCCTGTTGCCTTTATTTAAAATTTGGTAGCTATACATATTTTTACACTTAAGTGATATTTCAAAAATAGCTCTTTGTCACCTTTTTTCTGCCTGTTCTATCACAAATGAAAAGGAAATTTGAAGAAAATGCTCTCATCACCAACTTGTAAATAGATACAATAGTAGAAACCATCTACTTGCTAAGGAGATTTGAAAATGCGGTCTATTGTACGATAATGACCAGGTGTCCTTCAGGCGATTTAAAATTTCATACTTTACGATACGATACCACAAAAAGAGACATGGAAAAGAAGAATGCAAATCTGCACAAAATACACTTTCACAAAGAAATGACAAACTCCTTTCTTTTCACAGTACAATCGCATGAAAGAATAGCTGAAACAAAACACACTTCTATCGCCACAGGACACATGTCCACCTACGGTGCTGTGTTGCATGAAGAGCTACACAGTTTGAGTTTTTGGTTTGGTTGTTGTGACGAATAACAACACAGGCACAGGCTTTTCCACAGGAGATGTTCACTGGTAGAACGAGATGGTGGTAAGATTCTTTTTTTGTTTTGTTTTTGTTAAAAGAAACAATCCACTTGAAACAACGTCAGAGAATATATATATATACAAAAATCGGCCACTTGCTTGCTTATGCTTATCTCCCGGAGCGACGTCCCACCGAGCGCAGGGCAACTGGAAGCGAGCATATGTTTCGGGATGGGGGGCTAGCTGGTTGAAGTTTGTAGGACCGAATTTAGCTCAATGATTCGTGTTTTGTTTCGAAAGACCGGTTACATCGTGTGCTGTGTGGTATATTTTGTTTTTGCAAAGTCCAAACATTCTTCCCATTGTTAAGGGTAACATAGTATTTATGTGCAATCCCCAGGCAATCATAAGCGATTTTGTGTGAAATTTTGACATAAGCGTGTAACACGATCTCCCCAGAGATACGTGATACCATCATGAGAAGGTTGGTTTGGGATGTGCCTGATTTTCCTAGCTATAGCTTCCAGCTATCGTTTCAAAGCAGTCCCTGGATGGATTGGCCTAGAATCCTTGCTCCTTATTTGACAAGGATGAAATATCACAAGCCAAGGTTGGCGTAGGACCTTCACAAACATCACACATAGATACTTTGGACGTGCAATTTGGCAATCAATCTTGCAGTTGTATCTTGGAGCGTGCTTAGTCTAATTTGTCGACCCAGTGCAGTGGTTTGGCCAATGTTAATTTAATCGTTTACTATTGTTTGTACTGTTTTATTTTTCGCTGAATGTGTTTGTAAATACTTCAAATATTACAGCGTAATACAAGTCCTTTTTTCAATTCTCATTCGATGTTTATTACCACCCTGTAGTGTAGAACATTTTTCCCAGGATTGCATCAGACCGCTCGCGAATGGGCTAGAGAAATGAGTGGTTCCATAATTGGCACCCTCGATTACTCGATTTTCGTCATATGGCTTTTGCGCACGTCCTGCAGATGGGACACAGTTTAACTTGCAACATGCCAGGCATAGCCTGGCGACAAAAAAGGGAACAGGGAACGTAATTACAAGGTCGTCACAAGCGCCTATGGCTTGGGAAATCGAATGGGAATTGAATTACTTTTCTATTGCCACCTTCACATCATGCTTCTCGAGGGATTATCGTGCGTGCGCACATACACACCACCACCGTGGATATGTTTGCAAGTTGAGATTAGGACTCACAGAGGGTTCGGAACATTGCCCGCAACAGCTGAACACTCGAGAAACTGTCGAGTATTGTTTGATTTTTAATGGCCTCTAGAGATGAGTGGCTATTGTTTCGTTTGATTAATGATGGAACTTGTGCGAAATAATGTATCGAATAATCTTATTCCATTATTGCGCCACAAAATAGAAAATGTTTTGCATACGTTTATCTAAATGATTAGCCGTTATGCTTGGATTTATTTTGTGATGATATCTCAATAGGCTACTCCTTCGTTGTGCTTAAGCTACGATTAAAGCGTATGAAAGTATGATAACATAAATGCAGGATTCCTTGCACTTCGCCATGCAGCTACAGAAAGGTTGGTACAAACACCCAGAAATAACATCATCCGCATTTCTGATCGTTTTATTCTACACAAACAGATCTTTTTTCGTGCTACATTCGGTTTGAAAATCGTTTTTGTAATGCTTGTAGGCTAGATGAAACCCGTATTACCGCACCGGTGTGTCATGTCGTTCAAGTGGTTTCTACTTATCATGCATCTACGTTCCTTTAAGTCAAATTCGAACAACACCAAAGTCGGAACTCTTCTCGACAGGAAGCGACAGAATATGTAAATGCAAGAAAGAGGCAGCGAAGAAAAGGACCGCAACCGTATTTAAACACACAGTGTGAAGACACTAGCTTAGCCGATTGAGGACTCGTGTAAATATAGCATGATCCGTTCGTCTGAACCGTAGCGGTCCGTTCAGACATGAGTCTCCGGCTCCCTGTCAGCTGTTTGCAATCGAGTGTTGAGATTTTAGGTTCCGAAGCTGCCGCGACACATCCACGATGGAAATGTCCAAAAGACCCTCCTGCCATAAACGGTTCCGTGTTAGCGTTTTCTTCCCTTGAAGTGCGGTGGATAATGAAAGTGTCACCAAGGGGCACAGCGCTAACCTTTTACTAAATCCCGCACACGTCCTGCACATTAACGGCACCAGCTCACGAAGTTTCCGTTGAATGCATGGTGCACATAATTTATGTAAAATATATATCGCTAGTTAAGCAAGCCTCCATTTTCATTTCTCACTTACAATCACTGCACCAGGCGTACAGGGAGAATATATCCACTGTCGTTATAGTGGTTGCAGTCGTTGCTTTGTATTACAACTATTCATTAATGTAAGCAATCAAATGCAATGGATGGCAAATGTTATTTGCAGTCGTTATTGAAATGGTGAAAATAACATATACGACTCGGACTTTCGCTAATAAATTTTGTCGATAACGAAATAATTTTCCACAGGCACCAACTGGCAAAGGTGTAGCTAAGCTTGACCCAGTAGCACCGTGTCTGTCACGCTAAAAGTTATCATTCACCATCCGTCGGCTAGGAGTGTCGTGATGTACGGCTGCAAACGGCAGGTCCGTCGTGATGACGCCGCTCATGAAATCTTCGCACATTCATCCTCCGTTAAGGGCTCTAAAGAGCTTATTGATTTCGAGAAAACGAACATAAATTAACGAGCTAAATAACTTAATCCCTCCCGTTCGCCCGACGAGAGCGATCCAGCAACAGCTAGGCGCGTCGGCGTTGAGTGAAAGCGAACCCAATGGGATGGAGCTCTCCGGCAGCTCTTATGCAGCTCAAGCAAACGCAAAACAAAAACACTTTGAACAAATGGAAGAAGATGCTTATGTCAACATAAACATGACATAATTTTTAATGTCAAACGGTTGACAAGGAGTCGAAAAACGGAGAGTATCTAGCGCTTTTGAAATTGATGGGTCGATCTATGGCCTAAGAGATTTGAAGTGGTTTAACAGAATGTTAGGTAAAGCTACTTTTCGAAAAGGTACATACATTTGTATGTAATGTGTGGATGTGTTTTTAAAACATGTACAAAATTTTATGTGCTATTAGTTTAGGTTAAAAAATAAATTCAGCCGTTTTACACCATCGTAATAAGTGCTATGTGCAACGTTAATCAGAAATGAAGAGAACTCCAAATCGAAAGTATGAACTAAACCTGAACATTATTTCTGATATTGAGTTCAGACTTTCACAGCTGGCTTTTTAACGATCTCACCAGTTTTTTTTTCTCCTCATTCTTTAGATCCAGAAAACCGGCCAACAATAAGCCCTGGTCATAAAACTGAACAACCGTCCAACATTTCTACGGTTCTAATTTCCTTCTGCACCGCTCTGAAGGACACTCAAGGCAATAGAAAATGATTCTCGAGGATCTGCCTGGTTCCGAACAACAGAAATGTGTTACAAAAAAAATCCTCCGAAAATCCTCGTAAGCGTGCAGGACGGGCACAAGATGAGTGCTATTAAACAGTGCAATACGCCGACAAAGGTATTGCTGAGAGTAAAAAAAAAGAAAAAGAAAAGATCGTCGGCCGTTTCCCTTACCGAACATTTTTAGGGTCAGCAATTGTATTTGTTTTTACTGTTTTTACTCGTGTTTCTTTGCATCCTACGAAATGGTTTCTACCTGTCATGGGATCAAAATGTTTTAATAAGTCAAGCGCATCTTGCAGCAAAGATTTGCAACTAGGTTGTGGAATACGAATATGTTGGGATTGTGACACGCACCTGAATGTGTAACATAACAGATTGCAGTTAGTTTTTTTTTTTTTTTAGTGAAGCTAACACACCTTCACGCATATCAAGGTTGGGGTAACTATAGCCTAATAATGTTTTCATCTCAGTATAAATCTGTTTCACTATCTATACTGAATGACTTGCTTTTTGTTGATTTCATATCACTGCACTTCTTTTACTGTTTTGTTTTTACGTGTTTGTCGTTCAGACAGGACTGACTGCCTAGAAGCAATTAAGTGTTGGTTCTGCCATGTAAGAGAGCAGCACTACTACATTTATAACCACCATGGGTGACTAAAATTTTGGCTTTAATTAAAATAAAACTTTCTTATTTTGAATAATCATTATGTGGACATTAAGAATTTGATGGTTAAAGCTTCTTAAGCAAGCAATTGTTTAAATACTAGTAAATTATCCATTTTTTCAATAAAACAACAACCATTTCAATTGGTTTGTAATACACAAATTTTGATTGCCGTTCAAAAGAACCTGTTTTCATCTTCACAACCTATCAACATCATGGCACAAGTTCATCTCCAAAATGATGTCAATAAAATGTCGTCCGCCGTTTGGACAGCATGCTCGAAACAAGGAACCTGTAGCGAAAAGGGGTATTCGAATAATAAAACATATTTTAATCCGTTTTAAACCGATTTTGCGGTATTATGTGTTATTATGTGCGATACCGTCACCATGTCGACTGTTGCCAGCGGTACTATGTTGACGATACTGATGAGTATGATCACGGGCCGTATGATGATTATGATAAGGCTCCACAGATTCTACGCTATTTGTGAGAGAGTGTACGCAATCTCCATGCTGATGGGCGGATGCGTCCGGACGCCCTGCTGCTGGTATGAGAGATTAAATATGAAGGATAAAAAAATGAAGTTATGGTCGAAGGTTCCGAAAGGATGAACCGATAACTGGTTGGCAGTAGGAGAAAAAAACAAATTACACCGATACGCAAGGATACGCGTGGCTGTTCCTAGTGAGATAATAATGGACCATACACCCAAGAGACATTTTGCCTTTCAGAAGTGGGGTGTTGCTGCCTATCACGGCTGCTGGAAGGTTCCAATCGGGCTCGGAGTAAGGATGGAACCGTGTGTCGTTTCAATTAAAGTTACGGTCATTAGGATTAATTTGATTACGTAGGAGGATTAGAAATACGTAAAATCATCCTTCAGATTGTGTGCGGCGTAGATAGTTTTAGTGCATGTGCTGGATTGCTCCAAAAGGGGTATCTATGAATCCAAAGTATCCTGTTGCTTTCTATGCTGTGGTTTATTTGTGTGGATGAGTTCCAGTGTACTTACACTGTGGAGTGCATGATTTGGCCCAAAATTTAGCACTTATTAGAAACATAATGTTTAATTACTTCAAGAGTTCATAAAACTTTAAATGCGAATACATTTATCTAGATAGTGCACATTGCACAAAACATATTTTATTCAACTTGAAATTATCGTTGTAATATTTTAATGTAACCATGTGTGCTCTGGCAGCATATGATTCATTTATTCATTCGTATAAACCACGACATCAGTAAGGATTTAATGGCAGAGCAGAAATTTATTACCGGCTTTTACACGCTTTGTTTACGTTTTCTGGCAATCACCCATTCGGTGCTCAGTAAAAAAGAGTGACCTCCAAAGAATGATGCTCAATTCCCTGGTTTTCCATCCGTGCGACGCGTAATGCTCCCGGAAATCTGCTGCGTCGCAGCAAAGGAAACTCCTGCCAAGCGTAGTTCGTGCAGGCCCTTTCATTCGCCGGCTCATCCGCGCCGGTGCATGGCCGAAGGCCGAACACGAGGCAGAACAGCTGTTCGGGATTGCAGGGGTCGATAGCAGCAATACATTTTTTTTTAAAAAGATCATCATTTTGTTTCCTTTTCGTGTATAACAACGGTGCTTATACTGAAATAAAAAAAAATTGTAGTACCTTTTGAAAAATAAGTTTATATCGATAATATGAACATGATTTAGCTTTACGCAGATACACCGTCACCAAGCACTAATAGATATTATTCTTTTTTCACACTTACGGCACTAGCCGAGAATGTTACTGGTTGACCAAAATACATTTTCAATTCGTAGCTTAAGCTTCAGAAAAAACATATTTTGGTTTTGAAATTTTGAATCATGACATTATAAACAAGCAAATTAGAAACAAATTGTTTACAGCCTACTTTGAAATATAAGTGATTGGCGAAACATGATGAACCTATTCACATATCTCAGATCTATTCTGATAAATGTAACAAATAAGTATACGAATATAACAATTAATAAACCTCATTTTCTTTATGCATAACGGACACGCCTGGCTATGAATTACAACTGTACTTTAAATACCATATACTCATATGTGTGGTAGGAGACAGAAACATTCATTTCCTTATGACCGTTGAAATTGGATGCAAACCCTGGACTTGCTGCGATTGGTACTCCGCTCGGCTCGGATTCGTTCCGTTCCAAGCGCCAGGAAAGGGCCAACAGCATCACACGCAGCTGTATGTCAGTAATAGTTTGTCTTTGGAATTTGGTGGTTACGCCGTTCGCTGTTCGCGTAAAAAAATGTCGTGCTGTTTCATTGCTTGAAAAGTGGTGCAGCAGCAAAGGCTGGTGTTTCGTGAGTTTTGTTTGATGACCTTTAACAACAACAAATGGTGTTTAGGCCTTGGATAGAATGAATGTTAATCAATGCGGTATGCGGTGAACAGGAAAGCCCTCAGTATAGTTTTATACGATGCGCCCAGTCCCTGTCAAACAAACACAGCAGACTGAACTGATTATTGGAGAATGCATCTTTGCGTGTTAGTGATCGTTTTGTATATAATGTGAGCAATACTATGCGGAAAACATAACAGTGTTGTAATTTTCAATCAAATTGCTCATTGCCCATCCGTATCAATCGAGTTGGATGATATTTATGTTTCTCTTCGGCAATTCCGATCGATTATCGAATAATTGAATGCATTTGCTTACACTCTTACCAAAGATACTGAGTGATTGATTCAAGTTATGAAAATGCGAAAAGAGTGCGAAGTACTAAAATATTCACAAGATATGTAAAAGTGAGAATTTTGTTTGTGTGAGATAAAACAAAAGAGTTACGAACGCAAAATTGTGAATAAAATTTTGTTGTATAGTATCATAAAATTAAGTGAATGTTTTGTGAACCTGCAGCTATTTTGTAATGTTTGTGAATTCATATTTAAGTGAATGTAACTTAGTGTATGTGTGGGGGCGAAAATCATACTAAGTGATACAATAATTTATTGAAATAGGTAAATTGTGTGTCTCAAAGTCTTGAAATTACACTGCTCATCGATTTGTTGGATGTAGCAATATTTTTTCGAACGAAAAAAATAATCTGATTGTTACCAAGGTAACAACAAAGGCAGACATACAGAAAAGGATTATCCTCCGTCTTTATTGGCGGGAACGGCCTCCAGAGTCATGGCTCATGGTCATGGAACTCGGGATAACCATGGTAAGCATGTGGGAAAGTGTTTACCTGAAGTCGAAAGAAGTGCTTTCGGATTACATTTTATATCACACAGAGCACACTCTCAATCCATCTCAGAAGTCGTTTTTCTATCAAAATAATAAAAAAAAAGATATCAGCAAAGTACAGTTGATCACTGTTATGTGTTGGTCCCAGCCAAGATTTCCCTGCAGCAATGTACTGACGACAAGAAAGTATGATCAACACCACGCGGAAGAACTGGCAATGAAAAGAGAAGGTGCATGAGAAAAAGTAAAAGCTTTTCCCTGCGGAAGGATTAAGAACAAATTTTTCAGGATTATAAGGTGATTATTTGGAGATTTCTCTTCGTTTGGATGGTGAAACTCTTTTATCTATTTTTCTTGCTTTACCATTTTTCCTTACGTGCAAATTCATTATGTTGAAAGTTTTACGCTACCCATGCCTTGTCTGGCTGACTGCTCCGTATTCGTTTATGCAAACGCTCCTATGGAAAAAGGCATCTAAATACCTTTTGAGTGAATGAAGCTCACTCCTTACTTACTTACAAAATGACACAAAAATGTGTCGAAAAGAAAACGGAATGCAGAAATGTGTTTCTTACAAGTTTGCTGTACTAAAATGAAAACAACAATATTGTTGGGATGTGATATGCAAAGATTTTTGTTTTTGTTTACTACGTCAGGTCATGCAACAGGAAACAGTAGTAGTACTAATGGCGACATTAATAAAATATTGTCATTGTAACTGTTCTTGATTGACAGATGAAGCAACACAGAGTAGGCCACAGGCCTTAGCAAAGAAGAAAGAAGAGTAATGTTAGTGTCGGGAAAGAAAACAAAACGTCCACGGGTTGCTTTGGTTGAAAACGGAAAGAAAGACGAAAGACGAACCGAACTCTTCTTAATTTTTATCGGGCTCTTTGATGTCTATCGCGATGGCTTATTGCCCCGGTTGGTGTTACAACTTCCGTAGAAATTTCACGGGCTTGAGGGGCGTTTTATTATTAAAATATTCAAGGTTCCTTTTCTCTGGGTGGTTTAGGAGGATCTTATGCACATGACTTGTTGCTTGTTTTGTTTGATGTTTTGTAAGGCATTAATATAGTTTGGTTTAGAGTTTTGATACTCTAACTAGCACTCAAGTAGGGCAATTTTTTATGATAAGTTTTTTTCATCTTTGGTGGTATTAATTGAGGATTAATTTAGTTCCTTAACAGCTAAAACAATTAAGAAACAGCAAGCACAACGCTCCTATTTAAAAATCTGTGTTCCAATGCCACACAATGCTAAAATCCCGAAAAAAGTATTTAGTTGTGATAAAAAATAAACAAACTGCTGAGTAATATTCTTTGCTTGTGTCTTACGCCCAAAAACTGTACCTCATCATGCCTAAAAGATGTTGTTTTCGCGAAAAACCCACTGACTTGAGCACAAAAAAGAGAGTGATTAGCAACCGCATGGACAAATATTGACGCACAAGCTGTGCCTTGGCAGACTGATGGGAAAAGCAGCCAAAGGGCAATGCAATTATTGGCCCAAACGGAACAGCACATGGTCGCGGATGATGAGATTTGCGATAGCCCAAGCAAACCACGAAGTTGCGGGCCTACGACCCCGCGAAAGTTAAACAACAGACAACAGTCGGAAGAAACGATGAATCAGGATTTGGGGCAGGGCGCGTACCAACGGAGGCAGAACGGGTAGTTTGGAGCGCAATTTCGACAGCGGAGTCTAGGAAAATAAAAATGGCCAAGCTTGGTTACCGATTCTAGCTAAACATTGGACTAAATGGTTTGCCTTAGGGCGCGCCCCACATTAGGATTCTTGTTGCGTGTTGTTGCTGAAAAGTGTTGATAAGATAGATGAGCGATCATGCTTCTGGCATTTGCTTGATTATAACTTTAGGAAGAATTTGATTAGCCTGAACATTTTCAACTTGCAGCAAAGCGCGCCATTTCTCTGACAACTACTTGGGGTGTCTGCAAATGAGTTGTTAGATTAGTTAAGCATAGTTCTCAGTTGTTGCTGGTGCGGACTTCTACCCGGAGACTTCTTCGTACTGGATGTAAATGAGGAGAAAATAAGCAAACACTGAGAACGGCTGACTTCATTCACTCAAAATGAAAAGGGGAAGACCATTTCTATTGCTCCTTTTTTCATTACCTTTCTTTAGACAAATCCAATCGCACCCATTTGAGTGATTTTATCTGCTTGTTGTTTCAATCGTACGAACGTAATTTCGGGCTAAGCAATCACTTTCTTTCATAGTTTATGCTAATTGCTGTAGGAAAGTGTGCTAATTCGTTAACAGAACAGTTGGACGATATTCTCGCAGGTCGTTACTATGCATGTACTATCTTGTAACTAACCAATAAGTGAGAGCTATGCTGGGTCCTTTGGCTGGAAGTTCTTCCTTCCCTTGGCTTGAAATTTCGCAGGGTTTCCGCTATGCATTGGTCATTAATCTTATTGCCAGATCAGCAGTAAAAACATATTCACCCTCTTGATACAATGGCAGCAAGACCAGGAATTATTGTGGGAAAGGTCGCACTCGTCCGTTCCCGTTTTGGTACACTTTTTCAGCAGCAGCCACTGGCTAATCGTTCCGAATCGCTTGTGTGTTTTCTTAGCACGAAATGTTGAACCAGCATGCAAGAGCTTTGTAGTTCGTTTTTTTTTTTGTTGTTGTTCATTATTGTGAGGAAAAGGAACGGTTTATGTGTGTATATTTGCTTCACGCAGGATATCGGGTACAGCAAAAACAAATTTTGGGAGTGGTTGGTTACGCATTGAAGGAACTGCAAAATAGTTCACAGCTCTGCAACCCTGCTCTACGGTGAGGATAGATGGCCAAAGAAACTAGGAAGGACTGTTCCATTTTTCGGGATTGAACTGGCCACAGCTGTGTTGCATGTTTTGTTTTCACATATCAGTTTCTCTTCCTTCGCTTTTAACACTCAATCCGTCCCTGATCAATGCCGGTAATGCTTGCGCAAATGACAAAGAACAACGATAGCAAACCTGGCGTGGGAAGGCAAACAGGATAGAAGAAAAAAAAATCTTACTGGAATCCCATAAATTAGTCATCGAAATCCATCCCGTACTTTTGTTGTTGGTCCCGATTCCTGATTGAAACAAGCAATCGCTTCGTGGTGATGAAAATCATGCATCTCTGTTGGGGCCCCTGTATGCAATTTTGCACTAGCAATAGCATGAGACGGTTGCTTTGATCAATGAACATGTCTGCCAGTGTGTAGAGATGAATGTTTGAACAATTTTTTCGCACGGTTCACCATTGTTTTCACATGATTCGCATGGTAGACGCACTATTAAGAACGCTTCGCCAACAAGGACATTTGAAGTAGGAATGCAAAAAGATAGAAGAACACAACGTGCTAAGTGCATGAACTGTCTCAGCTGTTACAAGGAGGATGGCAAGTGACCGTTTGAGTGTGTGGAAGAAAGATCAGTTTTCGCTATAAATAGAAAGAAAGATACCGGCGCGAGCAATTAAAGCATTTGCCGTACGGGAGACGCACCATTGATGACTAATGCAACGGCGGCTACTAAAATTGCGAGTCGATGACACACGGCCCACGGGCTAAAAGATGTGATATGGTCGGTTAGAAGAAGCGCAGGGCGGTCTGCTGTCGAAAAACGTGTTGGAAAAAGTTACACATGTACAGTTTAAGCGGTAATTTGTAGTACAAACAGGTGTATGTTTTCACGGCTTTAATTACCACCGAAAGATGAGACGCGTTTGATAAAAAATATTTACCATCATCTCTCTCATCTTATGTGGCTACCGAATGTGTGGAAGAAAGTGTTTGAAAATAATTTTCAATAATGCACAGACAAACAAAATAATGCACTCAGACAAGCCGCTACTACGAGGGCCCACCTCGATGAGATGCATTTCTTCCAATTCATTTTGGAGCGTACATTTGAAGACCTCCTCTGCGGTGTAATATCATAATTTATGGACCCAGTTTTACCAGTATTTTTAGTTTTTCATCCGACCATCACTGCTAGACACCTTTCACTTTACCTTGGTTGGACAGTGTAATGCGTGTAATGTTTGACGGCCAGTGCAGCAGCAATGGTTTAAAACTTCACTTTTGGTTCGGTTGTTAGAATCCAAGGCACACTAATGATGATAAACGTCTCCGTACGGTGTGCTTGCTCGTGAGTAGCTTACATTCCACAGTTATCATCCATATCAAAACGCGACTGAATTGACTGTGGTGTTGTACGGTGGGGCAGTTCTGGAGTGTTGTGTGCTGTTTGTGCTCAAGTGTCGACGGAAAATGTGTGGAGAGCTATTGAAAAATCAACCGCTCGGTCTCGCTTATTTCCCGCTCCCGGACTGAAAGCATATAAAGGTGCGTGTGGAAGCAGAATCCGGAGATTCATAAAGCAGCATGAGACCGGGATCAGTTGGTAGGTGCTGTGCAGTCCTTGGTATGCTTCTTGCCCAAGGATCACAGGGGGCAACAATATTGCTCCGATGGGTTTTTCCTTCTTCCTCCCGCCATGCACCGCCTGCTGCAAATTGTTTGCTTTGGATGCTTTTATTCCTAACGCACCTCCACCAAGTGCCCTGAAAGCGGTAGAGAGATTATTTTTTTTCTCCTTAGAGTTTAGTAAGCAACACAAAAATACAGCGGTTTAATAAATCAGCATTAGAGGCACCGGGAAACGATTGTAAAAAATGATGAAAAGTAAAATTCATTGAAGATGCTCAACAATGGGTGTGCGAAGCCTTGAAGTAGCTGAAGATTTCTTCGTGTTACACTTTACGGGTTTTATTGCCATCGTTTTTCTGTGTAAGAGCGTGTGAAACGTTTTTTCTGGTTTGGAACAGTTTGGAATCATGAAAAATTTGCTTGCATATCATGCGTTGGGATATAGATAGATGCATTAGATAATGTTTTAATTTTTTCAAAAAAAAAAACATCATTTATAATGAACAATTCAGCAATATGGCCATGCCGTTCTCACTCAAAAAAAAAAAAAAAAAAAACACTCAAAAATATCACAAAATTATCCAATAAGATTGCAACGGGGCATATATCCATTGCAATAATTAATTCTGCTAAATAAAATAAGAAGTAATGAAAATAATTAAAATGTACTAAATGTAATATTTTCTCATTCACAGGTTCTCCTCACTGTACATCTCACTTTTCCAGCACTGGGATGTGAGCAGCGATAGTATGTGTGTGCATGTTTGCTGCAGCAATATAATTGAATTCACTTCCTCAATTGCTCCAGCCTAAAGTTTCATAACTCATGATACCATCGAGCATCGGTGCGAAGAGAATATTTGCCAGTGATGTGATGGCAGAATGGTATATCAAGTGACAGCGCGCCATGGACGCCAGACATCAATAATATTCCTCTTTAATCAAAAGATAGACGATGTCACTCAATCAATTCTGCGGTGGTGGTGAATGCTGAACAAATCAGACAGCGATAGCAACACCGCAGAAACCCACAGAGGTTGGTGTTACATGGAGGAAGCGTATGAGAATGCAGCAAGGCTCCACTGCTAGACAAGGTTGCTGTTTGAAGTCCTGAAGTGAAAATCCTTAAGTCATTGCATGAATTGTTTTTACGTCATCGTAGAATATTACGCTATGCTTTGAGGTGGATAAAGATAGTATATGAGAGCATATGTTTGTTTCAGAAGATAATGATATTAGTTTTGGCGAGTGTTTATCAGTTTCAATTTAATGTTTTGCTTTATAATGCCGTATGCTTCAAGTGAAAATTTATTTTGAAATGTTCAGTGCTATGTGATAGCTGCTGCATGAAGATGGTGAAGATCTCATAGTGAAATTATTCAATGCTAAATAAGATGGATCGATAATCAACAAGGAGAAGCACAGTGAAGTGAAGTGAAGTGAAGCTGTAACTGAAGTAGCATATATGTTATCTTATTAAACCTTCCCAAATAACACGACACGGAAGCAGCAAGGGAACGCGAAAGCTGGGAACGAGCAACTGGAAGCAAAATGACTTTTGTCACTGATGTTGGCATTCATCATTCCGTGGTATGGTTTCTGTTAATGTGCAGTGGTATTTCAACGAAAGTACTAGGTGAGTTGATGTAACAAATGGTATCATTTGAATAGATTAAATGGAAATTCATGATAGGGCGTTTTTACTGATGCTTTATTCATGTGCTCATGTGTCTGTTACTTTGTTGTGTAATGAAGATGATCATCTCATCCATTCTTTTTTTGTAGAACTGTTATGTGTATTTACTTTTGCGTAATTGAAGTTAATCAAATGGCTTTAGATGTGAATGTACATTAATTTTGCGTATGGTATTTATTCATTCACTTATTAAGCCATTGTGGCACTCGTAAAAATGATAATACTTATGGGATGATATTTGGAAAAAAGTGTTTACTCACGTTCGGCCTTAAAGGAGCCGTTTACAGTGTGGAAAGTTATTTTGAATCAATAATTTTTTTTTTGTGCTAGCACACACTCCTTTGCCAAATGTGCTGCAACATGCTTTTGTGGTTAAAACAACATATTTATCCATATCATATGCATCTCCACTGTGATGTTTTCTTCGTGCTTTTGTAGCTCGACTGTAGCATAAAACACCACAACAGCCGAACCGTGAACCGTATTCGTACAAGGACCGAAAGCCGAAAAAAAAGTTAATCCTTTCCGGAAGAATAAGGATTTCCTAGTGTGTTCCCCTTCTTCTATACGTGGTTGCCTGAATAAACCCTATCCCAGCACAGCCATTCGAGAAGTCTAATTAATTTTTGAAGCTATTGCTTTCTTGGCAGAAATACGAAAGTAGGTGAGATATTGATCTTGTTTGATTGTTTCGCAAGCATTCTCATGTTACCCTTTTGTTTGAGTTGAATCATTTGTTTTCCTTTTGTATTTGATGTTTTCGTTGCTTTACGTATCCTTACTCACAATGCTTTTTTTTTGAATCCGGTTATAAGTCGTTGCTATGCTTTTGATCATTACCTTGCTTAAAGATTGTGAAGCAATCTGTTAGTAAAGAAATCATACAAACAGGCAACCAATGTTTAGTAGTAATTTTAACGCATAATTTAATTCCCTAATCTTGCTTTTTATTTAGCGATTAAAAGTGCTTACCGATGATTTAAGAACAAATTCATGGTTTTGGTTAAGCAACGGAACATGGAAATGAAGATTGAGATGAAAACTCTGATGGCTTGGCCAATGCAGAAACCTTTAATAAACTACAAATTTCATTAGCCCATAATGCTGGTTGAAAATTTAACGAAACATATGGTTGATTTTCGCAACCGTTTGCTACAAAAGGATATTCGATTGCCAATTAAAACTTAAATAAGAAAGCAAAAAAAAAAATATCCAACCAATCCTCTAAGCTGTTGCATATCCCGGCTTTATGGCTTTAGTGCGTTATAATCCTTCGGGATGCATCGGTGGGATTACCGCACAACTGTTGGCCACACGCGCACACGCAATGAGAAGGGTCCTTTTTTGAAGCCAAAACAAAGTTCTGGGGTGATTTCAAACTACAATGCCGGGAGGGTGAGTAATACAAGTAAAAAAAAAAGCAAAACTATAACGAATCGATCCACCTAATCAACAAGGGAGTTGTTAAGCAGAGGCACAATTCATAATTTTCTGTACCCTGGTCCGTACCTTAAATGATAGAAAAACATACTGGCGGAGTTTGTCGTAGTAGGTCTCACCTCCGATCATCCAGCCGAGGTTTCATGATATTGGAGAATTGTTCGGTTCGAAGCTTTTGACAATGATCAAGCTGCGAGGGGTTCCATTGTTGATGATTGAAAACACCAAAAGTGCGTCAAAATGCGGGACCAAATCCTTGGCTTAGGGTTCTAAAAATGGTTTTTTTCTTGCTCTTGTCACTCACCAGGTGGTGGTGATGTTCTGCAAAATCAGCGATAATGTTTGGTTGTTTGGCAAAATTGTATTTCCTATTTATGGTATGTGGTCCCAATGCTTTTGTCGTGTTTGATTTATAGCTAAAAAGAAAAAAAAGCGTCATAAAAAAGATTTTACCCAAAGCTAGCTGTTTGGCACGTTGGAATCATGTATTTGAGGTTTGAGGTAGAGTAAGAAGTGTAATTCATCCTTTTTTATTTCAGCACAAAGCTTACACGTCCTACTTGAACGCTCAAAAATCATACATCTAACCTGTCATATTTTTAAACGTCAAAGTGACACACAAGAACAAGGCTATACTTGACAAGGTAGCTATAAATTCGCGTTTACAGAAGACAGGTTAGTTTAAACGAAAAGTACTTTTCAAGCTGAGCTGTGCGTTTAGCGTTAATATTCGAATATAATTAACTCAATGTGCACCATAAGGAAATTAGAGACCATAATTTGTTTGAAGAAACGGTAATGGCGCACGGAAACAACATCTTTGACTAAAACACTGAATGAGAGCAGTTTTCGAGCCATCATAATACTGATAGCATCTTATTTACACTCAGCTGAATCTGTGGACAGTTACTTTCATCCTGGAATCCACCGGATGATGAAAAAATCTTTCACAAATTTAATGTTTACGGTGTGCTACGTACGAAAGGCACACAGTCAAGAAAGCCGACAAGCATCAACTCATTAGCCTAATGAAAAGATCTGCTTGAGCAGATTAGCATGAACATAGGGAAGCCTTTCCATGCAGTGCTGTAATGTATTCCGAAACCGGTGTGATTAAATGGTGGTTTTGTATGAGCTTGGCTCAGATGCATTGGGAAGTAGACTAGCGTCACGGACGTTTATAGAGGGCGTAATTCAGTTATGAATAGGTTAGTGGCTTGTTCTTTTGTTAAGGAAATAGATTTTTTTTAACGCAAACACATCAATTCATCTCCGCATTTTAAAACCAAACTTATCTCGTAGTTGGTGAGAAAAGTTTAAACTGCTGATAACATATTGAACCAACATTTTCTAGCACCAGTCACCTTTTTTAAAAAAATCTGTACAACAGTGTCTTATTGATGAAGATAACATTTTACTGACAGAAAAGCTTTGCTTGGCGCAAAAATTTAGCGAAATACTTCGTGAACGATCAGAATAATCTCTCACATTACGCAGGGAAATGGGAAGGACTAATGTAATGTATACTATCAACAATCATGTGTTTCACGTGCTCGGCCAATGATCAAAGTGCATTTTCGGTTACCGTCCATTAATTAAACGAAAGTAAATGATGGATGATGAAGTGGTAGTATGTTACGGTTGGCTATACTGAGCGGTAGTAGATTATTTTGGGGCAGTATTAATTTAATACTATCTCCATTAAGGTAATTATTGCTTTCACCGCTATCGATTGCTTCTGTGCTGCAGGGAGTTTTACTTCGTGTAACTTGAATAGCTCTGCTGTTAAAGATGGTTAAAGATTTGGTTGCAAGAAATGATTCGATTTTGTTTTTTTTCGCAAACTCAATTAATCAATCTAGCTGTAGGGATGCTTCCAACACTAATATGATATCCGATTCACGAATTGAATTCAGCACACCGTTTTGATAGTGCACGTTTTCTAATCAAGAAATTACTTTTTCGCTGATTGTTGTTGTTTGTGTTGTGACAAAATTGAAATGAAAATTCCTTTTGTACAATCTACAGCACGAACAAAAGACTTGTGGCGTGGATTGTGGGAGAGTAAAAAACCTCTTGTTAATTTCAAATTTGCTACATGAAAGGAATTGTTCATCTCCCAAAAGTGCGCCCATCCAAATTATTCCATGTAGTGAGGATTATTTGTCATTTGACCAAAAGTAATTTACTGTAATTGTGCTGTACAGTGCGTGTCATCTAAAGCTATTACAAAAAGAACATCAGTTTGACCTTAAACATAAGAATTGGTTCCCCCAGTCACAGTAGCGGTGGTATGGAAGCCGTAAACATTATCATGGGAGATATTTTTCACTCGTTGGATGGTTCAAGCCATACTTTTAAAATCAATTGATCGCCCTTGTAGCATTTCGATGCGTGCTGAGACAGAGATGGCTCTTATCAATAAGATAGAAGACTTTGTAACATCAGTAATGAAATTACGCATAGCGTAATCTTTTAATTAAAACGTAATACGTTTCGGACATGGTGGCATAATAAATCAAACCCCATGTGCTTCTGAGGAGTTAAAAATAATTGCAAAAAAAACATTTTTTACGAAAATATTAAAAATAATATACAAATATTAACAAATATTAATAATGATAATTAAATAACAAATATTAAAATTTATTCTACTATAAGGTGCGCAAATGAATAACGGCCTTTTTTACATAAGTTTAGTTTTACTTGTGACATTTTTATTCGTAGAAATTGGGTCAAACAAAGTATTGCATGCAGCAGAATAACTTTATCATGGCATGATGAGTATTTTGGCCGTTTTTCACGCAGTGCTCGGCTTAAACTCATCAATTGTTTCTGGTAGCGTTCACCAGTGATTGTTTCTCCCGGTTTGAGAAGTTCGCAGTATATGACGCCGAGCTGGTCCCACCAAATATTCAGCATAACTTTCGAGCTATGGATGTTCGGTCGAGCTGATGATGTTGGGGTGTGACTGGGAAATCCCCATGATCTTTTGCGCTTAGGATTGCTGAACAAACTCCACTTCTCGACTCCTGTCACGATTCTGTGCAGGAAAGCCTTTCTGTTGTGCCGCTGGACCAGCAATTCTCTCATGAAGAATCTGTGTTCAATGTCCCGCGGCTTCAACTCGTGTGGTATCCATTTGCCCTCCTACTGTATCATGCCTAACGCGTTCAGCCGAGATGATATAGCCCGACGAGTTCCACCAAGCACGGCTGCATCGGCATCGAGCATCGGCATATGGTGCTTATCCGGCTCAAAATCAAACATTTTCAAAAACTAGGAACTTTTACTCCCACGAAATAATTACTAATCTGTTTACACAGTTCGATTATGTCATTTCCGAACTTCAAAATCGCGCCACAGTCCACAGTTGCCCCATCGATTTCAAAACGGCCGTTATTTATTTGCGGACCTAATAGTTCTAAAATTGGTTGCGGCAGTAACATGAATAATTTTCTAAAAAAAAATGTTCTAATTTTTTTTATTCCAACAACCACGAAGAACCAAAATAGATAGAACAAAAACGATGGTTTTGACCGGGAAATTGAAATGTAATCGTTTGACCCATTTCAAGAGATTCGTGTTATGTGTTTTAAATGATTCGGTCTCGTGTCGCATTCAGTAATAGGATTTTCATATCCCCGCGGCATTAAAAGTCAGTAACAGACGGAAAATAGTCGAACTGGCAAACTGACTCGAGGTAATTTTTTGATGTTAATGTAATTTCATGCTGGTTTAAATACATACATTAAGTGGCTAGGTTTTGCGTTTTGCTTGACGATATTTGTTCTCTACTGAAGAGAAGAATAAAATCTTTTTTCAATCAAAAACCCTCTTTTTCTTTTAAGGCAAACATTGCTGATTTTTTTCAGCTAAATGAATCGGTCATTCGATACATAAAATTAGGTTGATAATCATACAAATACAGGAAAATTACTTTGGAATAAAATTGCATTAAAATTGTGGAGTTGACCGAATCCATCGACAAATTTAATGAACAAATCAAAAGTCCTGTTTCTAATGACTGGCACAGCAGGTACCTAGCTGAACTTCAAAAGAAAATAGAGATAATCTCATCATGTTTTACTCACACACTTTCAGTACGTTTCAGTATTCGTACTACACCAAATATTCGTTTCACACTACAATCAATGAAAAAGGTCCATATCAGTAAGTTGGAATTTCGTGTCCAGCGCTTTCAAGAACTTCATACTGTCTGTGCATCTATCGCTTACAGCAAAGTAAGCCTCCAATAAACATCACGTTAGTGGGAAGTACAATAGGGGAGCAATACACTAGAAATCTTTCGCAGGTTTGCATCCCTTTGAATGGTTTCGTTTTAAACCGTTCGTGCAAATAATTCATTTTCATTCAAGCAATGTAGAAATCAAGAATGTTCGGTGTCTGATAAAGCTGATAACCTACTATGACCGGGGTGCAAATGAGGGATAACCTATACTGGTGTGGTCTAGTGCCATTCGTCAGTCTGTGCTTCGTGTCTGTTCAGTGCGCAGGGTTTGAACGGTTGCCACCCTCTTCACCAATGTCTAATTGAATCATATCTGGCTGATTGCGTGAAGATATTTTCACTGACAAACTCTCGATTGACAAAACTGCCCTGACCCTGACAAAGGGATCCGTATGGCATTAGGAAGGTGGATTTATATTTCACATTCAGTTAACGCTTCAAGACGCGTCAGTGCTAAATATCGACGAATGCAGAATGTTTTCGAAAATGAATCGCTTAGGGTGAACATTATGAACCGCAAATTTGAACTTGTCCTGGCTAAAATCCCTTCTGTCGATACGAAACACCCATGTTTTAAATTTGAAAACCCAATTTAGACTTCGTTCAGCACGGGTAGAATTGATTTACGGCGCAGACGATGGAAAATTAAAAGACGTATTTGTAACGGGCTAGAACAAAATTGACGAGTCATTCATTTTGGCACTTGGTGCTGGGACAGCGAAGAACCTGTTGAGAAGAACCACATATTGAATGCAGTATCGTTATCAAGCAAAATAAAGAAGAGCTTTACAAAAACACTTACTTCATTGGTTTCGGAAATCATTGTGTATTCTCGAAAAGATATTTTAAATTCTATATTCTGCCTGTTGCTGCTTGATCGATTAAGGGTACAATACATGTTCACATTGTTTGCATCCGCCAATGCCGTTTATAAGAATTTATCGAATTATAGCGTAAAATCAAAGTACATCAATCAATCATCATAACACAGTTGAAGCAACAGCATTATAGTCGTTCGTTCGATAACGGAGAACCAAATCGAATGCGAAAACGCTGAGCAATCTATAAATATATGATGAACACATAAATATTAGACGAAGAAATCAAAATCACTTCATTTCCCATTCGAAGACAGGCTGATTCATCAAACCGGAAAGACTAGAATTGAGATAAAATATGGGCAGAATGGGCGATAATCTTTGTGTGTGGAATTGTATCGTACAATTATTCTAACGATTATCTTTCGTATTGTGCCACGTAAGCTTACGACTCAACAAGACGTTTGCCAACGTTACCTGCTAATGTTAGCGCACCAATATTGTACTACAGTGATTTACAGTGTTGGTGAACAGCTTGTATAGTTCTGGTACTTTAGCAGTTCGTTCCGTTCAGTCAAACCAATGCACTGACTTACATACGCTTTCTTCAAAAGCATCGTGGATGGCTCATGCCAAACGTAAGGACCACCATTTATCTACCGTCTCTACGACTATTGGTATACAACACACATACACACACACACACACACACACACACACACACACACACACACACACACACACACACACACTTTGGAAAAGGTGTGCAAATGGAAATAGGATGGAAATTCAATATTTACCATACAACAATGATGATTACAGCGGCAGGGTCGACCAGGCGTTGTCTAAGAGCATATCGTTACCATGGGTACATGGGTGTACACATGTGTGTGTGTGTGTGTGTGTGGGGTGATTTTTGTGCTTTTTCATCCCACGCGAAACGGAACGAGTAAACATCATTTCATTATTCATTTGTTTAACTCTCAAATCCCATCTAGAGTCATTTCGCGTCTTTTGTCTGATGCCGTTTTAAGTTGTCGGTCACAGTCTTCCAGCGTGTTTACATGCTAAATGGCACTACTGCTTATCCTTTGAATTAAATTCATTTTCGCAGCACCATGATGCTCGGCTCGGGTCTGTAAGAGGAATTAAACCAAAACGGGCTATAGCATCAACAATGGAAGAACAAACTGTTCGAAAACATTAGACATCTTACTTTTTTCTCTTGATTAAATGTAACTTAATAAGATGTAGCTTAATTGATTGATAAGTTTATTTTGTATATCTCTCATTTTACTGGTTATGTGTACATAAGTGGATATTAGGCCTGATTGTGGAACCCAAACGTCTTCTCAAACGTAAGATAATTGTCGCTTTGGTAATATGACTTTTCGTTTGGCTATCCGTTTGGCTAAATCAGATGACTAAAAGTCGATGACAGATGTTTGTCGAACGGAAAGTCAAAAATTTGCATTGCCTGAACCAAACGGAAACGCGCGTTAGTTCGAAAGTTTTCCGTCAGTCAAGTGTAACGGAAACTATAGTTTGCATTCATAAAAACCATTTTTAAGCGTTAATTGATAGAAAAGTGTATATGTTTTACGTAGATATGTTTAGACGATCATTTTGAATACGTTTTAGTGATTTTATTTGGTGGTTTGTAGGAATTATTCTGAAGCAAGAACCACGAGAGTCCACCACGAAAAAATTTCCACCACAAAAAGTATATTATTAAACCAAGATGATGTATTAGTTACTGAATCTATTATAATTTACTTATTAAAGATAGGTATAATTCCATTGAAATCATCTGCGAATGTATGAACTGAGCAACCTGTGCCTGTATGAATGTATGCAAAAAGTCGACGAAACATTCGTCGACTCTAACGGGTGACCATAATACAAATTTTCATTCCGTTTGGTTAGAGTCTTTCCGTTGGATAGTTTTCCGATTGGCTTTGACAATCAGGCCTATTAACTGTGCACTCTAGACGAATAAATCTGTTTCGTTGCATTTCAGTCACGATGGTATCAGACATCAACAACTACAAATTGATACATTTTCTAACCAATTGTTCGTTAGAGAACTGAGCCCTGCTAAAGCCGTGGTTGTAATTTCATTCGCTTCAATTCATGTATCTTTCCGAGGGACTGATGAATTCTTACACCGTACGATACAACTCAAAACATAAAAAATAGCTCATTTCTTCTGTACTATCAACGTCAATCAAGTAGAGTGGACGCGTTTCTAGTAACAAGCAAACAATTTTCCGATCGATTGGTCAATTAATAACTGTCATCAATTAATAACTGTTGTCAATAACGTACCGGAAGAAAGACCATTTTGTGTCAATGTACTAGAACTTTACAGTTCATTGAAAAGAAATCTAACAGCTTTGAAAAGGATAGCAAAATCTCTTTAAAACAGTTAATTACTCAAGTGAGTGGGGAAGTGTTTTTCAGTTTGTTGAACTAACAACCCAATCCATCTACGTCTTTTAAAATTTCAAAATTTCTAAATGTGTGACATTTAGATTTCACGGGGAACGCCCATGAACGGGCGGGGTAAAACATTTATCCATTCAAATAGTTCTGACATTACAGCAGCATGGGTGGTCTCGAACCTCCTTCTTGGCTTAACGACCTACTAAGATCACGCCATCCATCAAAAGGATTACTAGACTTGCCGATACCACGTAGTTGGTTAGGAATGGGATTTGAACCCCGGTCCCACCGTTTGAAGACCGCTGTCGATGTAGCCTATACTACCGGGCCGCCCCCGAACCCGACATCCCGGAACCTTTATCTCTAGTGCATATTTTTTATGTTTCCTAAAAAAATAGACAAACATCTCGACATTCACAGAATCCTCCAGCAAGTCAAAGCGTGTAATCAAATAGAACAGATGAAGGCGGCTCAAAGAAAAACGCAAAAGAACTCAATAAAAATGCTCTCCTACAAACAAATGCACCGACCACAGCAATGTGGTTTCTGTGAGCACAGCGCAGCAATGCTTTGCCATATTCATACAAGTTCTTAGGTTGAAATCGTCGTCAGTAATGCGTGTGTGTGTGTGTTTTGTGTTTACAAATCTGTCCTTTCATTTTTTCTTTTCTTTCTGTTTTCGTTTGTCGATCGTACAACTTTACAGTTTACGCTGATGTATGACATTTCCATGATAAAGCTAAGCTAACACCGTATAACTATTATTATCAAATTTTTATGCAGAGCTTTTAAAGTTCTGACTTTACATATATTGTTAGCTTTTATAATTACTTGTACTCTTACCTTTCAGCAGCCTGAAGCACGTACCATCGGATCGTGTGTAAAATCGCTTAGCTTTGCTTTTGGTAATGTAGTAAACATAGCAGCAGTGCTCGGTTCAGTCCAACCATTCAACCTGCGGGAACGAGGGACGGTGAAGTTAATAATTATTTCTGTTTGCTTTTGCTGCGTTGAATAAACAACAGCAGTTACCAAGGCATTGTTTACGCTGCGTTGTCATGTTTAGTGCCCTCTTGGTCATTGTCTTTTCAAACGCAGGATGATATCGATCAGAAGCGTTTGCCAGCAAAAACCCACGGTACATGCTTTTGTGCGAAAAGAATTTTGGTACTTGAACAACATTTTAAAAACTTTATCTGGTTTCTTGTTGTGATTTATTGGATTCAAATTATCGTCGGTCTTATTCATTAAAGGACTGTCTGGTTGTATTGCTTTTGTTGAATAAGTTATTATCAATTAAAGTTTAACAAAGCATTCAATCAATGTCCATCAAATGCTAAGAAAAAAATGTAAAACAACTTAAAATTTAAATTTCTACTGATAATTGTACGTACATTGAATGCATAGGCAGCTTTAGGAATGTTGTAACATTTTGTAATACATTCTCAGTTGATACATTTCAAAGCAAAAGTCTGTTGACTCTTACCAAAAACCTTACCACACACAAATACCCTACACAACCGAGTAATGAAATGACGGTAAAAACCAAACACGTTTATAATACGCCGTCCGGGGGAAACATGATCGTGCACCAACACGTGCTCCCTAAACGGTTGCATAAACACACATTTATAAACCCAGTCCAAAGGTTATGTCTCCTGCTTGTCCTGCGTTACCTGACAAAAGCATTTATTTGCGTTGTAAAAGGACGAACCTGTAAAAACTGCTCCTGGTCGAGAAGTGTGTCCCTTTCAAGTGCGTTGCATTAGCTTTCGCTGCGAGTTAGGAAATGATTTTAAGGTTTCGCATCTTACAATGAGAGGAAAAAAAGAAATCATCTTACGTTCGTTTGAATTCTTTTCTGAGGTACGCCTTCTAAAGCGGTGCCGCAGTAGCGGCAAAAACTACCCCCTAGCAGAATGTCACATCCTCCATCCACATCAACATCCAAAAAGCACAGTAGTGTAAAACCTACGTTCGACTTGAAACATTTTTTCGTTGACAAAAAAAAAAGGATGATGTCAAGCAATATACTAGACATAAAAAATTGGACCATAGAATAATGTGAAAGTCCTTTCCACTTCGGTTCGGCTGTTGACCAACTCTCTGCTCTGGTTAAGTCAAACGTTGCAGGACGGCGGGGGTATTTGTTTGTCGCGTTTACCATCCCTATGATGTAGGTGAGTACCCATGAGGGAACACACAAGGATGGTTTATAGTGTAAACCTTTTACCTCATCCTTTTTCTTTGAAGAGCCAACCTTTTACCCTTTATTCGATCTTTACAAAAAGTATATAGCATGGACCGGGAAAACGCACTACCGCATTCGGCTAGCATGTTGGTTCTCCGACCAAAAGGACAAGATAAGTGACTCGTTATTTGCAAACGTCCGCCACAAAGCAATGTTTGAGCGTTCACCGTTGAGCTTGTATGGTGCCGTATAGGATTTCATAATTGAAGTAATATACATATCATATAGTATGTAACAATATTTAACATACAATTTATCATGCTTGTGCTAGGTTTAAAGCGCATCATTGGAAAATAATAATAAATGCTTCGAGTGAATGAATACTAAAATAATTACAAGGAGAGAAAAAAAACAATTTTAATCATTGAAAAGCATCGATAATGAAAGCGTATCTTTCATGTTCAAAACTGAATAACAGTTACTCTGTTAATAATTGTTCGGTAATGTTCATTTCAACATTTTCGGTGATGTTTTGCATCCATCAAATTCATCTATTGACGAAGAAATATACGACAGTAGGTTACATCTGCTCATAACTCATTCTGTGCTAGACTGATAAATTTCTTTAATCACATAAAACCGGGATTGCTTATACTATGCGAAGCAATGCCATCGAAGATCAAAGAAAACAAAAAAACGTCGGAAATTTGGCCCACAAATGTTTATTTGTGGACTGGAAGAAGCATCCCCTGGAAGAAGTTCACACAGCCAAGATGAAAATAAAACAAAACAGAAGAAAAGTGTACGACGCATACGATCGAAGTGTGGATACGGGGGACGGAGGATGGAAAAAAAATGGTACCAGGATTTTCATGCCACAGAGCCACAGAAAGGGCAGTTTATTTATTCAATGTGTTTTCATAAGTAACTCAACTTTTGACGCAAGTTTACCCGACGTATGATCTTGAACACATTCATTCACTCAAAGCACAGCCAGGGAAGGAGCAGTCGAATGCAGTGTTAGCTGTACCATAACTGTGAACAATAGGTGAATCCGTCAACAAATGATCGAAAACAAATAATCGATCTAGCATTTTTTCTGTAAATGCAAACTACTTTTTCTTTTTGGCTAAACCGCCTACTAACGTCACGCCGGCCACCTAAATGCTTACTACAATTGCTGATGTACCAAGTAGTTAGTTGATCAGTCCTCTCACTACGGGGGAACGGTCCGGACGGTATCTAAGCCCCGGTGTTGCCGTGCAAAGATCACACCTAAAAATATAGAATAAAAATGTTCTAATTAATCATTTATGTCATGGAAAATCACCGTATCGTGTCTGGCTCGTATCACAGGCGTATCACAGGAAATCACAGGCTCGTCGAATTCTGTATACAGGGTGTTCAATATATTCGAATACATTTTAAAAACGAGCTCAAACAATGTAACCATGAGATATTATTTTTTGACTATTTTTTTTCTTGAAGCCATGTTTATTTACTATCTTTCTGGCCTATTAGGAGAGAGCACCCTCCCTTTGTACTTTATCAGGAGCTTGAGACGTTTCTCAAACGAGTCGCACGCGGCATGCACCTGTTCCATGGGCATTTCGCTCCAGGTTTTGGAAAGAACGTTCTTGAATTGGTCGACTGTGCTCACTTTATACTCGCGTTGCCAGCATGTATGACCATACATAGTAATCAAGGGGATTGAGATCCGGGGAAATGGGTGGCCATGATATGTTATCTAGAAATCCCGTCAAATTCTCCGGACACCACGCTTGGACGATATTCACCGTGTGGGTCGGAGCGCAGTCTTGTTCGAAAATGTAAGGATCCTTCCCGTAGAGATCCTGAAGTGCTGAAGCCACAACCTTCTCCAGAACCTCGTTAATTTTCACGTTTTTCTCTATAAAACACCAGTGGATGCTTCCCACGCCTGGACATGGCCCCCCAAACCATCACCGACGCTGCATTCTGGAACCGTAGGATGTTTATTTTGACGGGGGGACGCTGGTCAACGTCGGCGCCCACCGTCGATCATTTTGAACATTGTGCGGCTGTTCCAAAACGAAGAGTTTCTCATCGGAAGGCACGAACTCCGTACCTGCGTGCCACGAAAGTATCAATTTGCATCTGTCCAGCCACTTCTGCTTTGCAGCCTCCGTTGCTCCATGTACTTTACGTTTCTTGTAAGGCTTGTACCCTAGGTCCTTCCTTTGTCATAAGTGTGAGTCATCCCGATTGACACATCTCACTACGTCTCCGGTTTGTCGGTAGTCTTCCGCATCGAGCGGGTCATTTTTCGACGGACCCGCTCCCTAACCATCTTGATGACGGCTGGCGTCCTCGCCGAACGTGGCTACCCCGATCTTACATGACCATTGGTCGAGGCCGTCTCCCGGTACCCACGGATGGTAGTATAAGTAAAATTCCGCTTCACCCCGTGAGATTTCAACAACCGAAATATGTTGCCGGGCAGATCACTTCCCACAAACAATTTTACTACAAGATCGCAGTAGTCTTTCATCGTGCACAGTGTTTACAAACTAAATGACAGTTAGTCGACACCATATGCAACGGTTAACCTATACATGATAATAAAGCTGACACCAAAACTAATACACAAAATACACAGAGTGCACAACTATAAAACGATGAAAGGTTTTATTCGAACTTATTGAACATCTTGTAGATCGAAACAGCCTGGTCGAATTGATATCATTTTGAGGTAAATGAAATCAAATGCAATGTATGGATAATAATGTATGGATAATAGGAGAAACAGCGTAGTGAAGTTTATAGCTCTGCGCGATAGCAGGGATGCCAAGACCTGTAGGATTCTAGAGCTAAAACAGAAGTAGGAGTTTAAAAAGATAACAAACTCAATGCTTTTATTGTTATTTAGCTTAAAGACCAAACTATTTTACAATGTCTCCCTTTTTCATTCGAACCCGGACCTCCGATCCTAGCTCTTCCAATGTAAGCATTTCATTTTGTTTTATTTTTTACAAATCAATTTCAAGATATGTGTCTCTGCATCGAATTTTTGATTGAAGTTGTACCAGCAATTTATTGGCTGTTGGATAATTTATGCTATGTAAGAGAATATTAGTATTATGTATTATGTAAAAAATACAGTTTTTTGCAGCAGCATGTTGGAAGGGGCGCGGGTTATATATTTCAGTGATTATCACACACAAATTGTAAAGACAAGTGATCAAAAACGGAAGATTCGAATTATGACAACCGTTTGTGTTGTCTGTTGGAAAAAAAACATAACGAAAGGCAAACTTACCAGTACACAGCCAAGATTTTGTTTTCTCTAACACAAATGGAGACTCGTATTTGTCGACTGGTTTTCCGTCACCTATTCGAAACGGAAAGGCACCAAATTCACTCGTTCCTGTGTGTTTCAAGTCCGTTTTTTTGTACACTTCCGATCAAAATGTGAGAATTTTAATTCAGAAAGCCTGGGATGCCACTACGGGATAAAAAAATATCATCAGGCATCTTGCTGCTCATTTGGTTCAATTTCAAATGAAATGTATTCGGGCGAAAACCTTTCTTCTAAAATATTTAAACACTTGGGAAATGCCACGGAGAAAGTTGGTTGAACAATTGCTATATTAAAATCTGCAGCGTAGTAGCCAACATTTCCTTTGGCGTGAGTCCTTTTGCCCTTTCAGACGGAAACATTGGCTCAATCTCATTAAGCATTTCCTTCGATACACGAAATTTTTTCTGAAATTTGTATAGAACAAGCTCGAGAACATATAAAAAAGGTTTTACACAAAAGTTTCACAGGTTAAACTCACGCTTAATTAGTAAGTTCCAAAGGATCGAACATGCCGACGTTATTTAGTGAGAACTTCCATTCTTTCATCACCCAACTGCTATGATCACTCACATGATTTGTGAAAAAATGTTTTGTTATCCTAAATATCAGCTTCATCACTTTGACAGATTGATGTTGAAGATTTAACGACAAAAATTGTTTAACGAAACTGGTCTGTCACAAGTTTCACGGTTTCAAAATACAAATTTATTTTCCGTTTGTATTGACAAGTCTTGAGACTTTTCCGTTTGTAAAAGATAATCAGGCCTAAAGTTTGTGATATTTAACAAAATGGATTAATTGCGACCTATATCCGACATGAACAAAATATTTGACAGATTCAGGTATTCTGGAACAACTCATGGCTATCGGCAAACGATAACTAGCTTAGTCACAAAAAAGAAAACAACAGCTAGTAAGAAATGTGGTACCTAAAACCGTCTCCCATTCGATGTCATTCAAAGGTTTCTTCACCGCAAAGGATAAGGCAAGCGGTCGTAGGTAAAGATGGGAAGCCCGTACTAACATCAACATGTTTATCGACCTACACAAAAGCCTTTCGAAACGTTCAACTGTTTTTCTATTCCGAACTCATCGTAATCGAGTATGAACATGCATCCGAAAACAATCGAATTTGAATATTTAGCACGTATTATTGGGTAGACGGTTTGATCGTTAGATGAATCTATTGCTCGGTCTACAACATGCTTACAAGCAACTTGGGTCGGGAACATTCAGCTCACCCAACTGCTGCATATAAATGTACCAGTGGAAGTCATAACTTGGCTCAGTGACACTACAGTACATCATTAACTCGTGCCTCACAACACTTGGAAACACACCTTCTAAGCACTGTATTTCATATTCCGTGATAAATCTTCCTCTTGATATGTGATGAAAGCTTCGCATCGTTCATACATTTCCTTTGTAATGCCGCACGCCTTCGGTACTGTTAAAGACACCCATTTGAAGGAATGAGTGGTTGTGATTTACACAACATGCGGATTAAATATGGCAAAAGTTTAGATTATTATTATTGTTAATTACAATGCAGCTACGGGGTAGCACGCCTGCTGCCGTTGGCATGACGGCTTCAATGCGCAAGAATTTCTGCACCGTCTTTGCGGTTTCCGGGCTGCCAGTGCTGTTTTCGTTGAATAAAAAGACCCGTACCGTATGCATTGGATCCTTTTGTGGTAAATTCACTTCTTCTGAATATGTTTGCAGCAAGTGCGAATCGCGTCTTCGCACACAAAAGTTTTGATGTTCTGGCTTGCGACAAACCGCTTGCCCGAGATCCGGATGTAATACATTTGCGTACGTGCAGCGATTGTTGTGTATTGTGCGAACGCGAACGATGCCAACTTTTACAGCGATCGCATACTTCTGATAACTTATTTAAACTTTCCCAACCTCTGGGAAATGTAGGAAGAGTCCGCTTTTGGGGTGCACTGCAATGTCAGCTGCCTCTAACGATAAACTTATTCCAATGGCCTGTGACATTCCTAGTTAATCGCTACCCACCAGGATTGCAAATGGAATTATGGCTTAGTGAGAATGTTTCCTTGTGAGTTCGTGAGTTTGGTGCTGTTATCGCAGGCCACTCTCAACAGAGGATGCCTAGCTTTTATCCTGTGTGTCTTTGTCTCGCGTGGCAATGTGGAAAAGCAAAGTACGGGTATGTGCTGTGCTTTCGAAGCAAAAGCACAGTTATAGTTGCCGTGAAAATAATACACGTGCCTTGAGGGCATTTTTGATGCTGTTGTTTAAATTATAACAGCTAAAACTACATGGAGTACGATTTCAATTATGCAAACATAAATGTTGTTATTTCATTTCACAATGTCATCCGCCTATTCCGCAATTTCTATTAGCCGTTGCTAAAGTTTTATGGTTTGTTGCAGCTAGATTCCATTCTATATTTCAGCGGAAACTTTAATATGTTCTGTACACTATTTCCGATGCAACGGAGTGCTTTTATAAACAGACGTTTGGTGAGAGTCTTCTAACTGAAGCGGACTTCATTTTTTTTTTCAATTATTACTCATTGATGAAGCTTTAATTTGTGTCGCTTTCTATCACATGAACGGAAATTTTGATTGCAGAAACAATACCATCACCTCGTGTGCTATGCTCCTCAAATGTAATAATCGTTTCATATCGTCTCATTTCAGCTTTGGAGTATCCAAAAATTACGGAACATCCGCTAGACGTCATTGTAACTCGTCACGACCCAGCAACACTCAACTGTAAAGCGGAAGGCGTCCCGACACCAACAATCACTTGGTTTAAAGATGGTGAACCGATTAAAGCCGAACCGGGGACTCATAAAATGCTGCTGCCCGCAGGAGGTTTATTTTTTCTGAGGGTAATGTATGATAGTAGCCACCATCCGTGTCCCATTTCCGTAGACGGTGTCATTCTATTTTCCCCGGCGCTGTCGATTTGAATTTTTAATTTCTCAACTCTCGGTGCGATTTACTGGGCTCTCCCGATCGGTACATTAGAAGAATGGAAACGGTACGTGACATTGAACGTTGCAGATTTTCCATGCACAGTTCATCGACGTACCACTTTTCCGTCGGTTCATTTTCTTTCTTCCTTCCGGTGTATGGGTGAACCGAGTGGTGTCGATGTAAAACGAGCATCATGATGATGATGATGATGATGATGATATCGTTCGACGGTAAAAAATGGTCCTCCTGCTTTCGTGCATCTAAATGCACATTGAGCCATCGGCAGGTCTGTTATCCTTTTTTTTCCACTCAATACAGACATCAAACTAGCAAGCTGGAACCTTGGTCATAGGAAAGATTTCATAAAAAGCGTTTGAAGGAACAATGATGTGGATAACGACGACGACGATCATCACTACGATGATGCCGATGGTACAACTTCACGGGATGCAGGCACAAGTAATAATCGTTTCTTTCCGCTCGGTGCGGCCTTCGCCCGAAGTAATAAAATCATTTTGCGACCATGCAACGTATGCAATATACCGAAGACTCGTTCGTATCAGACAACAGCATTTTGCAAAGCCCCAGAGTACATACGGTCGACTCGTTTTGGGGCTTCAGTCAAATACGTTGTTCTTTTTTTATGATTTTATGAAAGAGCATAAGCAATTATATTTTAAAATTTGAAATCCGACATCCATTCGCGTTTGCATTGTGCAACGGGTAGTAACTGTATCTTTTCTATAAAAAAATGTGCAAAAATAAGCGACAAAGAAACCCAGCTAGCTTGAGGATAGTTATGTCTTTCGGTACTGATTTCGACTTCTTTGGCAAATAAAAAGGGATCAGCTAACGTTTTCCTCGAGATTACAAATTATGTGTTGAGAAGCTGGAGGTTGATAACGGTATCAAATTTTTCTTTAATTTTCCAGGTCGTGCACTCACGTCGTGAGACTGATGCGGGTGTTTACTGGTGCGAAGCGACGAACGAACTTGGTGCTGCCAGGAGTCACAATGCAACGCTTCAAGTATCAGGTAAGATCCGGAAACTTTCAAATTTATTACTTTACCCACAGATTGGTTAGAAGCCTTGGCGAGCAAACACACAAAAAAAAATTAACGTTTGTTCATTCCACAGTTAGAAATAATAGAACTCATCTTTAACACACCTTCCGTCGGATCCTCTGTGGTATATCTTTCATTAGTACAATGAAGTACAAAAAATACTGATTTACAATTTCAAACGAATGATCCCTATTTCGAATTTATAAGTCATAAGTCACGCGAGGGTGTACAGCTTAGAGATTGTTTTTCTATTTTGCTACGTTTTCTCTATTTTAAGTACAGAACCGATAAGTTAAGTTAAAACCAAAGGAAAGTATGAACTTTCTAACAAAAGGTTGATTTTTTGAACAACTGTGATAAACATTTCTTTGAAATTTTGACCAATTATTTGTTGTAAGAGTATTGATAATATGCTATACAAAACTGATTCAACTCAACTTCTGATCTCAAAAAAGTCTGCCAAACGAACACGTTTTGGATTTTAACAGCTCATAGAAATGTTTATTCAAAATTGAAAAATCAGACCCGGCATACATTAGTTTAACTTAATACATGTTATTACATGCCGAGACACAAATCTTAAGCTAAATTGAATCATAAATAATTTTAAAGAAAACAAAAGAGTGCAACATCGTCTTTCGTTTTGCGATATGTTTCATTTCTTTTATAAAGTATAATTCATAATACAAGCCAATGTCACTGCTGCTACCTCAACTCAAGCAAGATCAATTATGAATTCTTCATCTTCTTCTTCTTGGCTTAACGACCTCTAAGGTCATGCCGGCCATCGAGAAATTGCTTTCAATCCTCACTGCGGGGGGACGGTCGGGATAGGATTTGAACCCCGGTCCTGCCGTTTGAGAACCGCCGCCGCTGTCGCCAAACCACCGGGTCGTCCCTAATCAATTATGGACTAAAGAGTAATAAAGGCCTTCAAGTTGTACGGGATTCATCTCATGCAAGCTTGTGTGAAAAATCACGGTAGATTGTGACCATTATGCGTAGGACATAAAAATATTATTTAAATAAATCATTAATAAAATGAGGAAAGTTATTTGAAATTATTGTTAAGTGTCGCAAAAGCTAGATTATGTATAAAACTAATTTATAAAAACATTTCACTAACTTATTTCATCATTTAAACGAGACAGTTCATACTGTAATTGAAATAATTCAATAGTGAGACATATTTTTTAATTTAAATGGCTCAATATACGGAAAAAACAATATTTAAACATGATTTGAGTAGAAAGTTGATTGAATTACAGAAATTTTATTAAAACTAGTTAAAATGATATTTTTTTTTATTTTATAAACCAATAGTTTAAATATTTTCAATATGTCCTACACAGCCATGTTCACAAACGACTGTGGAGCTTGCATGTGAGTTTGCTGCGTGCAACTTGAGGGCCTATATTACTCTTTAGCCCAATTATGAATATGTATCCTGTAGTTGTTTAATTCACTCACTCATCACTCATGTTGGCCTGCTCTTTTAAAGAGCACGTCGTCGTACCATGCGCCGGTCAACAATAGATCTCCAGGAAACTCGATCCCTGCCTGCAGCTTCCCATCCATGTAGGATTCCGATCTTCGACAGGTCTCCCTTCATCTGATCTAGCCAACGAACTCGCTCTGCTCCCCGACGCCTCGTGCCGAACTGGGGGTCGCTGATGAATACCTTCTTGACAGGGCATGAGTCCGGCATCCTCATAACATGCCATCCCAGCCATCGTATCCTGCCGGTCTTTGCTACCGTCAGGATGTCCGGTTTTCCGTATAGCTCAGCAAGCTCGTGGTTCATCCTTCTCCTCCACCCTCCATGCTCGAACACACCGCTAAAGATGGTCCGGAGGATGCGACGCTCAAACACGCCAAGAGCGTTTGCATCCTCCGCCCGGATGGTTCAAGACTCGTGGCCATATAGGACCACCGGGCGAATCAGTGTGCTATATATCTCACATTGGTCTCTATCTTTAGTGTGGTCTCGAAGTCTTCTGGATCTCAGCAGACGGTGAAGGCCGTAGTAGGCACGATTCCCTTGCACAATGCGTCTCCGGATTCCGAAGTTACGACAGTCCCAAGATAGCAGAACTCCTCTACTACCTCGAGGTTGTCGCCGTCGTCTAACACGCTGCTTCCCACACGGGCTCTATCACGATCAGAGCCTCCGGCAAGCAGGTATTTCGTTTTCGTCGCATTGATCATCAATCCAATTCTTGATGCTTCACGTTTCAGTCGGGTGTACGCCTCACACAGCTTCGCTGTCGTCTTGCCAACGATGTCGTGGTGCGTGGTAAGCGGCCAATTTTCAGTTCGGCTGCGGTGCTGATGGCTCGTTCCACCATATGCCAGTGATCTCCGAGGGGCAATGCGGAATTGTTGTCCGAAAGCGCCTCCCCGAGCGCTGCCGCATACCTCTTTGCCACATAAGCTTGCCTCAGCCGACCCAGATTGAGCCTTGGGGTAGGCTTGCTTCGTTGGTTGTTGACCACGGAGAGTTTCTGGCGCAGCTTTACCATTACCAGGAAATGGTCCGAGACGACGTTTGCGCCTCTGTACGTTTTCAGGTCGATAATATCCGAGAAGTGCCTTCCGTCTATTAGAACGTGGTCGATTTGGGGGTAGGTTTGTAGCGGTGATCTCCAGGTGTAGCTGAACCGAGATGCGTGCTGGAAAAAGGTGCTGCGAATGCTCATGTGCTTAGAGGAGGCAAAATTGATAAGCCTGAGGCCGTTGTCGTTTGTCGGCTGGTGAACGCTGAAGCTTCCAATTGTTGGTTTATATGCCTCCTCCCGTCCGACCTGAGCATGAAGGTCTCCGATGACGATCTTCACATCATGTTGTGGGCAGTGGTCTTTCTCCCTCTCCAGCTCCAGCAAAGAAGAGCTCCTTCTCGTCATCGGTGCTTGCAAGGTGCGGACTGTGCACATTTATGATGCTCAGAGTGAAGAACCTGCCATATAGGCATTCGTTCGTTGACTGGCCACCATCCAATCACCCGTTGTTGCATCGCACCTAGCACCATGAACTCCGTACCGAGCTCACGCGTTTCTCCACCACTTTGGTAGATTGTGCAGTTGCTGCGGTACTGGCGCACTATTGTACCCTTCCAGCGCACCTCCTGATGTGCTACTATCCCGAAGCCGCGGGCTTGGACCTCATTTAATAGAATTCGGGTGCTTCTATCAGATGTAAGGGATCTACAATCCCAGGTTCCGAGTCTCCAATCGTAAGTCCTTTTTCGTTGCGGGGGTCTGTATCGATTGGTCCGTTGCGGTAAATTCTGTTGTTGCCCTTTCGTTGCGGTAGTTGTTTTCTAGAGGTGGCTTGCAAGGCCTCTCCCCCAACCCCCTGTCACGTTGGAGGACCTACGCATCCTTGCTTGATGTCTCTTCGAACGCTATGTTACCGTTCTGTACGCCGTGGACGTATTGATTCTAGGTAGGGTATGGAGATCCTATATTAACCTTCAAGAGGTGTCGAACCATACCCGTATCAGTGCGGTATTGCTGCAGACACTGACAACAGTTGTTTAATTATTCTTTTCATTTATTTGATTTTTCCATCACTGCATCTCTATTCCGCTGCCGTCTGGGTGTTTGCTCTTCCTCCTCCGAATCTTAGGCTAAGAATTGAATTAGTATAACCCATACGGCACACAAAGCAAGCTAATAAACAAAAACATACTTATATTCAGCGGCATGCGACACTATGGTTACAAATTAAAAAAAATTGACGGCCTTAGTGCTTTACATGCTTCTTTTATTTTGTTCTCTTTTATGACTACACATCAAAGAAACAAAAATCTTTTATATTTTCCAGGGACAGTACGAATGTTTCAAAGACACTAATAGAAACCATACATGAATATATCTCATGAGCGTGTTTGACAATGCACTTGCCATAATACGTTTATCGATAATATTTATTTGTAAAGATTAGTCCACAATAAATATGCGACTACTCTGTACTCCATACTCAGATATCATGAGATGCTTGCAAAAATGTGTAAGGTTTTACAGTACGCGAAACCAGCAGTTCGAGCGATGTCTCGTAGTAAGTACTAAGGAGTTCCATACAGCATCCCCCCGCCACCACTTACACGACTAGAACTTCTTAAATTGTGCCACTGGCAGAGACCTTAACACTGCCATCTTCTTCTCGGCTTAACGACCTTTCTAAGGTCGCGCCGGCCATTGAATGGCTTACTGGACTTACCGATACCATGTAGTTGGCTAGTCAGTCCTCACTACGAGGGGACGATCTGGATGCACTGTGCCGTCCCGCTGCACCACTGCTGCATCTTGTATGTAAAGCTAAGAATAATATAAATTAACTACTACTACTTAATCTGATAAAGGACACAAAGGACATAAAGAGTTTACGTGTTAAAAATGCTGTTGTCTGTATATCGTCTTCTATTTGTGTAGCTTTACATTAAACTACTTTTTGGAAGATTCTGTCACCATTGCACCACCTTGGGGAAACAAATTTCGCCCGTATGCATATTAATGGCCCGTTATGAATCTTTTATTATGCAGCCATATCTTTCCTACCCAGTGAGTTTGCACAAAAACAGTACAAAACTGCCGCAAACTAAAGTACACACCAGGATAGCTGGAACGAATTTTTTTTTGCTTTCTAAAAATGCTGAAATAACTACACTTTTTCATATGCAAGTGCTCCCACAGAAAGCGCTGAACGTATCGTCTCGTCCTGGTGCGGCAATCTTGTGTACTTTGATAGAATGCGGAAAGGGAAAAGCGTTCAAGTGTGTGAAAAATAATGGCCAAAGGGAGATTTCAACGGATAAAAATGTGCAAGAATATTTATTCGTGTCCATGTCATAAATAAAAGGTGCCAGGGATCCCCTTCAAGGATGGCCGGCATAAGAATGCAATCTTGTATGTGTTTTTTTTTTTTTAACGTTACGATGCTACAGCAGAGCGGACCAGCCTTTTTGGTACTCTGGTCAGCAGTGCTGGTGTTGCGATAAGTCCCAAACGAAGACTGCATTACCGGGCTGGGTATACGATTGATAAAATTTTTGATTTTTTTTTTTGCGCATAAATTCATCTCATTGATCAAACTCGTTAATTGCTAAAAAAGTCATTACCAGCAGAGTCTTCCATTGTCATTTCGCATATTGAATGTGCTGCTAATTTCGACTCCTTCCTTGCTAACAATTTGCCTTTAAGCTGTCTTATTAACTTAATAGCATTTTCTGCAGTATGGATGTATCGCCGGGACAGTTAATCCAATTTGTACAATCTATTCTCACTGCATCGGGAGGATTACGATATTTGACAAATGATTTCGTTGATCCTTCGTTCCCTCTCTTCACTTCCCGTCACGAAACATACATCTTGAGCAGACTCTTGTACATAAGCACACCAGACATAGTATTCAGGGTAATGGAGGTGGATTGCAATCTTCCCCCCTGCGATTGCCACCACCGTGATGATCTGGGTCGCATCTATGGTTTCATATTTTATTCTGCAATGCTCTCCGATCGGCTCCCGACAAAAACGTGGCTAATTCACCACGTATTAATCTTATGTTCGGATTTTTAAAGGGGCAAGCTGTAGCGGAAACAGCATCACGCGCCGTTTACTGGCAAACCTTGCCATTACCGTGTCCGCCACCATGGACATAGTCGTTGTCCTTCTGCATTAACTTTTTGCGATAGGATTACAGTGAATACAAGATTGGTTAGCGTAAAGTTTTGCAAGTCACGTTCTGTGGAATGTAATCGACACCCCGTAACGTGCGTTCGCATTTTCGTGACATTCGTTCTTGTTTAGCTTCCGGGACATTTTTGTGCATGGTGTACAGGGCGATATGCAGTATCAGGGCATTATTTGGAGTTTAGCTGAAGCAATTTGGTGCGCAAATCGAAGAAGATACATTAGGAAGGTTTGGTATGGCGAACGTAACTTGTGACATTAGTTACTTGAAACGCAGCAGCGTTCACCAATAGTCGGTGGCGTGGTATTTTCGCTCACCTGGACCCCAACACTTCGATCCTATTTGTTGCCGTTTCACGTATGAACTCGGAAACTGGTGGCATCCTCGGCGAGGATGGTTTTTCGTGCTTGAAAAGTTGTTTTTAATACCTGGTCTTTATCACCGGGCAAGATTAGTTCGTCGTGGGGTGTTTGGTGTGGATTATAACTTTTGCAGGAAAACTCTCCTGCATAAAGCCAAGGACTTATGTACATTCATCCTGCCGAGGTAATCCGTCAGCTCAAATGAACATTTTGAACAGTTTTTATTTCTGTTTTCGTAACTCTTCGTAATGCATCTTACGCATTCAGTCAATATGAATTTCTCTGTGTATCGGAGTAAATATTGAACACATCTATCTGGATATCTTCATCCTGCACCATTCTCTAATCCAATGCTTCAACGTTTATCGATAGAAGTAAAGCAAATTAAAACAACTTTTCACTACCTTTTACTGCCCTAAATATAAAGCTAGTTGTTTGCAACTTTGTTTATGCAGAAAATTATCGTGTGATGTTTGATTTCAGTTCTCAGGGAAGAGTTTCGCCTAGAACCACAGAATACACGAGTAGCGCAGGGTGAAACGGTTCTGCTGGAATGTGGACCACCGAGAGGCTCACCGGAACCAACAGTTTTCTGGCGCAAAAACGGACAAACTTTGGATCTCTCCAGCTCCAAACGGTAAGTCACATCATGGTACAGATAGCTGTGTGTAGCTGTGTTTCTCTCGACCAACCACATTACACATTATTTATTAACCTTGGCACAAATAACAACATTTGCAAGCTTGGTCATTTTATTTGCACTACCAAACTTCCAGCGGACGATCGTTTTTGCATGAATAATGGAGGTATAATGATACTTATCAACACTTCCGGTCATGCCGAAAAGGGTCCGCGAACTTTAGAGCTCTCGTTAGTAAAAGTTAATCCTTCGCATTCCGACATCTCGTTTTTCATCAATTAAACTAAGCAATGCATTGTAACCGGTCGAATAAATTACTGCTTTCAGCATCCGTATCGTGGACGGTGGCAATCTGGCTATTCAAGATGCTCGCCAATCCGACGACGGTCGTTATCAGTGTGTGGCGAAGAATATAGTAGGAGTGCGCGAATCCACCGTTGCCTTTCTGCGAGTCCACGGTAAGTTGCACGATAATCTTGGTACACCCCTTACACTTACATACTTCACTTTTTTTTTTACAGTGAAACCATTTCTAATACGTGGGCCCCAGGATCAGACTGTTGTTGCCGGCAGCTCAGTAGTGTTCCAATGTCGGGTTGGAGGTGAACCATTGCCAGATGTTCTGTGGAGGCGATCCGCTTCCGGAGGCAACATGCCGCTCGGTACGTATGCGAGGCACATTACACGATAATCGGAAACGTAAAACGGAAACCCCGCAGGAATCTGGAAATCGAACGTGCGAACCAGTGAATGGACCAAATAATAGGATAGCAGGGTGCTTTATGTGTTGTCATTAGTCGTATTATTATTAGCTTGTTTATCATGAAACAAACAACGTTTGGTCAGCGTGGCATGGGCCACGAAAATACGCTACGTGAGCACAACTTTGATCCCTTTAAAAGGGTTGTGCGGTTAGCTGCCCATAAATTCGTACGCCAGGATAAAGTTGTCACGTTCGTACTGAGTGTAAGCAATTGCGAAGCAGGAAACTAGATGAACCGTATCAGGATGTACCTCTCGCCTAGGTACAGTCGAGCCGGTGGAAAATAAATTAATTACCGATACCACCGTACCCAAATGTTCTCGGTGTGTTATCTTTCGGTTTTTGCTAAGCGCATTGCTGGAAGACAAACCATATTTTCGGACAAAATTGCGAACGAAAATGAAACCCCATAGACTTCTATAGATAAGGTATAAAAACAGTCATTTTGTTGTAGGAAGGTAGGAAGTATCTGCTGCATTTTATATTGAGTTCTATATTTGCTATGCACAGTCCATCGATTGAATGTTGGTATATTTTCAAAAAAGTCTTCCTCTGCTTTTTCCTGCAGCCTAGGAAAATGTTGGCATTTCATTTTTTACTTCCTTTGTTAGCTATACTTGCTGAAGTCAGTCAGGCCTGTCGAAAGCACAAAATATATATATAAATTATCACAGAAATTGACAACCAATGAGACAACAGTCATGCAGTCATTCATGTTCTTCGCCCATTGCAACATACGCACATCGTTTGAGCTATCGATACTAGCATAAATCACGGGAGTAATTTCTATTAATTTGAACCCCTTGTTCGCTTCCGAATATGTTGTACTTGAAAACAAGATATAGGAAAACCCGGTAAAGATAAACTGCTCTTTCTAACGCATGCACGCATCCTATCGACATTTGCTCTGCTTTGCCCAACAGAACGAGTCCGAGTGCTAGAGGACAGAAGTTTACGAATAGATGACATCACAATCGAAGATATGGGCGAATACAGCTGCGAGGCGGACAATGCTGTCGGATCTATCACCGCATCCGGTACATTGGTGGTGCATTGTAAGTCAAGACATAAACACATTCAGTTGCATCGTTAATTCGTTTGACCACAATCGAAGCACTTTCTGCTGACCCCGGTCCCTTCCCATTTGTTTCGCCCTCCATCCAGCACCTCCCAGTTTTCTGGTACGGCCCAAAAATCTGCTTATCGAGCCAGGATCTGAAGCATTATTCGAATGTCAGGCAACCGGACACCCATACCCAACGCTTTTCTGGTCGGTGGAAGGCAACCGTACGCTGCTACTGCCGGGAAACCGGATGGATAACTTAGAGGTTACACAGAATGCGGACGGTACCAGTGTGCTCTCCATTACCCAAATCGGTCGCATGGACAATGGTAAAGTGATCGTATGCAGTGCCGTCAACAGTGTCGGCAGCGTGAGCACGCGCGTTGTGTTGAGTGTAAATCTTCAAGATGATCGGCCACCGCCACTAATTCTGCAGGGTCCGTCCAATCAAACGTTGCCCATCAAATCCGTTGCCATCTTGCCGTGTAAGGCGAGTGGCGTTCCTTCGCCGGTCATCTCGTGGTACAAAGACGGAATACCGGTATTAGCTACGGAGAAGATAAACATTACCGAATCAGGAACGTTGTCCATTGCTGAGTTGAGCAAAATCGATGACAGCGGGCTGTACACCTGCGTCGCTAGCAGCAAATCAGGCAAAACTACCTGGAGCGCACTGCTTCGGGTTGATGTTCCAACTAATCCAAACATCAAATTCTATCGTGCACCAGAAGCATCTGCTTTCCCTGGACCACCGGGTAAGCCACAGGTAACGAACATTACCGAAAGTTCAATCACAATCTCTTGGGCAAGAAGTAGCAAAGTCGGTGCATCAAGCCTGGTCGGCTATGCAGTGGAACTGTTTGGACGTAACCAAACCGAAGGCTGGTTTCAGGTTGCAAATCGTCTTCAAAACAATATCTACACACAGACCGGACTCAGCGCCGGCGTGACATACTACTTCGTGGTGCGTGCCGAAAATTCCCACGGTATTTCATTGCCAAGTCCACTTTCGGAACCTATTCTGCTAGGAATGGTGAGACAGCCGCATTGCATGGGTTTCGTTTTTTTCCCCCCCTTATCTTACCTTGATTTAACTTTTCAGAACGACATTTTTGGTACTGGCATCGACATGAGTGAAGCGAGGGCAAGTTTACTCTCGGGAGATGTAGTAGAGCTCGTTAATGCAACCGCAATTGATTCCACCTCAATGAAGCTAGTGTGGGAGGTAGGATACATCGAATTGAGCACGGTGCTCGATCAGCCATTTTTTAACCTACACCGTCTTATGCATTTCACTAGATTATCAATGGGAAGTATGTGGAAGGATTTTACATTTACTCACGAGACACAACGCACTCCGATCGTGCAACCGGAGGACAATCGTACAAAATGATGACCGTTTTGAATGCTGGTGCATCTTCGTGTACCATGACGGGGCTAGATAAGTACACGGAGTACGAGTTCTTTGTAGTGCCGTTTTACAAAACGGTTGAAGGGAAACCATCTAACTACCGTCTAGCAAGAACACTTGAGGATGGTAAGATGTGCAACTGAGTAGTCATACGTATTAGTTTGACTAAAAGGTTTGGATTGTTTTTTTTTTCTTTTCCGTATAGTTCCATCGGAACCACCTTATGGCATGGAAGCTTTGCTGTTGAATTCATCTGCGGTGTACCTGAAGTGGAAAGCCCCGGCTGCAATAGCACAGAATGGTAATTTTGCATGCTTTTTAACTTGTGTACAAACAATAACAGCGATCTTTACCTTAGGCATTCTACGAACTTACAACATTATCGTACGTGGAGTTGATTTGCGTACAAACTACTCAAAAGTGCTTAGCAATGTAACGATAGAGGCCACCTCGTCAACACTGCTGCTTGCAAACCTGACCGAAGGTGTTACGTACACGGTCAGCATAGCCGCTGCCACTTCTGCCGGTATGGGACCGTTCAGCAATCCTGCAACTTTGCGGCTCGACCCAGTCACCAAACAACTTGATCAAACATCTCACCGATACCCGATTAATCATAACAATATGGACGACATCCTCACGCAGCCCTGGTTTATTGCGGTACTTGGTTGCATACTAGTGCTCATGATGCTTTCGTTCGGTGCAATGGTGTTTGTGAAACGTAAACACATGATGATGAAACAGTCAGCACTTGCCGCTTTACGGGGTAAGTTTCAGCAATAGATGGTAGATTGTGTGAGCTAAGATGGATTGAGAGTATTTTAAACATTAATAGATTAAGTCAAATCCTTTCAGTTTAGTCAATTTACGAATGAAATAATACTCTACTAATAGCACCTATTCCATTTATCAATAATCTAAAACAGCTCATCCCACTGGTGGTGTCGTTAAGATACCTCGGAACGATAGCCTTTGGATGAATCCCTCGAGTATGGTGTGGGGATATCAGACAGCAGGAAGAAACAAGGACCACATACAGGACTACGCACCAGTAGGCACGACTTCCACGCTACCGTTAGATCAACAACATCAACAAACCATGCTGCATGACAATCGTTCTCGGTAAGTTTTCTGTCGTCGGTGAAGTGAGAAAAATCACACTTGCATTTCCTACTGCAACTGTAAATTCGTCACCACGCCACATTGGTTTAGAGCCTTGTAGAGGGAGGCTTTAAATACCATTTCACATTAAAATTTTACTTCTCTTACAAACAGCTACGTTGAGTACACTGACTATCCAAGCGATTATGCTGAGGTATCGACCTTCAATCCGTTACCACACGATGGAGCGAACCATCTTACGTCGCAACAGTGCGGTAGCAGGGCACCGAGTGAGTACAGTTCAGGCGGAACTCGGTCGCCTGCACCTTACGCTACAACCACACTGATTGGAAATGCGAGATTTATTACTGCTGCGGGAGGTGCAACTGGTAATGATAGTCACCTGCATCACCTGGTACCATCAACGACGGCCGGCAATATGTATTTCGACGGTGATGCCTATTCGGGTGGTTCGATCACACGCGCACCGTCGGACAATGACAGTGCGGGGTATGGTCGGAACGTTTGCTCCGAAACATATTTCAATCCGAAAGAGAAAATTAATATTACCGAGAACAAGCTGGCATCTCATACGATATCCTTGCTAGCGGCTAGTAACGCATCAGTGAGCGGCGGATATCATCACCTAGTGCCGAGTCAGAACGGAAGCTCGAACGGCCAGAGTAGTGGTGCCAACAGTGCCTATAGTGCCAGCAGTGGCAGCAGTAATAGCAGCAACGGTACTGACGCTGGAACCATCCACGGTCGACCGGGTGGCTCCACTCAACCACTCCCTTCTTCGACGCAGATGCCGAGGACACTGAGAAATGGTTCCAATAAAACGCGTTTTAAGCTCTCCCGAACACCGATCGTAAGCAGTTTGCGGTCCACGTCGAAGCAAGATACGGGATTAAGCGAGAGTAGCAATCAGCCATTCCCGCACCAGGAGCAGCAGAAGAAAATGTCCTCGCTCAACAATTTGGGACAAAAGCAGCAGTTTTATATTAAAGTAGGTGAAACGGGAGTGCCGGGTAGTACAAACAGTTGGAACCACTCAACAGCTAGTGCAATGACCATGGCTAACCTGTACCAAAACACTCACGCCACCATGCCGCCCGGTGCTCATGGTGACGATACAAATGTGGTTGTCTACCTGCCCACCGGAAACCGCAGCGTCATTAGCTATCGTGCCGGTTCAGAGATGGGAGACGATGTGTGAAGCTGGTGGAGCAGTGATTATTTACAATAATTTATTCTAAAACGGCAATTATGTGCAGGACCTGCATGAGAAAAAAGCTGACTGACGGTAAACGTAATCTCAGTGCCATCATCTCATTACGTACTGAAACCGTACTGAGGGCGAGCGTCGTTCCTAGTTCCTAGTTTGTAAGAAGATTCAATGTTGTACCTATTAGTGTAGGATAAACGAATAAGAAGGTAAGCGCCGGTGCCGCTGCCGGTTTGACTTCGACAGTGTTTCGTAGTGTGGCAGATGGCGAACACACATACCGAAAAAAAAAAAACCAAAAACCAAAACAATGTACGAGCAAGACTGATCCATAAGCTTCCAACATGTATGTGGGAACGTAGCAACTGGTGGGAAAGGAGTTAACGAATAGTGGGAGCGTTCATCAGGAATCAGGTACCCTTTCATACCTTCATACACCTACAAGTACTTCCAATGAAACTCGATTTAAATAAATTAGACAGTGACCACCAATTAAAATTCATCCAACCGCAACGATACGTGTTCCGGTAGGCTGAATTGGTATAGGGCGTCGATACATGAACGATGTAAACTGTGCACGGAAAACGGAACGTTATAAAACAAAGTGAAACGTTTGTCTCCATACTTTGTAGCACTGTTGTGTTTGTAGTATTATTATCATTTACCCACCAATTGCCATATCGGCTTCTTCCCATTTCCTTCAAACGATTTGTTCATTTTGTACACATTACATCCGTTTGTATGTGAAATTTTAACATGCATATCAAACACAACAGATCGTTTCTTTTTACTCACATAAAACGATACGGACTCTGTTTATTGTGTGTAGCAATTTACTTTTGGTTCTGCACGATACAATATCTAAATCATGAGACAGAGTAAAATGATGTACGTAAACATTAACGTGAACAAAGTAAACGTCCAACCGATGGTTCAGAAGATTTGTAGAAAAGTTGTTGCAGCTTCGCTATTAAAAA